>NW_027286985.1:67330742-67930742 GCF_022747635.1 Hetaerina americana | reverse complement strand
ATGAGTTCACTTTATTAACCGTGTATAATTCAAGTGGTGTCTCATTTTGACGTTCCATGAGTGTAGAATTTATTTACTTCCCCTTTAGATAAGTATTTACACTGCCAAAATAAAATGGATGGCAAAGAAATTAGTATTTTAAGCGGCCGATGAATATAATATGTGAATATTTTACGTAGCTATGCAAACGCGAAATGAACGATAAGCTGTAAGAGCACCCATTTATTTCGTGGTGAACAGCTAGTTGATTTAGTTTAGGTAATAAGCTGTCCTACCTTGCGGAGAATGAGTTCATGGAATAAACAATCCGAGTTCCCTTGAAATATTATGGAAAGCAATGCGCTCATTCCCAGCACACACCATGGGGAGTCGCCGGGCGAAGAGTTCACATTGGCGGGTTGCAACGAATGCAAGCACATCCACTGAGCCGTTGCAAGTGGGAGACCAACCCCCGGTGATTTGTTTACTTTGCACGAGAGCGGTGAGGGTGAACCTCTCCAGCCTCCGTATAACCTTGAGGACGCGGAGTAGGTGCTCACAATTCGGCGTAGGTGTCAGCCGCGCAGATGGCTCGAAGGGAAGCGAGGGAAACAAGTGGGATGGAGGCGGAGGTCGGAATGGGACGGAGAGAGGTGGGTGGGAGGGCAACGAGAGAAGTTGATGGGGGGAGGGGAATCGAGGACTTAATGAGATTCTCAAGGTCGTGAAGTTCATAGTCCTCCCTCTATCAACCCCCCCGAAAGATTGAAGAAAGGGCAAATCAACGCCCGGGGAATGAGTCGCAATATAATATTCCGCGGATGCGTTTCACCCTCTTTTTTTTTACATCCCACCTCCTACTATCTGGTTACAAGGAGTTTTCGCATGTCGTTGCGTGGGACTTAAGTTTTGCGTTCTTTTAGATCGTCAAAAGCGTTTTGGGGGTGCTTTTGTTCCGGGCACGCGAATCTCCCTTCTCGTGTGGGGAGGGGGGAGATGAATGTTTTCGGCACCTGTTCCGTGGAGAATTCTTTCGAAAATGGTTTCTCTAATGGAATCGGAAATGGGTTTTGACGACTCCGTCTGATTTGCCACATAACAGTTTTACTCCGGCAAAGTACCTTAATGGATCATAAAAATCTTTAAATTGAGTACTTCGGTTTTTTATTTGAGTATTACCTACTTTTTAAATATCCTAAGTTTAAGCACAGGAGGGACTTCGTGCGTCTCTTCCGACGAGAACAAACCCCACCAATTTGTGTGCATGACAAAATAAAATTGTGCCCAAATCAGAATAGGGACTTGAATTTTTTGTTGAGCGCCCTCACGGATTTTGAAGGGAGAAAGTATGCCAGGATTGCCCTCGGGGTCGGCGTGAGGTACTTCAGAGAACGAAGGGTGGAAAGTCCCATCGCTTCGTGTCCCTTCCTAAAGATATTGTGCTAAAATGGCTCAAGGTGTTCCCTTTGCCATTCTCTCAGCCAGCCATTTGATCTAACTGCACATGATAACGTATAATTTTAATGCTATACATCCTAAAATGGGAAGCAAGAATGGAGGCTGACAGGCATTTGCCTCTCTTGCACTCATTTTAACGTGACCAACAATTCTCTAGAGGTATCTCATTGTCATCCCATGTGGGTGTGAAGCCCCAAGTCTCAAAAATTAGCAGTTTCAGCAGTTATTTTCTTCATCCGAAAGAGTTCTGCAAGTATCTTCGGCGGGACTGACTAGAGGATAAGGATAATTTAGAGAAGGAAAAGTAACTCATCGACTAAAAAGATGTGTAGAGTAGTTATTTCATGAAAGTTTTAATTAGGACCATGCATGCTCCTTGATACGCCGCGTCCCTTTGACCTATAAATGAGCAGAGATGTATCGCTTCACCTAATCGCCCATCGCCTCATTTCCATTCTGCCGCGATGTTGTTGTGCCATAATACAGGATGATATTTTATTCATAGCGTGCGTTTTCTAAAAAAGGCATATTTGATGTGCGAGGTTTTCATGGGAATTCCGTGATGACTCAATTTCTTCTGACCTTTTCTTCAGGTCATGGGAAAAATGAACATGTGTCATTTGGAAAATAAATGGCCGCGCATATGTCTTTCCGAAATTTGTACACAAGTTCGTTTAGACGTTAAATTTTAGGAATATGTGGTGCCAAAAGTATTTAAAACTAATATAGAGTTCATTCTTACGTTCTTTTTATTTTGGAATATTTTTTAAGAGAATAACATGCGTAATAGTGTTCATTATGGAAGAAATATTGAGACAGATGCCCCTTGAGCCGAGAAGAAATTTTTTTATGGTATTTTGAAAACGCTCAAGTTTCCGCGCTAAAATGGCTACTTCAAGCGTAAGAGTTGATAAGTTTATTTACCTGAAATTCGGGACCACAAAATACTAAATATCGAATACCACAAAAAGCAGACATTTTATTTGATGACTGTTGTTACCATCATGGCGAATACGTAAAGAACTTACAATAATGCTATCAATGTGTTTTACTTTTATGTAAACTTCTGGGTTATGAATTTTATTCTAAAATATTAAATTATTAGAATACTTCATTAATAATAATAAATGTATTAAAAATAACATTTTTAGTCCTTGGAATATTTTATCATACTATTTCCTATTTTCTCATGAAATATTTTAAGAATCGTTGTTAATTTGCTTCAAACATAAATCATTAGCACTGCGCAAAATTTAGCATCTGCTGCAGAGAAAGTTTATTTTATCAATTTCGTCCAATCGCTTCTGGGAGAAGGCTCATAATAACGGAACCGAAATAATTTTCCAATTTTGAAACGTTTCTTTCTGAATATTATCTGATTTCATGTAAATAAAATATTACTTAATCCCTGAGCAAGAGATTGAATTAAATAAGCAATTATTGGCATGAGGTACAAATAATTTTCAATTCTTTAATGTTCTTAAATAAGAAAGTCCCCAATCTATGATATAGTTAATTAAGTTTTCTCTTACTAGCTAATTGTTTTTTTAGTGTACCTAAATTAATAGTTTAATATGACCGTTGAATCGACCATTAAGTGACAATTATTCGAGAAATTCACTTAAATGCACTCTTCATTACGCCTTCTCTATTAATTACATACATTTCTCTCTGATGAGGAAACAACTCAAGATAAAACATATTTCTGTTTTTTTTTAATAACTCGCAAAATATAATTAATCGATGTATACAAGAATACCACAGAGAATCCATGAAACGATCTCGGGAGGCGTAGGATTTTTAAGAGACAGTAATAGGGTCCGACTTTGAATTTTGATCGAGTGCCATCGGGCTGAGAGCAATTAGCAAAACAAAAATAAGTCATGAGTGGGTCGTGCCTTTCTTTCTTCTTTCATTTTGCTTTATGCATTCATCGCGGTTTCCTTATCTGACACGTAATTATCACGCCTGTCCGTCTTTTCCCGCCCAGGAAAAAATAAAGCACATTTCCGCTCTCGTTTGAGGCATCGACCGGGGAATTGAAAAAGACAGGCCGTGAAGGGATCGCCTTGGTGGCGGCGGTGGGAAGGCGCTGCGAGAACGGCAAGGAGGCACTCGGGAAAGGTCGGTCGCGTTTACTTTCTTCGCAAAGGAGAAATAAAGAAAAATAAGAATGAGAGTGCTGCCCACGCCCCATCCTTCGTCGCCTCAATCATACTCCCATTATGGGCCGGGATGTTGAGGTCCGCCACCCGGTTGGACGCTCGCCTCCCCCCCCCTTTTTCCCCCTCCCCACCCATAGATGCGCACCCCCTCGTCCTCCCTCCATCCCTCACCGTCCTTTGGAGGGGGGCAGGTGGGTAACTACCACGTTTACCACCTCTCCCGGACCTATTTTTTTAACTCCCCACTCCCAGTATCATGTCGACTCAGCCTCCTCGGCTCCCACACCTATCTCCACGCCCATAGCCCGCAACAAAACGTTCTCGCTCCCGACGTCTCATCCACGCAAAAAAGACCCCCTCCCCGCCCTCTCCCCGGCGACTCCTTCTCGCCGCGTCGGCGTATCCCTTCCCTCTGCCACCGCCGAAATAGATTCATTCTCCCCACCCAATCCCCCTCCCCAGACCCTCGTGAAATCCAAATCGCGCGTGGGCACTCAAAACGCCCCTCAAATGTATTTCTTTTTATTTCGGTCGGTATTGGAGGAGGAGACTTGCGGCCGGGGTAGGGGAAGAGGAGAGGGGAAACGAGGAGAGCAGGAAAAAGGTTCGATATTCCCAAACCTCCTCTCGCGAGCGCTCTATTCGAGGGCCCCTTTGAATTTTTAATCAGGAGATTTGAACGACTGAATGGGAAAGCAAGCCATTCCAGTTTGCGATGACACAGCTCGAAAGGATTTTGGTGGGCTCCCCAAACTTTCGCGGGCTCGTTTGCGCGCTCAAGTTGGCCCAATTGGAGAGATAAAAGCGAGAGGGGAAAGCTATTGATTCTGAGATAAAAGTTTAAGTATTTATGCGGGGCTAAAATATGAAATTCCTCGTCGAAATGCCGCACAGGCGTTGCTGTGAGTGGGAGAAATGCTACAGTATTCCTATTCCTACCGTTGTTAATTCACCTTCTGTACCGTATTCTTTTTGCTAATTGTCGAGTTTTTGGGCTTAAATGTTCACGGTTTTATTATTAATTTGATTCTATTTCGTGAAGCATATATCTATATAAAGGAAAACGCAGGCTTTTCGGGATGTTCTGAGGAAGAAGAAAGGGATTCGAGCTGCAATTGATGAATGAACACTTGCCGGCTTTCGAATCGCCCGCAGCATATGTTGAATCACGTTCTCGTTTAAAGGGAAGGCGAATAACTGACCAGTCACGTGGCCGGCCGATATCCGAGGTCGAAAGGGACGTCGAAATCACTTCCGCGAACCGCTTCTTACCTGTTGAATGACGCAACGGTGGCGTAATTTCGGTATCTATTACATTTTCTTCAGTTTTCTTGGTAATATTTGTGCCTAATACACACCTTATGTCTCCAAAGTATATAATATTATCCGTTTTCTTTAATATTTATATTTTTTAGGAAATAAATAATAGTGATGATTGAGATCAAACTTTTACCATTCCTCCGAGAATAATATATAATATAATATATAAGCCCATTTTTTCCACTTTATTGTTTAAATACGTGGCTGTAATTAATATTTATTTAACATGCATCTATCTTACCGTAAGGTGTGGATCTTCTTCAATGTTAGGATTTATTAAATCACTGGCAACATAGAAAATCAAACTTGATAAAATAATGTCAGCCATTACTTTCACCAAAATTTGGCTCAACTTTAAGTCTAAGGCCAAGAAAATGTACCTTTGTTCAATCGATTTAGAATTCAAACCAATCCATTGTTAGAAAATTTGGTTAACAGAAACTTTGGTTCCATTTTTACTTATATAGTAAATAATTGGCAATCTAATATGTTTTATTAGAGTTTTTGAGTTTCCAATCAAATAAATAATGAAACTAAATGTTTTCCACTCCTTGCCTCATCATTTTATGATGAATATCTCTTCCAATTTATTTATGTGTTTATTAGTTTTCATTATTCTAAACTGTCATACAATTAGGAATTCATGTAAAATGAATTAGATTTATCTTTTCACAAAAAAGAGAAACACTCAACGTGATATCATAATCTTTTGGCTTAGCTGTAGAAAAAAGTCTCAAGTATTTTATGCTTTTTTATTTTTTTAGGACGACGAGATTAGATTTACTTTAGCTAAATCTTAGCTTCCCTGATCTCGACGAAATGAAATCACTTCAAGCCATTTCAGATGGATGAGATAAACGCCATAAATGTAGAGGAAGATTACTTGTACTGCTATTTCTCATTTAAAATTTAATTGAAGCTGAAGGCTCAAATGGCAGATAAAGGTTTGTCTGTTCGTTACAAAATATAATTCAAGCAATGGGCAGCGTATTTCAAAACATTTTTTATGCATGTATAAGGCTTTCTATCATTTTTTCCACAACGCTATTCAAAACAAAATGACACAGTCTATGCCCAGTACAGCCTACAGCTGCGATAAAAATGATTACAAATCGATCTGTTTGAATCGACTGGATCATGGTTATAATCTTTTGCGGGAAGCCTAGTATGTGAAGTATACATTCTTTCCTCCGGAAGCTTTCATCAAGCCTTAGAATGAGCCAATAACTTTCAATTGACTTTCTACTCATTCCTAAAAATGGGAGACTTGTTTCGCTGGCGACCATAACTTCGAACGGAAAATTCCGAAGGTTGTCTTTTTAAGGACGTTTCCGTATAGGAAACATTTTAACCAATGCGGTGATCCATTTTGAGAGCTGCACGGACCACACTCGATGGCTGAATGCCAGAGAGCAATTCTTAAGGCATTCCACGTTTGCGACGCAATCCAGCTACAATTCTGCTACTGAATTGCTTCACGACTAAATGTTGAATGTGAGCTGTAGACTAAATTATTACACATATACACATAAATGTTGGTGTAATTATTTCTATACAGGTTTTATTCGAAAAAAATTTGTATTCATGAGGTATAATTCGCTCCAAATTTAATGCACAAGATTATTTTTAGCGCTTTATCTGCAGCCTTGCAGATTGACTCTAAATGAAATATTTTTGTAAATGACTTCATACGAAATTTGTCGAATTCAAAATTTCTAATGCCTTGTGCGAGCCTATTTCGCATATTTATGAGGTGTTTTTTTGTCATTTCCGTGCAGTAAAAAAATAGTAGAGGGTTAAAGGATAAAAATGAAATCTAAATAAGATGACAGGAGTAAATTTTGGAATATTCGCCCTAATTTAAATAATCCTTTGAATTAATTATTTCCAAGCGTTCCCCTCTCTATGAATACTCATTGAAATTGACCCTTATTTACACTGTAATTTAAATCTTGTTTCACTTTTTAACGTCCTGCTCTAGTTGACGGGATGACGCACACCTAATTGGTACTTGGTAACAGCAGTTATTGCGGCATGTCCTCGACTGCTGAGGTCAAATGCAACACGAATGATGGTGGTTTGGTTAATTAGGGCAAGATAGGCATTAGGGAGAGTGGGAAGAGTGGAGAGAAATGCTGCGCCGTCATTAGCCTACTCCCGACGGCAGGTGCCTCGGGTTCTACAAACAAACACATAGTCATCTAATGTTTAGTTTTATTTCATTATTTCAATTCTTCCACTAAGTAATCTGCCTATTGATTTCTTCGTGCTTAGGCTTTCAGACTGCGATATTACGACGCTTCGACTATCTTCGTTCCGTGACACATAAATCCACAGCTACCCAGTTACAGTCGTGTCTCAGTATGCGGGGACATATTGATTACAATTGGCATCAATAAACTTTTCTTAAGGTTTGCAACGCCTTTCTGAATTTTGAAAAGCTTATTGAATGATTTTTTCCAACTATGAATGTTTATTTTTATCATTGTGCATTTATTTAGTCCGCAACCACTTGGTAAACAGCAAATGCACTCTATACTACTGTATTATTACTTCAATAGATCCTCTCTTGGCTATCTTACTACTTATCAAACTAAAAATCGGCAGGAAACAATTATCGTTTTCCAAACATACATTTGTGCTGGAGATCCAAAATTGAGTTTAGAGCTAATCCTAATGGCACTGTTTTACGTCAAAACGATGGATAACCTAGTGTAGTACGCATTATTGTGTGTTTGTAATGAATTTGGAGGCAATAACGTAAGTATAGTAAGATTTTAGGTTTCGGTAGGAAATATTTTCGCGAAAAAGATTTCGTACAGGAATGGCACCACGTACTAGTTCACATCTTGATCTATTCCATTTTTTCCGTCGCACCTCGAAACACGATTCACACTTATTACGTCATCGTTCATCTCCTTAATAACTATGATTGACGCCGAATTCATCCAGCCTATGTTTAATGAAAAAGTGAAACGTGACCTTCAGTTATTTTTGCTGTTTTCATTCAGTATTTTAAAGTTAAAATCAAAAATATCAAACCTCTTATGACATTAACGTACGTTAGGTAAATTATCAGTTACATTTTGCTCGAATAATAATCGTAATCGTATTATTGTACGTAATTTTTTAAAAATTTTACGTATTCCGGAGTTACTTGCTGGTCAAATTATATAATAGTGCCATATCCTTAGTATTATTTCAGGATAAGTTTCGCTTATTTAACACCGGTTTATTTAAAATGTAATAGAAATAGAATTCAAATCCTATTTACATACCTTAATTTCTAAAATGTCATGTAAAGGCATTTTTGCCATCGCACCCGTATAAAGTATTAACAGGCGTGTACATGTGTGTGTATAAATATATAAATAGATAGTTTATATATATATATATATATATATTTATATATATATGAACCGTTAATTAACGACATCATAACTCCTAATTCGTATCCACAATCGCTACTCTCCACCGATCGTGAAGTGGGAAACACGTGCGAAGATCATTCCAATTGCCAATCCGTAGATTTATACCCGCTCACATATTTTCGTTCATTTATTCCTGACCTAATTCAGTCAGGGTCAGTTTGCTTGAAAAGTACCCATAACTTATATTTCAAATTCTTGCTTCCCAAACGTATGTCATGTTTTAACTTGCGTGATAAACACACACTTCTTCAATCATACATTTTCTTGTGTTTTCTTCAAGTATAGCACATAACAAAATTCATACGTGAATGTCAATTATAAACCCCAAAGGCCACTTCGCCACATCTCTTAACCCATCCAGCCTCTAGTTTCTCATCTGGCTGTTTCGATTTTCCGTGATTCTTCACCCTTCACCCACCTCACCTCTGTGCTCATTCGATCAAAATTTGAAGTCAACGAACGGCGAAGTGATGCGAGTTGCCACTGAGTAGGGCAACTCGCTTTCCTATTGCTTATTGTTCGGTCATCAGCAGCATCTAGGTTGACGACCCTAAGGCACACTAACCTACGTAATTATGTACGGTAATTTCTTTGGGGTCCCCGCAGCGCGGATGCTCATAGTTTCTCGTAGTTGATACTCTCTCGTTCAGTAAACCAAGTCGTGATACTGTCATTACCCCGAAAAGATCCGTTAACGCTCGTGGAAGTTGGCCAACATCGTCGGAGGAATGACCTAAGGGGTATTTTCTCATCATTTGTGCGCGGTGTTTCCATTTTTGGAAATTCAAAAACACACACGAAATTAGGTAAAAAATAAAGGGTCAAGGTTTATTGGGGTACCACTTGACTCCTTGATCGAAAAAATTGCCTTCATTTCTTGACGCAAGATTTCATATCCCATTACGCCAAGAGCGTCCGAAGAATTTTCCGCCTGATATTTCTATTTTGAATTTGCAAACATGCTGCCACAATCATAAAAATTGGCTCCGTTCGTGATCGGATTTGATTTCTTGCGGGTGTAGGGATTTCTTTGAAAATGATCACCCTGAAATGATTTTGTGATGGTTATACCGACTCACATTACGAGTTTACTATAGTCAAAAGGACTTTGAGAAGGGAGTGGGTTCGATATTGACTCCTTCTAAGTAACGGAGCAAGAGAATCAATAGTTTGTGACCAACTTGTGGAAAAAAGTGATAAAAAATTCTCGAGTAAGAGGCTATGTGAGATGCAATTACGCAATTGAAGAAGTTTTATGAAATGTTAAACGTCCTAAGATATCATTTCAGCGCGGAGTGACGTCTTATCTCCGATAGCTTGTTGAAGATAATGACGCCAACATTTTCCATTCAGCGATGAATAAACCTGTCTTAATTTGCTGGTAGAGTCTTTCGAGATATCTATAAATTAACCCTGCAAGCTTGTTTGCCATCCTATTCTCAGGGCAAGGTCTACAGGAGGTTTAGTCTCGCAACTTCCTGCCTCCTGATCTATTCTAATAAATGCAACATTCCAGTCTGAGAAAACAGCAGCGGTTATTTGCAATACCACTGCGTGTGGCGTGCTGGTACACTTTAAATCGTCAAGCATAGCATTCAGTTTCGGATCCAAGAAGGGGGAAGGGAGCTATGCACCCCTTCCCATTCGCCGAGGCGTATTCCATCATATAATATTTCTTGTTCTGTTCCAATTAATTAATCGAATGAAATTATCAAGGCACAAAAAACCGATTTAATTAAATTTTAGCAAAAACGTTTACATTTTAATTCTGACTTCAATTCTTTAATCACTTCTCTCCCGTTTAATATTTTGATCAGGGTTCCTCCGCCCTTATTAGCTGATGGACTCCTCGAAGAATAGATGTTCCAGCGGTTAGTTTTGCGAGGAAACGAGCGCATTTATTTGAGGAACACAAATAAATATTTTCTCCGAGTACGGTTGCATAATTTAAATCGATAAAGCGCAAAGAGCATCGCCAATTTTCATGGCGTGGGTACGCTTGGAGAGAATAGAGACGGCAGGATGCTGTTCGATTTCCGGTGAATCCTAGTTGGGAGTAACATAACTGGTACTTTCTGAGTCACCGCGCCTTCGTAATTGGTCGCGAATCGTCGAAGCGATCATTCCGAGTGCTGATGATTCACCAACACCCCCGCTCTTTGTAACGGATATGGTCACGCTAAGGTCAGATCGGGGGAGGAGATCACCGAGGCCTCTGTCCTTGCCGGCTGGCCTGTCCAAAGCAAAGTCGCTTGGCGACAGAGTTAAGCACTCCCCCACACATTTCGCCTTCGTGATGCGTGAAAGAGTGAACTCTCCAGCCGTGCTTATGCTTGATGTTTTTATTTAGCGACATGACGCTTCAAACAGACTGTTGTCCTCTTAGCCTTACCTACTCCCCCACCCCGGATAGTTAGAGTACTTGAACTAATTTAGAAGGACTTGGACGATCTAGAACCCAGTGCCCCGAAGCGTATGATGGAACTGCACCGTTTTCTACCTGTTCGCATTTATTTGTGTCTAATGATTCCTGAAACAAGCTGATTGGTTGTATTAGCTATAGCTAATGTGTTATTAAGTAAGAAATAAGCAATGACCGATTACCTCTCATGAGTAAATAACGTTAATTCTTCCACCCTATTCCATTAATTAACCCAGTTTTAACTCTTCGAGTCGTTCGAGCAAGATAATGGATGATAATTCAATGATAATGGATGATAATGGACGATAATTGGCAAATATTGCTATTTTTGCCATATCTGAATGTTTTTCCATGAACAGACTGATATTCCAGGGGCTCCAGTTGCACTTTTACTTGCTACTTTTACCATCTCACTTGAAATTACAAAAACACGCATTTGAAGTGTACCACTGTATAACGCTGGTCGTATCTTTTTTTGAAGTGTTATTAAATAATAATCTCCTATCATCTTTGCTACTCTTTGTTTTCTGGGTTACCCCCTATGATTCTATTGGCTGTTCAGACGTTCTCGTTACTGAATGATCAATCCAATAATATATAATATATTCATATAATATATAATTTATTCATTTGTGGAATTCAAAAAGATGAATTATTTAAAGTACGGATTTGTAAAATACGTTCTCTCAAACACTCTGATTGAGATTTCTGCAGTTCCATACAAAAGCACGCTCTTCGAAAGTCTAGTTTGCTACCATCGGGAGAACGTTACCAGCATCTTAACTGAGGACGGTCTCCAAATGAGATGTTAAGCGCCACAGAATAGCACTACCTAGAATTGAGAGAAAAAATAGAGAATGCTTGCTATTCTTTCAAGCTTTTATTTATTTTCGAGCCATGAATCTATTCGAAAGCAATTTTGGCATCCCAGTTTAATAATTATGATGCACAATTTTTGTTACACCATTAACTGAATGTTGATTTTAGGGTTTAAGAATTTAGCGGTCTGTAACCTTAAGCATAATATTTTAGAAAATTCGTTTAATCGACAGGTTGTATTGCGGGAGCAGTTGACACATCTAATCAAATGCACGAGGAGTTCATACTCCATCAAAATTTTTCAATTATTCAAATGGTCTTTGTATCGTTTAAGATTAAGACACCTACCATTTTTTTCTCCTGAGGCCATATGGTGGCGAAATAGCTTCAAAATTATCAATTATATCAGCTCGTTTTCAATTACTTCTCAAGTGCATCATCGCGGTGACAATGGTGTAGAAAAAAACCAGTGCTCATTTGCCTTCCGAATTTTTTCTGTTTTTATTAAGTGCAACGAGTTTCAGAGCATCACGAGTTTAAATCCGCAAACACTTTCTGCTTGGAGTGAATAAACTGCTGAAGAATCGGAACTATTTGCGTTTCCCTAAGGCACTCTAAGTCCAATGACGATTTACGACTTGGAGCGTTTTGATGAGGTTTCATCCGCGGAGTAAGGAAAGTCTGGCGCGCGCCGAAACGGAAAAAAAAAGATTAATTTTGATGCTCACTCGTTCATAAGGCTTCAATGGTGTTCCACTCTTCATGACTCAACACACCTTCACCCACAATCCGAGGAAACCGAATGATTTTTTTTTAATGCAAAAAATAACCGTATGAGCGGAAGGTCTCAACCCTTTCCCCCCTCTTCCCTCCCCCCGAAGGTATTCGTGTTAATACTGACACGGCTTAACGTGTCTCCAAAAATGGGTCGAAAGTTTAGCTACGGTCCCGGAGCTCAAGGCCAAAGCCTATCGTTCTCCATTTTGTATTCATTTCAACATCTAAGAGAGTTATTGAAGACGCCTATGTTCAGCATTCCATATAAATCAGCCAGGCCAAGCAAAATCAGTCGCTATAAACTTTGTCTAAATGATGCATATAATTACTTTTAAAAGAAATAATTTCCCGATATTGAACGCAACTGTTAGGGGCACAACCTGATCAAAAGGCCTATGGAAAGGTTTTATTTAAAATCTTGTAGGTTTCTAAGGATTGAAGCGAGGTTTGAGTTAAAGACGCCAAATAGAGGCATTATTTATAGTTTATTTTTCGCCAACGTTACTGCCCTTGAGTTAAGTTAAAAGTATGAAGTTGAATAAATATTGCATTAAACTTTAATTTTTTCATATTCAATGAATAAATTGCAGTCAAGGGGCTTCCTATGAATACTCCATGCAACTCACATAAAGGATTCTTTTATTCGTATTTTGTATATATATAAAACCATAAACACAGTAATCAACCCTAAGGTCGGTTTGGCAGGTGATGGTAGAGTTCACCCAGTACTAAGCCCGATGGTGCATGAAATTCACACATCAGGTTAGGGGGCCAGTTCGTCTCCCTGTGCCGGTTATGGTTTCCCACCGCAACTCATACACACACGCATATATATATATATATATATATATATATATATATATATATATATATATATATATATATATATATATATGCGTATATGTATGTATATTATTTATATATATAATATACATACATATGTATATATTTACATATATAATGTGTATTGTGTAATACATTTGAGTGGTCTGTGGAAGATGATTCTTCGACTTTAGGAAAAATTTACAAGACCCACAAGTTTGCAAAGAAAGTCATTCATTCGGGCCTGAAGATACTGATAGTCTAGCTGCCGTAAAGTTAAGATTTAATATATTTTACAAGATGTTGTCCGGAAAGCGTAATTTTTACGAATGATACCCCTGTAAGCTTGGACTTGTAAATATTTCATGAAAGATCACAGGTTTTTAAAAAACAAAATCTGCAGTTAGTTATGGTCATTCCCTTTTTATAGCGTCTGTAAAGCAAGTAAGTCGATAGCTTAAAAATTTTTAACTGAATAGTTTCTAGTAATGATAAATATAGTAAAGCAGGTGTGTGTACTCATTTCATAATGTGGTCACCTCACTGGCCTTATAAATGAAAAATGTATTCTAATTATCTCTCCCGCTTTACGTTTCAGTATGTGGGGGTATAGCTCAGTGGTAGAGCATTCGACTGCAGATCGAGAGGTCACCGGTTCAAACCCGGTTGCCCCCTTCTTAAATTTTTGATGAGCACTAATCATTCTATGTAGTTTTATAAATTTTCGCAAGTTACGCTTGTTTAAATTATTCTGTTATCTCTTAATTATGGGTAAAGTTACTTACTCCTTGAATGAGTTTAATTTTTTGAAGAATCATACATTCTAACTATATCTTTTTAACCTTTAATTACTGTGAAGGAAACTTCCAGGAAAAGCGATTTCACTTCATCAAAGGACTTTATATAGTATATCACGAGTGTACACCTAAGACAGTATATAAGTCAAAAAACTCTTCTCTTAAGTCTTCATCCCTTTCCCAAGTAAATTTATCAATGCTCTCCACAACTGTAAAATCCACTAGACATATCAGACAGACATAAAGACAGTCAGTTAAAAAGAAAAAAGGTCAGGAGATGGAAACAGTGCCTTGTAAAATTATGAAGAACCTGTAGGTTAAATTGTAGACGTTTTTACGCAGTAGAATTCACCATAGTTGCATAAGTGTTGGATGAAGGGATTTTTGCATGAGTGTGTGCGCTGCTGTGGGTGTAATTTTCCATGTTGTTGATTTCGCATGTGGTATTGTTCCTTTTTACGATTGGTGACCTAACACCCCCAGCCACATGCCCTTGCGGCAGCTTGCAGGGTATTATGTAGATGTAGAATTAATAAAAAACTGTAATTTTGCACAATTTATTAAAATTTTTGACTGGTTTTGACGTTCTCACGACATTCTTATAAGTGTACAAAAATGTTTTTTTCATTTAAGAAGATATTTTTGGAACTCACTACCCCCTCCCCACTTATTAGCGTCATATTTGTTACGCAACACATGATGAAGGATAACTACGTTTCCCTTGGGCTGAAAGAGGACACGTTACTGTCACTGTTGGAAGGAAATTCTAGGTGAAATCGCTATTAAATCCACGCAGCTGCTTCCGAATACCTAACTATCCATTCAGGTTTTTCTTCATCGGCCGATTCTTTGCCCTTCGTAATATGTCGCCATCCATTCTTCTCCATGCGTTATTAAAGTATTTCCGCCTTTCCTTCGTTGTGAAAAAGAAAAAAAACGCTACAGGACGTTAATCATCTCTTGGTGGGAGGGGAAACAGAATTATATCCCATTCGTGAGGAAAAAAGGGGTATAAATTTCTCTCCAAATGCGATAATCTGTTATAACGGCTTAAAAACAACACTGGCTTAAGCAAAACACCGACGGAAAAAGGTTTTAGAAGTGCGGTCGATTTGCTGAGTGTTTGAAAACGATTTTTCTTCCCACGCCAATCTGATACCTTTCCCGATCGTTTATATTATTTTTTTGCTTCTTCAGTGATCCTTTTAGAGCATGATTACATCCGTTGAAAACACAGGAATTAATTTCTCTGGCCGGAAACGATCTCCTACGAACACTTTTCAATGTTTTTCAACTGAGTTTATCAAACTAAAATTTGTTTTTCAGGTGGGAATATTAGGTGACACATCTAAAACGACGGGGTGCATCAAATTTTGATTGTAGAATAATAGTATAATTAGTATCTCTAATGAATTCATATCTGTTTGTCCGTGTGAAATTGACCGCGTTTTATTTTCAAATAAACTTCGGGAAAGTCTGCAGAAATATCGAAGTCCACACGAATGATTTTTACACTGTTTTATTCTGGCATTTTTGTTTTATTTTAACCGTGATCAATGTTTATTTACGGCTTGAGAAAATTATTAATTTTGGTTTGTCTTATTCTCGTTGAACAGTATTACCATTTCATTTTTACTATTTCAAAATGACTTGTACTTTACAGATACTGCAGTGTATGACCCAAAGTTTTAAGTTATTAATTCTGGTGTGGTGACGTTTAAATTCTGTTATTATTCCTAGATTAGGGAAAAAAGAGCAGCATTTTTTCTAGACTTAATTTTTGCTCCCAAACGTAAGCATCAAATATAGATTTGGGACCACGAAGTTAACGAATTATTGAAATTTTATCCTCTCTTTTACTTCTCAAAACTGTCACCAATGTGATTAATGCGATGGCTTTTTTCCTCTTCGACTAACGTTAAGAGATTGTTCGCATCTCGGATCACGAGTGAGTCTTACTGTCCATGATGTGAATTCCATAATAAAAAAAATCTTGCGTACTGACAATTTTATATCTGTGCGTGGAAACATCGGAATACTATTGTCAACCCTATAGTCACTTTGGAAAATATTGGGATAATTTTTGGGTATTCGTTCACGTTCTGACATTCTGGAGCAAGGGTTTTCAATTGATTTTCGAGTTCGGAAGTTCAAGTTCCGTACTGCTAGTTGGCAGTTTCACTCCACCATAAGTACTCTACGATTACCAAAATCAGTATTCCGACTCAATTCAAAGGAGTATCGTCCTAAATCTTGGTGGTCAGAAAAAATCCTTCATGAACTGAATTCTTAGCGCGAGTTTTAGTCTGCTGTTCAATGCCCTATAGTCGGTGTTCAAAGAATGGAGTTAAGTAAAATGCTGGCAGTTCAAAATTTTCCATTTCACGGGAGAGTATCGAACCGTGGTGTTTCAGGTCTCCGAGGCATATCTATGGCTTATATAATCGTCTATTTTCCATCTAATCTACAATTATATATTTTTCGAATACTGTGAATTCGTCGTCTTTTTGTAGAATAAAATGGCTTCTGCATTGCGCGACAAAAGTAAATTTTGCTGATCCGTTTGAGAAAAAAATGGTCATTTCGGTTCAACTATTTGTCTAATTTTTGTCGATAATTTGCGAGAAAATGTTTTTTTTCTTCATTTGCGATTGGTTTTGAAAACTTCAACCAAATTAATTTGGTACATTTCTCATATATTTGACAAACCGTACGTTTTTGTCCAAAAAGATCTCTGAGGCCGAAAATGATAGAAACTCATTCTAAAATTAATGACTGCAGCGATAGTTCCTTCAACCATTAAGTTTTTTGCAAATTTCTAATAATTCAAAAATGTTATTCAAATTAATATTTTTGTACGCAATAAGGTATGTGTGTGTATACACATATGTTTGTATGTATATATATATATATATATATATATATATATATATATATATATATATATATGTATATATATATATATATACATATATATCATATATGTATATATATATATATATCATATATGTATATATATATATATATATATATATACACACACACATATACATATACACACACACGTATATATGAATGATGTTTCCTTTTAAATAACAAAGTGATACATTTCTTTTTTCCTTATACCATGCATGGATATAAGCAGGTAATTATACTTAAGTAAATTTTCTTGGCTGTTTTTCCCTTCTAATTTTCTTCAGCCTCAATTTCTGGTGTACCCACTTAACCATAGGGAAGCTATTCACATTGTTTTTCATCAAGGTCTCACTTAAAGTAGCTTCAATCTTGAGGTGAGTGCGCGAAGAAAATGTCGTCGTTGAAATATTCTCAATTAAATATCGCCCTTCAGTTCAACCTTAGCTTGGAGAAACGTGTTAAACCCATTCATCCCTGTGAGGAAGAACTGGAGTATTAACGGGCACTAAACATTTTCCCTACCGCACTTAGCATAATTCTTCCTTAAATTTGGCACTTTTTACACAACATCTTATGGGTTCTCTTTGCTATTAGCCGTGAGAAATAAACATTTGAATAGGTATGTCATATTCCAGACGTCAATAAAACTGATTATAACTTGATCTTTTATGATCATATGAATGCAATACTATGCGCATGAACTGAGTTTCCTTTTGTAGTTATTACATTTTGAAGAATTTAACTTTTGAAATATTTTGCCGACAGTTGAAACCGGTTTTTACGACTTTCCCATAGAAGCTATTATAGTGAACAGAATATTTATTGAATTTAAAGATCAATAAGACAAAATTTATGTATTATTATATAATATTTAATCGCTTGGAAATGAAATATCGCAGTCAATATTCATAAAAATATAATGCTGACATCTTCCAAAATAAGGATGTATACTATGATTGGAGTTTAAGTCAATTTACACTCTTACATATATCATATCATGCCCAACATACCTTGCATTCATCGAGATCTACCATTGCGGTCGCTTAATACATTCCTATATGCTTAGTAAGTATAAAACTAATATATTATATTATTTTCAATAATTGGTGAGTTAACGAAAACGATTAGTAAAATCACCTCGTCAAGCTAGAGTCACCTTTAAACCAATTAATCGGTTTAAAATGGCATCGTGACCAAAGCAGAGGCATGCACAGTGATCCACAGAGTACGTTGGGCCGTCCACGTCGCATGTCTTTTCCTACCCGGTGATTTCAAGACTACTTCTCTTATGATTTGACTCTACTGCGACATTTCCGGAGGCGTAACCCGCAATTACTAGGGACAATCAATTGAAAACCGAACACCCGCCATGACACACAGTCCCTGTGAAAGGTGGCAACACCTTTGTTACGTATCGACACTCCTATCGCTGTGGTAGGAGAACTGCATTGTGACAAGTCGCAGGCGAACGCAGTTGTTGGGTTATGTCCTTGTTGGTGCGCGGACTAGTTGTTGTAACGAGTATCGTTTTTCATTTAACTGCCCTTCACATTACTCCTCCCAGAGCGATGTTTAGAAAATATCGTTTCTGAAACCCGCCGTATTGTTTATCTGGAAATCTATAACAGTTGCTATTATTGCCATGGAGACAAACGAGAGAAACTGTAACCGAACCATTAAAGGTTATATTCATAGAGAAACAGCTTTAATATCATTAAGGAAACGTAGAAATTGAATTATTTGGGGAGAAACTGAGACCTTATTAATATGCACCAAAATGGAAGCAGTTACGATAAAGTTGCAGGATTTGGTTTATCATATGCTTTTAAGATATATATTTCGCCTCATAATTCTTCTTCGAGTACGTTACCCTCAATTGGGGGGAAAGGTTTAGGACCGTGTCTACAGTCGTCTTTAAACTCAGGACGTCGTAGGGATCACCTGAGTCAAAATTTCCCATGAGCAATCCTGGTGCAGGGATAATGTTTTAAAGGAGCCTTCTGCATAAAATACAATGGGAAATTTATGAGTCTCATAGCCACCCCAGTATAAATTTGCAAGGGTACAATAAGCATGACGGTTATACCTTTTCTTTCGCGAAAACGCTTTCTTCTCGCGACACCGTCCGTGACAATAAATTGGAATCCACGCAGTCGCCTCCCCCATTGCCCTCCCATCGAGACGACGCCGGCATTTCGCCAGGAGCGCCGTGGGAATGACATCATCCGCGTAGGGTGCGGGGGTCGACAGCTCTCGGCGCCCGCCCGGGCACTCCCACCGGGCAACACCGCCTCGTTTTCTCGTCTTTCCCCCCGCGAACACGGGAGGGAAATGCATGATGGATTATTATTGAGACCCGACTCCATGCGTCCTCCTATCCTCGCTGGCAACGTTGCTGAATCGCAAGGCCTTCGTAAATAAAATTCCTCTCAAAATGACGGGTGGCCATTAAAATGGTCCATTATCTTGGGAACTCTTCGTCGTCAGTTCGATGGGGGATGAGAAATGGGGAACGGGGAAGAGTGGCCTTATAGCCCGCGATTGACTGTTGAAACCACCTGCGTTAAGTGGCGTGGCATAACTCAGTCCAGACGAGCCTGATATGTGTGAGCGCCGCAATTAAATCTACTTGCAAGCTCCCTCTTATTCCAATCACTCCTCACTCTCTCTTCATTCAATCTATTATATCTTTGCGACTTCAGCATCCCCCGGATGTGTTATTCGCAATTATTTCCTCTCCCAGACTGAACGACCCGTCTGCGCGTGAGAATTTTTCCCGGCTGCTGTGTCGTTGAGCGGTGTTGACAAATCGACCTTTGAACAACTGTTCAGCGAAATCCAAAACCTCACTAAAAAAATCCAACTGGAGTTATTCCATTCACAAGAAACTTAAAGATAAAAAGGAATCAGGTATTATCGAACAGATTCCAAGCCCACGGTCGGCCGTAAGCGCACGCTCGCCGAGTGACGTCATTGTCTCTTCAGCGTTATTACGTCAGGATTTGAGTGCACACGCTATCAGTAAAGAATTCTTGTTGTATCCTCAGACACATTCCTTTCTCCCTATCCATCATCCAAGAGTACTTTGAACTCTACCTTCCTCGATCTCTCAGCCTTACGCTAATCTTTCCGCCGTAAACTCATCTGGTTCATTAATGGATATCCGGAAAAAGATTAGCGTAATCTTGGTAAATAATTACATACGAACTCTCATGGAATATAACGCTCGCTTTAAAGTTTTTAGTTTTCAAATTGCGTTGATATTGGAGCATTATTTCTAACTTGGTAAAGGTGTGAGCATGAATTACACCATGTGTTTTGTCTACTTTTGTAATTTAAGTAACTCAATGGTGTCGTGAGTTGATTATTCGTTATAGATAGATAGATAGAGGTCTTTATTTGGGCGAAATTGAGACCAAATGGTCCCTTCCTCCATTTAACCCATCGTCGTATACATATTATATTAGGTATTAAACTTATAGTTACATTCATATGTACACATAAATACATATAGACAGACATAAATTCATTTAGCACAGATTTGCACATCGAAAATAAAAAAGTATATATTATATATATGCTTTCGTAGACGTAACACGGAAGTGCCGAATAGTACAATACACAGTAACACACGATATAGAAACACAAAAAAAAGAAGAACACTCACACGTATTTTCTTGATATTTCGACGGAAACAATCTGTCTTCATCTGTGTGTGTGTGTGTGTGTGTATACACACATACACACATAAGCATACATATATGCATGCATACACAGACATAAATACATAATTACGCACATATACACCCTTACATACATAAATTAAGAATACACCTACACATACTTATACGCTTGAAAGAAGCGGTGAGCGCAGGATGAAACGTGTTTTTTTAAAAGATCCCGCACACTTTTCGCTTTCTTCTGCTCATATTCGTCTGCAGGGTAAAGTTCGCAAATTTTGGCTTAAGGCCTTGGAGATTTGAGATGGGTTTATGGATGCTATTTTGGTCATCCGCCCAAGGCTCCAGTGGTGAGCATTGCTGACCCGTGAGAGCGACGAAAACCAAAACCCAAAGGTCACAGGATCGAATATCGTATTGAGGGCGGATTCATTATTGCTCATCTTAAACATTGTTTACGTACTAGATATCCTCTTCCGACGTGGTAATTAATTAACTCGCTTAATTTTAATTAAGTGGCATCGTTGTCTCATTGAAACATTATCGTCATGGACATTGTTCTCACATTGAGAGGAGGATCATCGGAAGAACTGGCATAGTTATGGGAAAACGATAGGTAAACGTCTTTATTCGGGCTAGAAGTTGGTAACCAGGAGTTATTATGGAAGGCGACGCACAACTAAGTTCATTTGCACCATTAGTGATTCAAGGGAAATTTGGAAGAGGTACGATTCTCAGGAAACGAGAGAAAGGGGGAAAGAAACTTGGCGTCGGCATTAGCCTACTATTGACGACGGGCACGGTCGTTCCATCTAACGGGCGGCGTAGACTACTTAGAAGTGGTCTCCATATGGCACCTCAAATAAAGATCAGGATCCTGCATCCGGCAGAATTCGATCCCAGGCTCCGAGTGTGGGAAACCAGTACGCTAACCGCCGCACGAACCCGATTCTCTACTGCGTTATTCGGTCAAAACGGAGATAACTATGTTCTATCTTAGCAGCTGATGAGTATCAAATACAATACGTGAAAAATCAAACCCTGCAACAACAGTAAAATACACAGGAAATATGAAGGGAATGCTCATCTTAGTCTTTTAATTAAATGTGTAAATACCTTACTAGGAAAGACAGCTTCTGGCGTTTTCGGACCGTGCGCGAACCTCTTTTGCGAGTATGTACCATTCCGTCGTGTGGATTTCATCGTTAAGAATTTGGAGTCGTCGACGCTATGGAGAAAAAAGCGGTCATCCGGGTGCAGGATTCCACATTTTCGACCCGCGGTACCAAATTTCTACCTTGATCTCTTTCTTTTTAGATAGTTGAAAGTGAAATTACGACTCCGGCACGTCCCACCTTCCTCCATCCTTTCCGGACACTGAAAACCCTCACTTTATTTGGAGGAAATCGGCCGTTCTACCCGTCCGTGTGGAGGGTGTGCAGTCACGCCTTTCTCGGAAGAAATGTACTGGGCGGGTGGGCGGGGGGATCGGAATGGAATGCATTGGGGTGGATTTTTGGGGAGGGGGAAGGGAGCAAATTATGTGTGTTCCGAACCGCGTTCTTCGGTCTTGGCAGCTTCACTTCTTCCTCCTGCCGCGGAAGATTATTTCTGGCGAGCGCCGACCGGGGGGGGGGGTAACTCCCTTGAATATGCCCCTTCCTCCCCGAGTACGCACTTCCTTGTCCCCCCCACCCTCTTCCCGGTCCGTCTCCTCGTCTCCCGTCCCACTCCCCGACCTATCTCGGCAGCGCGAATGAACCGCAGGTTATTGCGGTCGGAAGCATGGGATGTGTGCACACAAGATAATTAAGTCCCATTTGTTTATGAATATCCCATCTCAAATTCGCGTTGGCGCAATATTGCGTTGCTAATGCAGTGAATCCATTCATTATTTACCGTTCTCAATTTTCCGGGTTAAGCACTGCAGTCAGGGTGACTACTCTTTCACTCACCGCTGTTTGAAACTACGTCATATGGCATATGTTGAGTGATGTATACTCAATCCCTGAACATTAAGCATTATTCGTCTGCTAATCTTTCTGTGAGGACCTTGCTTACATCACTTTTATTTTCACGCTGCCTCACGAAACTGGGTTGAAGTATGTTATTCACTGGCCTCCACAGATGACAATTTCTTTTTTAGTGCTACGCTAAAGAAATTCCGCCCTTTTTTGATGCACTCTTGGCGCGATTTGGTGGAACATCGCACGATTATTATCAGTAATTGATGTCAGACTTCTCGCAACACTACCGAGGCTTTAAAATAGGCTTTATAATTGAAATACCCGGAATTATGTGTTCAATGCCCGTTTTCTTTTCATCCCTCATCGGAAATCACTTTATCCCGTTGAGGTGTGAGTTCTAGATAAATTCCTTAAAAATCTTTTCTCGCATTTTGAGGGGAAAATATTGGTGTAATGTCAAATTGTTCTCCCTTTAGCTTTCCTCCGCATTCCCTCATACGCATTTGAGCCAGTTGCGAAATAATTTCCACCAATATAATAAATTTAGCGACGATTTAAACGACATAAATGGTGGATAAGAATTTCTTATTGGTGAATAACACCTTCGCAGTGAAATTATTTCTCAGTGACCTAACTTTCCTGTTGTGATCACTATATTTACGTCAACTCAGCGAGTTATGTAATCGTTTCAATTTTCTTTGCCCTGTTAAAGTGGCGTTCCTAAGCCATTTGCATCAATTTTACACATGAATAAAGATTCATAATATACCTTATGACTTGATTTTAAGTCAAAGTCGTTCAAGGGGTATGTAAATTTCTTTTCTTGAAAGTGAATATTTTGCGCTCATAAAAGATTCGTCCCGAGCGTCCCGACCATTCACTGCGCTGGATGTCATGTTTATATATAACCGTGATCTCAGAAGTGGTTCTCCAGGTTTATCAAAGGTAATCGACATTGGACCCCATTGTATTCTGTACTCTGTTTGGAAAAATAAGAATATCCAAAAAATTAAATTTCCAGAAATGTTAAAGAGAAATAATTTTTCATGGGTCAATTTTAAAATATCATTTTTTAACTACGTTTCAAGCACAATGTAGAAAAATTTGTCTGATTTAGTTATAAAATATCACTGCTATATTCTAAAGAAAGATATTATTAAAATGTAAGTTTCGTTAGGGAAAATAATTTGACGACGAATTTGCATGTACCATGCCTGGTGTTAAAGTATGGCTCAAATGATCTTGCAAAATTTCTTTTTACTCTAGCGTATTCGTTTATTAATTATTTTTTATTAAAAGGTTTTTTTTAATTCTAGCTGATGCAATTTTTGGTAATGAGTGTGAGTACGACAGCCTTGGGCGTTTTTTGTTCTCGAACAAACAAGTTGCTTCAAATGCGACGCCTTCTAATGTATTTCCGATGGCTAATATCTCACTCGACATAGTATAGAGATAAGGTCCCACCCCACATACTGCATTTAGTTATTTTTACGCACATTCAAAGTATTGAAAAATTTTATGCGCAGATTCAGGAACCAGGATTTTTAATTACTGTAGTTATTTTTTTCTTTCTTGACGTTTATTTGGCCACACATCAATGACATTTTAATCCTTGAAACTGTAAAAGCTCTAAAATTGAACCCATTTCCTTGAAATATTTGATTATGATAAACTCATGACAAGTTTACCAAAAAGGAAAACAAATTGAAAATATGCTTGCTTTTGTTGAAAAATGTGGGTCAAGCATTTGCGACTAAGCATAACTTTCATTGAAATAATAATATATTACATTTAAAAATGGTACATTTCTATGCATAAAATGAAATTTCTCACAAATTGAGATCAGCATAAATCAATATATAAGTATCACCCACCCTTAATTCCTTTCTGTTTTATCACGTTAACTCAACCTTCGCCTTTCCTTCTTTCTTCCAGGGCTACCCTTGGTAGACCTACTGGATCGGGCACCAACCACTCCAGTTCTTATCACAGCCACACGGAGACTACCAGGGCCCAGACCCTTCCGCGGAAGCTACGACATTCTCCACCACACCCCAATACCAACCATGTGTCGACCACCACTTCAACAGTCCGGAGGCAGCTGTACGCCGACTCGCCCAGTACGAACTCCTTCAGCAAGAACAAGGGCCTGCAAAGACACACAGGCAGCCTCATCAACGTCTCGATAGTCAACAACGTGACTCCCGGTGGAAACAACAACAGAGCCCCACCAGCTAAACCGGCCCGTACTTACCGCTCAAGCCTGTCGCGGAGCAAGAGCTTCAACGTCCACGGGAACCAGGACGACGAGGTCGACTCGTCGCTTCCGAGGCACAACAAGCTGATCAACGGCGACAATTGGGAAAGTCAAGCCAGTCGGTACAGGTCGAACCCGCAGCTGAGTCGAATACTCCACGAGGAATCACCCCTGAAAAGTCCCGGCATCATATCCAGCATAAACCGCAGCCAGAGGGATTTGCGAGACGCTGTCAGGGAGGAGAGCAACACGAGGTTCGCTGACATGATCCGGAAGGAGGAGGAGGGACACCTTAAGAGGAAGGAATGGACCCCGAAGAACTTCAAGGAGAGGAACGGCATCGTGAGCGGCGGACTGTCAGGCGACAAGAACGCTGGTGGGAGATCCGAGTCGGTTCGCATTACGACCGTCTCCGACGGACCGTCGGTGACCAGGACGGTCAGGAACTTTGAGAAGAGGTCGTCTGGGGACGGCGTCAACGGTGGTAGCGGTCGCTTGGAAACGACTTACGAGGCCACAACGACCGTCACGGAGAGCAGGACGAGGCCTACGTCCATCTGGAACAGGAACAGGAAATCGGTGCTTGGGCCAGGATTCAGCGAGTCCACAGGGAACGGAGGGGTGGTCATAGAGGTTCGAAACGGGAGGCTGTGATGGCTTTCACCGTCGGGTTTAAACGGGACGTAACCCTGTGCCAAACACTACAAGATATCCGACATTTGGGTGTGGAAAAAAGTATATGAATGAGCGGTCTTGTACTTACATGTAATATTTGTTATTGTTATCTGCCCACATTGTTAATATCTCTCGGACTAACACTTATAGTAATTTTAACCGAGTGTAACGCAAATAGAGGCCACTGAGTCAGACGCAAAGTGGTAGAATCTTAATCACCATATTCGGAAGTTCAATGCGATGTGTATATTCCCCGATCCAAACGTGGAATAGTAGATTTCAAAGTGTAAAACATTGCTATTCTGCTTGAAACGCCCAATGAGCGCGAAACATCCGATGAGGCAGCAGAACGGCGCAAATAGATATGTTTGATTTGACATTGGTGCACATTTGACGAAATTTAATGACACGCACATGTCAGTATCTCACGATGACTTGGAACTTTGGCATGTCGCTGGAGAGGAAATCTTCCGCGTTAAGCGCCCAGCCAAGAATCCATTCCTGGGATTCGCTGGTTATCACAATCCGTTTGACGGAAAAGTAAAGGGGGATTGGGGGAAACCAATACGCGTCATCGTGTTGTGTGCTATTTCTTCAATTACAATGGTATTTTTTTACCTGATTGCTGATAATACACTTGGTCTTCTTCCAAATCCTCCCTAATGTATCCATACGAGTAACAATTGTAATATTGTTTTCTTATAGAACTAACCTCATATCGGACGAACGATTGCTTGAATCACTTGACAAAGTCGTAGCTGCACAAAGCAATTGCTCCAAACCGAATTGAAATCAGTCTGGAGAGGCCATCGGAGCAAATAAAATATCTCTGATGTTTTTTTCCTCTTGTGACTAGAAGATGAATACCTGTATGAACTTACCTCCCTTTTGTTGAAAAATAAATTTTTGTGACGCGTGTGCTACAAGAGACAATCCGAATAAACATTTTCGATACTAGTTATCTTAGTGAAGAAGAAAATTTTATTGTCGCAAATTTTTATGTTTGTATCATGTTTCTCCATGGAGCTCGCAGAGGGCTCTCCGATTTCCGATTTAAAAGTTTGACAGAGAGATTTTTCACAGACTGAGACATGCCTGGATTTTATTTGTTAAATTCGGAAATCAGTTTCATACACCTATAACCCTATGTTTTAATTGATGTGAATCTCTCTGTCGTGTGTTCCGTATGTAAATATTGAATGCATTTTATTTGTGTAATATTCTAAGTCCACATAATTAATCATCTACAATGTACCAACCAATTAAAAAATAAATAAATTTTCCGTTCACTTGATTAATGTTTTTCTCTTTTTATTGCAGTGCACACACGTGACAAAGTTTTCTTTAGCTTGCTCGCTAACGTATTCTGAAACAAATATTAATTTGATTTGATTAAAGAGAGATTTTAAAAGATAGACATCAGATCATGTTAAGTTTCAAATTAATCAATGATCATTATGGTAACCTGACCAGTGTTCAGTAGATTGGTGGGATAGGCTACCTCTTAGGTCGCACATTCCAACTCCGTCTTCTGTATAAATAGCGTCTAGTGCAAATATGCATCAATTTATGCATTCATTCCATGTAGATACTTATTATTTTCATTGGTAACCGGCACATGCAGTTGAGTAACTTAAAAATTCAAGTAATTGAATGGCAAGCAAAGAAAAGGCAAATAATATTTTGTTAAATAAAATAGTAATCTAACTTCTACGTTAAATAGCGTGGTTCTTACGTTTGCTGCAGCTGTGGGCAAATTATTATTTTGGTAAAGAGTAATTTCGAGTGCAGCCTAACATTGGAAATTTTCTTTTGAGCTAATTAAAATAAAGTCCATTGTTACCATCATTTTACTCGTTTTTTAAATGGAATGTCATTAATCTCTCTCTCCCTTTGGTGACGATTATTTACCGTTCGTCATATTTCGTCCGCAGGACTAGTCCTGGGATTTCTGGAGGTAAGTCGGACGTGTTCATTGAAAAATAATTCAGGAAAATTTAGGAATAAAATTTGCAATGAATGTTTAACTATCCTCATAAATTCGTCAATGAAAAATTAAGATTATCATTTACGATATTCCTTCATAATTAAGGTGTTTCATGAAACTTAGGATAGTGCTCAGTAAAAATATTAATCCGTAATTATATCATATAAAAAATTGGTATACCTTAATGACGTAAGCCATCACGTTAGTTAGCTTCTCATAAAAGAATATAATCTGTGTTATTATTTATATAATAGAACTAATACTGTACTTTTAACTCATGCAGAGCCTATTTACTGTAAATGTTACAGCAATAATTTTAAAAACGATTGTTACTAGTGATGAAGGTAATACTTGGAAAGGCCTGGTTTGTGGTTAGGTTTATATCTAGGATGCGATTGCAATGTTCAGTTCAATAATATTTAAAACTTTTCAAAAATTTTGCCATAAAGATACTAGTCTAATGCGTACCGATACTGAAGGTAAAAATATTCCAAAATGGTATTATTGCTCGGGTCTCGGAAGTGTTTACTGTTCACTGAAGCTGCCTTTCTTAGAATTAAATTCTATTTTATAATCTTGAGGAGTTTTCTGAATTTAAAGAACGTAGAATAGCGAGAACGATCATTCATTCAATCTCCTGGAACGTCCGGAGCAATACTCAGCGCTCTTCTTTGTTGAGAATCGATAGCTTTCGAGGTGAACGGAAAGAAATGATCTTCCGTAAATTTTGCGGATAGTTTCAAATGTGACGTAAAGTTGAGGGAGTGGCAGTGGGAATCCACATATCTCATCTATCCAAAGTTCAGCGTTGACAGAATAAAGCTGGGACTGTGAACACCGACTAAAAGGTAGGCACCCATTTATCGTTCTTGTCGTCTCCATTTCTTATCACGTTTCCTGTCTGCCCGATTTCCGGCATGAAATTGAAAATTTTTTATCGGTTCAGCTATGAAAGGAACTGAAGGCATTTCAGTGAATATTGCGTGATAATTCTACCAATTCCAGCCGATTCTAAACTGAAATAAAACATTTGTGATTTACTAGGCGCCATTGCTTTCTAGAATTTAACTGGAGAACTTGCCACATTACTTACTAGAATTTAACCTTACTTGGAAAGTGGAGATGCACTTAGCATACGTGAAAATGCAAATACAACCTTATTCGATTGATTTTAAGGAATTTTGTTCAGTTCTCACGAGCACAATAAATAGTCACCACCAAAGACACAACTGAAGTTGTAATTAATCTTCAGAAGTAAATTATAAGACTAACACCGTATCGATGATGTTTTATTTTACTGTTTCCGTAAACCTTTGTAGCAAATGAATTAGTTTATGATGATTGTGTTAACATGAATTTGTAATTTTATAAACATTCTGATTGTTTCCTCAAATTACTTACACACTAAGCATTGTAACATTGTCTCCAAAACACATTTAGATGTCCCGCCATTAGTGCTTTTGCCAAATTGAAAGAGGGTTATCCGAATGATTAATCAAATCAGTGCAATGATTAAAGTTAGTAAAATATTTCTTTTACAAGTAAATCAGAATGCTTAGATATCTTTGCCGAAAATGAACACCAGATCTACACTGGTTACCTTGTGGTACGTGTGCATACAAAAACAAGTGTGGCTAAATCCAATTTGATCCTCAGGCACATGCATTTCATTTTAGGTTTTTCTGATAATTAGATTTTAGATGTGCTTAGTTTTTTCCAATTCTTTTCCTATCTTTGTTTACAGTTTTAAATGACCTCGGTTGGATCAGCAATCTGTCCATCGAACACAACAACCTTGGCTTGTCAGTTACTTTGAGCATTTTCATTAGTAGATGGACAAAGAATTTTCCTATTATTCTTCATCTCTAGAGCAACCCAACTACTCACAATATTGGCATCGTCCAGATTATAAAACGTTCTTTTTGGTTCCATTTAGATAAAAACAACGTGGGAATTGGAGGTGTAAGATCCCAAACAAAAATATCCGCTAATCAACATTTTTTTAAGGATAATCAACAGCAATTATTTCATAAATTCCGTTGCTCAGGTAAATAACCAAACTAAGATCACTGAAATGATGTTCGACGTGAAAAAATAGGCTAAGATAACGTTGAGTGGACGTAAATACAATGATGCACCCTTGTTCAAAATTTTCCATTTGTGAAATTTAATTATTTGTTAGGGTTCTTGCGACTGCGTTGCTCATTTTTTGCCATTAATAATAGGTAAGCAGTAGGGAGACAAAAAGATAAATCCATGATTTGCATCTAAACGTCTCGCGCCGCTGGATCAACAATTTTCCCTCCCAAACGATGCCAAGTGACTTTAACTCAAACCACGGTATGTCTGGCAACGTTTGGAATTAATTTCCCACAGAATAAATCTCTTGTGCCGGAGTTTGAATCCGAGCTCTTGGATTTAGGAACTAGTCAATAGCCTTGACACTAATAGGCCACATGGCTACGAGTACCTTATCTCATCTTACAAAACAACTCAATGAAGCTGGATGATTTTTAAGTATTTATCTACTCTTCAGAATTTAATCACGATTAATTGTCAAGCTATTACACTCTGGCTCTCCACTTTCTCTCCTCCCTATCAGACGAATGCGAAAGAGTCTAAATGAGTGTAAACGATAATCTCAAGTACTATATGTAATTACTGGGACGCTTGTGTAAATTTATCTCTGCGTAACGAGAAATCGATAATTTTATGAAATTCTCTGTTGCTACGAGGGTAACATTGCAACGAAGATGTGTAACCAACTGAAGAAATACCCGTAGTATCCTTTATTAATTAGCCCGCTTGTAGCCTCAGACACGTTGCATGAATCTTTCTTTTGCCTTTGTGATACCAATGTGCTGGAATTAGGAGCACTATTTCTAAATTGGTTCGTCATTTCATCTAGACTTTGGCTCTTTAATCGAACAACACTAGCATAATTTCCCCTAATATTTCGAATTGGGGCAATCCTAGTGTGTCAGCGGAGGAAGCAGTCGAATTTTATAGGTGAACTTATAAATCTGCACTGAATTCACTCCCACAAAATTACACACTCTTACACCCTTGTTATCCATGGATTGTGGTAACAGACTTAGTGTTGATCTTGACTCTCGTTTTAATGCAAGGTTAACCAAGGCGACCATGCTATTGTGGTATCAAATTAAATTTTCATTTTGAAACAAGTGCTTATTATCTGAATCCTCCATCGGTAGAAACATCCAGTACAATTTCAATTGGATTCTTTTCTAATAAAATTCAGTCTCATCAAATTAATATCTAAATATCAATGGAAGAATGGCAATTTTTTTCGTTTTTATTTCTTGGACAAACTTCGTTTGAATATTTTCCAGGAAATGAGAGAAAGGTAATGAGTATTTTTGGAATACATGAGCTAATGCAAAAAGTAGTAGATCAGAGTATTTGAACAGGGAAAATATTACACCATCGCATATTTTCCTTCGCTTCTTTGCATAAACAATGTGATGGACTGAGGAGTCGAGAGGTCCCCAATAAGCGAAGAGTCTCGGATTTATGGTGATGCCTCCAGACACTTTCAGCTAAATGCAAGAGAAATGCTTTTAAAATTCAAATAACATAAGTTTTAAACAATTGGAATTAATTACTACTCTCGGAAATTTTCACGCGAAAAAAGTAAATTTTAGGATTAAATAACATTAAGATAATTTGAAAAATTGTTTTTGCCGAGAAAACAATAGGCTATTCTATGCTCAGTGACCGGAAATATTTCAGGAATCTACCCAATAATCTAGCCCTGTTAATCTACCCATTCATTCGATTGGAATGCAAAGATAGCACGTATTTTGTTGGAGCCGGGTCACTAAATGTTCTCTTGAAAATTTCCAGGTCTGGCGCCAGACTCGGGAAAATAACCCCTCGTCGAGACCAATAAAGAATGCGATATCTGAAATGGTCTGGAGGATATCTTTTCTCTGTTTAATCTTATCAAGAAAGAAATATTTTGACGGTGTTTAATCTTAAACTGGTTTTTATAACTAAATATATGGCATTTTCAGAGCGCAGTAACTTAAGTAAATACATGAGGCAAAGTGAGGGGATTTTAAAATTATTTTCGTACCAAAAAGGTATTTCCAACTTACACTTCGCAAAAACTGTGTCATCTTCCAAACGATAAATATGTAATTGGAGGGAGAATATTTAATAAGGTGGCGTCACGATATTTAACCTAGGTTAGTGTACTGAGAACAACCATATTATGAGTAGCTATTAAAGTATTAGTGTTTATTGGAATTCTTGGAAAACAATTTCGATTCGAGTCATACATTTTGAATTCTGGCATGTGGAGATATGAATTTATCCCGAAACTACTTTCAAAACAGACTACTACATTTTTATCGGGTAATAACTCTTGGTTATTATTATCAATTCTATACTATATGCAACACGCTTTGCAATAAATTTAAATAATCAACTGACAAAGATCATGGACATATCCTGGGTGAATGAAAACTCACCTATACGTGGTTTGAACTCTTGACACACGGAAATTTTCCATTTCACTAACAAGGTCGGAAAAATATGGCAGGAGTTTATAAAACTTCATTTTTAATGCACTCAACCAGATTTGAGTGTAAAATAGCGTTGTAAGAATTTCATCATCATTCATTTATTGTGCAAAACAGATATTCCATGCCTAGGAACTAGACCTAAAACTAGACCTTGTTCTAAAAAATTCCATAAATTTCTTTCGATGATTCCTCTGACTAGTAAATTTCACGGTCAAGAATTTTAAACCAGTGAAACGTGTCATGCATACTATAATAAGTGCCTCATGCAATCGAGGGAGGATCCATATGGTCTTGAAAACCACTGTCTTTAATTGATTGGTTCATCCGTAGAATAAGAGCTGCGAAACCGAACTCTTTGAAACCCATTTCTATAAACTCAACCATTTGTGTTATTAATTATTTATTTAGTTGATTATGGACCTTTGGTTCATTTACTCATTTGGTACTTTTAATTCCTGAAATTCTGCATCCTTGCGATCAACTTTTCCTTTACAGGGAATCCTTTCCTGCATTTCACATTTTGAACCATTATGCACGGAGGTATGTACCCTCCAACTTGCGAGGTCGGAAAAATAAGAGAGGAGTTAAGAAAACTTTATTGCAATAACACTTACTATATTTGAGCATAAAATAATACCATAAAAGTTTCATGGTCAGGTCAAAACATTTTGCCATCACTCGCCACATGGGTTTGGCTAGAAATTCCGCAATACGAAACCAAATACGCAAACCAATGTTCATTTAAGTAAATAGGCGCTCTACCCTTTTATAATTAAAATATATCCAAAATAGGAAAGGAGAGTTTTAAATTGCGTTAAATTTATCTGGCTTTCATCCCAGAGACTCAGGAGTAATGGAAACAGAGCAATCATTGGAGAATGAGTCTATCTATAACGAGTCAGTAACCGACTGATAGGAATCCACCCACAATAGAGCAAATTCCGTTATCCAATAAAAAATATGTGTGCACAGCAATTATATGTTACTGGAAAAGAAAGACCTGTTATTCAGACCCATTTGATAAGCGAGCTGAGACTTATGAACTCGAAATTGTGACGAAATTGTGCGAAGTCTTATCTTCGTATCCAACGTTTCCAGCGTGTTATGTGGGCTATTTAAGCTCCTTCCAAACGTCTTGGAGATCAGTCAGGACTGGACAGCCCAACAAAAGCTAGCCGCTGAGGTTAAGACACGTGGAGAGGGAAAGAAAAGGTAGTTGGGAAAAGATGGTCACCTTGCCTTCAAGAATGCCCCGTCAGAAGACGCTGATTTTTGCCGTGCTTCTGGTCGTGTCCCTCATTCCGGCATCCCATCAGAGACCGTCCAAGGAGGCTCGGCCGTGCGGAACGTCGCTCGACTGCGGACCGAAACGGTGGACAGAGGGAAGGGCCGGAGCAGATACAAGTCCTATCCTAGCGGCCCTGAGCAAGGCCGCCGCCAGCAGCAGATCCACCGCGGTGATCCCTTCCACAGCGACCCCAAGGGGCGGAGGTGAGTCCGAGGGGGGCGCCGCCCGGAAGAGGGTGAGGAGAGGCATCGGTGCCATGGATCACCAGCTCTTCTACATCGTCGGGGTCCCCGTTCTCCGGTGCCCCGGGGGGCAGCGGATGGGCCACGGGAATACTTGCCGGGATGTGGAATAGTCACGGAAGAGATCCTCCAGGCGCATGGTGCTGGGGACGGCGTCCCGCAGAGATATGGTGTTCAATATTAACAGCGAGGAAGGTCGACTGCCGGCGGAGTTTTTCAAACCTCTGAGGAGAAAAGGAGTTGCGTTCGAGGTTAACTTCGAAAAAGAAAACTAGGAAATGTGTTTACCTCGCACAAGTACTTAGGCGTACGGGGTACAGATTTGGCAGCAAGTGTAAATTGAATTGCTTGTGGCGAGGTAATAAATCGATTTCTGCCAAAGAGGGAATGTATTCCTATTTACGCATCGATCTACTCGGAGGTCGCGTGTTAACGATCTCTGATATTTTGGGCATCATGGACGCTTTTAATGACTGTAATAAAGGAAAAAATTGTTGATGAACGGTGGATTCCAAAGAAAAAGAATCTCATTATTGCTGGTTAGAAAAACAAAAGAGTCAAAATGGGCACATTTTCGCTTCTCTTCCTTTTGTAAACGTCGTCTATAAGGCGGTGAATTAAACCGATGGTCCGTGAAGGAAACGTGTGATTCCTGTAAAATTCTGAATAATTCCACAGTGCATTATAATAATTATTTGATATTGAAATTAATTTTATCATTTTTTATTTTTCTTAGCTGGAACATGTATCTTAGAAATAGTCCTATCGTGTAATTAACACTGTTATAACTCAAAAATAACAACTATGTCACGGAAAATGCTCATAGCTAACTCTATATTAGCTACTAAAAAATAAATGTATATTCCTTAGGCTGTGATATCCATGTTGATATGACATTTTAAAAGACGCAAGAAGAAAAGAAAGTATTTCTATTTATTGTTAATTTAACACTATTTATCATCCAAGATGTATTTATGACAACGATGAACTTATTCATGTAAATTGAATTTAATGGAGATATAAATAACCACTAAAGTAAAATATTGGGAGTAATTTGTTTTATTTAATCCATATTCCCATCCTACAAACCTTGATTGCATCTGTGTCAAAGGAATTAGAAAAAAAACGGCGAGAACAAGTCCAGCATTCATGACACTCTTAAGGACAAAATGCTAGGGATCAGCAAACAGCCATATCGTATTCATGAAGTTTTCTCGGGTCTTCCACCGGGTCAGGGGTTCCATGTTAGCCGACGTTTCGATGCCCGACTCGTGCATCGTCCTCATGGTATATAAACATACATATGTATACATATATATATATATATATATATATATATATATATATATATATATATGTGTGTGTGTGTGTGTGTGTGTGTTTATAAACATATATATACATATACATGTGTATATGTATATATACAAAGAATTTTATTCATCCCCAGATGATGTGCATTTCCAGTGACCAAGTGTCTCATGAGTTCCTTTCAGTAAGTCCTCTAAAGCAGCTTTTTAGAAATCCCATTCTTAACCGACCAATTTTCCAAATCGGTCGTCAGTCTTCACAAACCGTTACGCATTCGATAAGCATAATAAAACGCCATCTGATCGGGAGATTACACATGAATGTAAATTTCATTCGGAGGCAGGCCAAAGGCATCGGATTTGAAATAGCATCTCAACGAGGGAGAAGGAATCCCTTTTTGTGACGTAGCATGGTGTTTGTGCTTGGAATATCAAAATCTTATCTGTGACAGGTCTTTCATAGTTTAAACGATAGGACGAGGATTGTTTCCACCATTTTTGACGCCAAAGAAATGGATTTGCAATTTCAGGGAAAAATGTGTGATCCGTTACTCTTAGAATCCTATCTAGGTATTGGCGGCGAAACGTTTCAGAAATATTTCATACGAGAGAGAGAGTATATAGTAACAAACTTATCTTTTGATTCCTTCCATATACATCCGACTGATAAGATAAGAACTTTTCAACATTTGTTGCGTAGGGTACTTATTTCCAGTGAGATAGTAACTACGTCAACATAATTGGAGTCATGGGTATTTTTTGTTATCTAAATCTACATAATAACCCACAAGCCACCACATGGGCGTGTGGCGGGGGACATAAGGTCACCAGTCACACATCCACGATCATTACATCTGCGCATACATATTAGCTCAAGCATGCAACCAGGCAAAGCCATTCGCCATGCTAGAATCTAATTACTTGGAAAATATCAAGTAAAAGGACAATATTCAAAGCTTACGTGAACAATTTTATAAAAATGGGTCTATTTAATATGCATGCATGATAACGACAAAATATAGGCACTCCCAATATTAATTATCCTCCTCGTGCCTGCAATCATAAGAATTTTGGTCACTGACTGTCCGAGGAAAAAAATAAATTTTATATCCATCCGTTCAACTGTCTATCTCTCCGATTTAACGTACGTGATCTGACCTACCATAGAACAAACAAGTCGTGGCCTGTAATATGTCTTTACCATCCTCGGATAGGTGACTTATGGATGCATTAAAAATGCGAGATATGGTGGTGCTACAGCTCGATTATTCGTTAAAGAGATAAAAGACACCACACCTACATAATACCCTGCAAGTCTGCAAGGCTTGCAAGGTCCAAACGACGTATATACAGCACACGAGCAGTTAAAGTCACGTCACATGCACTCGACTTACATAATTACAAAAACAATTCTCATATGCAAATAAGTATGACCACTTATCGAATTCAAGAGGAGTGCTCCACCATTTTTTGTAAAATCATGCAACTAAAGTGATATGCTAATTATTAAATTTGGCTTCAACTACCACAGTTGTTCGCCATGTACACACACATGAGCTGTCTGTTGCAAGAGTTGTAGGACTGTTTCGATTTAAAATAATTTATTTCCAGGATTGATGCATTCTCTCAAAGTGCGAGGTGAGGTGGAAATATAGCGGAGATTACACTGGAGTGGTAGTTATACTAGGTCTGTCCCAAAAGTAGCAGACCTGAGTCGATCAAAAAAATGTAATGTGAAATATCTAGGGCGAATGCCAAGAGGAAATTTCGGAGAGCGTCAAAGGAATTCAAAAGGAATTTGCTATCGGAAAATTTGAAAGAGAATCCAAAAGAATTTTGGCCATGCGTCAAAGAAGATCAGGGAAATAAGTCAACTATTAATTCACTCAAAAATGATAAGGGCGAAAGAGTAACCAGCAGTTTGGAAAAGGCTAACTTATTATATTCCTTCTTTTAATGCGTCTTCATCAATATCTCACCGAATGTCTCCGATAGCTTATCAAATCGTGCCGGTCAACCGATTTCCAAAATTTAAATCTCATATAGAACGGTATAGAACGTTTGCTGAAAAATATTAAGCCTAATAAATCCCCCGGGCTCGATGAAATACCCGCTCGTATATTTAAGGATCTCGCTTCGGAAATTGCGCCGTATCTAGAAATAATATTTAAGGAGTCGCTGGTAGATCACAAGGTTCCCAGAGATTGGAAAACGGCTAACGTAATACCATTTAACATTTAATAATATTTAATATTTACAATACTTTATGGTTGAGAAGGGGAAAGGAGGGAGATGTCCCTGGGGGATAGATTCTCCTTAGGGCCGTTGTCTCGGAGGAAAGCGATTATTTCTTCTTAGAATGCAGGGTTAGGATCAGCAGGAATATGTTTATAGGAAGAAGTGTCAGAGAATAATCTGCTGGATTCTTGTTGGTAGCCTGCTGTGTTTAGGACTACCACTGTCGAACTTTTGTCGGCGGAAGTGATCACTGAGTTGGGATTTTGTGTGAGTTTTTTTTAACCCAGCTACTTCTGCAGGGGAGAGGTTAGGTCTCGGACTCGTGTATATACACGAGGTCTGTAAATTAAGTAATGAGACTGATTTTTAAAAATTTATATCATTAAAATAGAATTAAAATTTCATATTGTCACCCTCAAAATAACTTCCTTATGAAGCCACACAGCGCTGGACTGGAATAGCCTTCAGCTCATCGGTTGCAGCCGTTTGAATGTTATAGACTGTGCCAAAATGAGTTCCCTTGAGGTGATTTTTCAACTTCGGGAAGAGAGAAGAGTCACAATGACTCAAGTTTTAGACGATTGGGACAAAGTCCTTGGGAATGGATTTGAGAGAATATATGCCTGAGAGGTAGGAGGTAGAAATGAAAAGAGGGTGAGGGTTTTTGGTGGAGGAAGGTTTGGATGTGTGGAAGTTTTTACGGAGTATTTATAGAGGAGGGATGCCGGTTATTTACGATGAAGGAGAAAGTGGAGGAGATTATTGAGAAATAAAATGAGGGAAATAATGTAATTACAAATTCGGTGACCGACAATAGAAAGGGAGTGTGAGAGTAAACGTTTGGTTTGGGATAGCAACTGCTGTGATGAAACTCCTGATGCTTGTTGTTAAGTATGATAAGGACGGAAGCGTGAAATTTATTATTATTGCAGGACGTCAATTATTATTATTATTAGGAAATCTACCAGGTAAGATCGGTTTTTGGATGGACACAGCTACTAAATAAAACATTTTGTGACTCCGAACAAAATACAAAATCCATCATCCTATTCTATATCAGGTCCCTCTTCATCTCTGAGTACTTTCTTCCTCCCTTCATCCCGTCCAACATCCCTATCCTGTTCCTTCCCTTTCCTCGTTTGCCTAACATTCTCCCCTCAATTGCAGTCTTCAACATCCCGCTGCCGGACAATACCCCCTTCATCCACTTTTCCTGCCTCCATAGGATTTCTCCCAACAAACCCTTCTCTTCGCCCACCATACCAAGTACATCCTCGTTTGTTTTCTTCTCTGTCCATTTCACCTTCTCCATTCTTCTCCACACACACATTTCAAAAGCATCCAGTCTACGTCTATCCTCCTGCTTCAATGACCACGTCAATATCAAGGAAAATTATTCTAGAGGAGGAATCAGCGATGGCGAAGGAGACAGAGGAGAGGTCGTTGAGGGCAGAACCGAGAAAGTTAACGGCTCCGGTGCAACACGACCAGAGGAGGAAAATGCTGCCATTGAATCGGAGTCAAGTGAGTTGTTTAATAGGGATAGATAAATGGAGAGGAATATTTTTCAAGGTTATAATTTTTTTAAGGTTTTGATCGACAAACTCGAAGATTCCTTCGGTCGGAAAATTTTGGGAAGAGAAATTATGCCGGTCAGGAGACCATTTTAACGACTTAATTGTTGAATTTTTGTGAACTTTGGGACGAGTATAAAATCGAGGGTTACTCCTCAGATGAGATTGGGAAATAAGATGTCCGTGGGGGACAAGTTTTCTAGGCGGGTCGCGGTCTTTGAGAAACCACCTGTAACTCGTTATTTTATGTTGGGGTATAATCATTATGAATGAGTTTGTACTATATATAGCAGATCGGTCAGATTCCTTCATTAATATAATCAGAGGTGATGAGAGCTGCTATATTGGAGACTTCACCTGCGGGGATAACAGTAATATTGAGTTTATTTTACTGCAGTAACTTCGACAGCAGAAAGGTTAAGCATGAGGTTTGATGATTGAGACTGGAAAATTCGGAAATAAATGGATTTATAAACATTTTATTATAATGATTCATGGAAAGAATTTTGAGTTCATGGGAGGATTGAGGTCGTATTTTAAGCAGAGTATTTTGACTTCTTAAGCAGGGTATTTGGTTTGAAGTAGCTGGGGTAGGAGTTGAGAATTCCAAAATATTTTCTACTACAGGTTTTATCAAATTGTAGAACGACATCGGTGAGAGCACTCAAGTGTTTAACTTTGGTGGTTAAGAAGAGGAGGGGACTTACATTTAGGAGAGCAATTCCTTAGAAGATTAAGGAAGTGGAAGGAATGGAATTGGCTTTCCGCCCTGCCCCCACACTACGAGTATCTATGTACACACACCCCTCCACGCGTTAGCCTTCCAGCAATAACTTTTTCTCGGTAATATTATTCGTCACATAAACGTCACTTACTACTCTTAAAGTATAAACTTTGACAGTAGGAAAATTACGTTAGTGCATTTCCTTGTTAACATAATTTCCGACTTTGTCCCATATCTCCTTTCCAAAGTAAATGAAATAGTGAAATCAGTTTTCCTTTTCCTCAAACTTCGCGCCATAAAATCCTTAAGAAAGCTCTCCTCCATATTAATGTCTCACTTGAGCCAAGATCTCCTCTTAACTCTTTGGTTAATCCCACCCATTCCGTCTCTTCGAGTAGAGAAAGATATTATGCGCGGGGTATTTGCGAATTTTCCTCCTCAAGTCACGTGGCACTATATCCCTGACATCGTTTCCTTTTCCTCCCTCGACGACTCTTTTCTATCTCCTTCACATCCACTATAGAATGACTTTCCTTGATATTGACATATCCTTAAAATGATAATGGATTTCATGCTTATGTTCTCATCATGCACCCCAACAAGCAGCAGTACATTCATCACAGCAGCTTTCCATCCCTCCCACACCATACGTTCACTTTTTCTATTCCATTACCACTGAATTTGCAATCATCCTAGTTGTCTCAATAAAATTTTTAATAAAAACCAACACTTTTTCTAACAGGGAAGATACCCTAAGCCCCTCCTGCATTGCAAACAAAAACAATCTTACATATTTCCTATCACTCTCTTTCAATCTACACCACCTATTACTTTCCTTCTTTCAAATATGTTTATTTAAATACCTTTTTCCTGTTCTTAGAAACGCTAACAGTTATACCAGCATTTCCCTACATGTCTCTTAGTTACTTATTTGACTTTCAACCAAGTCAAATTTACCTCTCTAAATCTTTACTCCGCTCCAAAATTCACATCTTCTAATAAGATTGGTCATATGCCCCTACCTGACTCACTCCTTTCTCCAACCCACTCGCCAACTCTCGACAATCAATTCGCTTCTTCTCATAAAATAAGGAACACAATGCATTCGTCCATTGAATTTTACTCGGCTGCAAGTAGATTCAACGCTTCAGTGCCACCTCTGATGTGTTGAACCTAGTGGTACCTGAATAAAATTCAGTGAACGAAAAGTGCGTTCCTTATTTCATGAGCATGAATTTGAACATAGTTGAGTCTGAAACCATCGAGTCTCCTTCTCCTGTTGCACTCCCCATCAATGTTTTGAAATTTTAGAATATAATCTCCGTTCATTTTCATAAATGCCTAAGCTTCGGTGCACCACCACAAGATGAGAGTTGAGGTAATGAAGCAGAGTATTTTGAGGAATCTGATCCTGCTGTCATGGAGGATATGTAAACGGATAGAGAGATTTTAACAATTGATGTTAAAGATGGAGTTAAAGGAAGTGATCCGAGATTTGAAGTATGAATAGGATAAAGTTAAACTTTTAGAGTTTCTAATGAGAGAGAATTAAGGAGGATTTCAGCAAAGTTCATCCAGGAAAAGAAATCAGATTCTAGCTTACCATTATTCCGGGCTCTGTTTTTGGAACAATATTGATGAATTCTTCAGCCACGTATCTCCGGAGATTTTTGGCCATAAATTTTGGAAGAAAAAAATATTCAATACATATGGATGAAAGAATGATATGAATATTCCTGAATGAATATTCCAGTATTTCTGAGTACCATAAAATATAAAAGTTACAACTTAAAAGTTTATTGGGATTTGCAAGGGATTAAATTGCTTATGACAATGTAGCGACGATCCATGAAATATTGCTTTTTGAATTGGATAGTCGACGAAATTCCAAGAATTATGTGGAATCGGAATGCCCTTTTAGGAGATCTTATGAATTTGGAACTTCAAGTATCGATATACGTATTCGATGTTTTCAGGCTTAACTTTGTGGAAATCCATCACTGAAGTAAAAAAATACCAATGTAAATTTCTTAAATTTTAGGTACCTGAGGGTGACGCCGATGCGTCGAAACTAGTTGTGCCGAATAAAAAATCTAGTGGAAAGATTCATTGGTATTTTTTACTTCACTGATCGAGTACCGTCAATGACCAACTGATTAGTCAACGAATCATGCCTTTTCCCCGCCCGACATAAAGCTTGGTCTTCTGAAGCATTTCGTGAGGATACTATCCGAGAGAAAGTCAAAAGACTTTGAGAATACCTAGGAAGCGCTTTCAAAGAACACTCGAGCCAAGTTGGAAGAATGCATAGGTCCGGAGATACAGGAACTACTGCGGTGAAATGAGATTGACGGCACACAATGACTGCGAGCTGTAGGCCTGAACACTTTTGCTTTGTTTCTATGAAAATTTCCGAGAAGACAGAAGATGCATTTACATTTTCAATGAAGAGTGAAAAGTTTTCGATGGTTTCTGGCTCAACTTTGTGGAAGTTCATACTCATTTTATGAAAAGTGAAAAGCCTTTCCAAATTCTATGCGTCATTGGGATGTATGACGTAACTTAAGTTACATTTTCTCTAATCAGATCTGGATGTTTTTACAGATAATATCGGTGCAACATCCGGCAAACAAATAGAATGCTTTAATCAAAGCAGCACACCATAGTAAATAAATATCATGTTCTCTGAAACTAATCAATCTTGTAGATCACTGCGGGAGGTTATAGCATAGAGACAAACCTGCGTCTAAGCAGTAAACGGTAGGTGGACAAAATCGCGAGCGTTCAATATTGTTATCTTGCCATTCTTGATTTAATATTTTGATTTTAACGTGCCACATCCTGTTTGTTTTCACATAGAGATAATATTGTAAACTGGGGAATTTAATCATAAGAGCCAATTTTTCCCTGTCAATCGTTTGCCTTTTTCTTACAAAATACCTTTTCTGTGGAAAAATAAAATTTGAGAAATGTGTCGTAGTGTTCATCAAATGCATATGGACTTTTCCCATGAACGATAAGGGATCAGAATTACGTTTATTTAACCGCGTATTCGAGGGGAAAGGTATTATGTGTCAAAAGTACTCGTAGTCTGGTGTGTAATTACCCTGGTGGTGGCTTGCAGGGTACTATGTAATGTCATGTAATGTATGTAATGTAATGCAAATCGGGTTCGGGCAATCGGGTTCGTTGAGTGGTTGGTTTGACCAATTCCAGACTAGTTTCTCGGAAAGGAGTGGGGAGGGGGGACGGGAACATTCGCTCGTTACAAAGTGTCCAGTTGGGGTTGGCTGAGTGACTGACTCCTTACCTCCATTTGCTCGAGAGCGTCCATTTTTAATCCTTTTGGGAGTATATGTAACATTTCTGGGACAAAGTCACTGCTGTGGTCGAATTCTAGTAGGTGCTTAGCAAAGAGAGAATTGTTATTCAATTGTTCCCGGCTCAACTTTGTGGAAGTTCATGTTCATTAAATGAAGAACACAATGTATATTTCAGAGCAGCACACCATAGTAAATAAATAATACCATGCTCTCTGAAATGAATATACATTGCGTATATTCATTGGAAATATACATTGCGTTCTTCATTTAATGGAGAGAGCTGGTATTCTTATTTTTGTGACACCTTGCGTGTTCCTTGATTCGTAACTTGACATTCCTCCCTGTCAGACCAACATAAACGGTGTTGGAAATCTCGCACTAGAAGTTTGGAGAGGGCGAGGGGGTGTGTAAAAGTCTGCTTTGAGTGAGGTAGGTAGGCAGTTGTAAATCCTATATGATATATCTCCCATAAATGTGATTAAGTACCACCTAAAATCGTTAGATACTGCGGACTGTGCGGAGGAAATACCATTTATGGCCATTGATTTTTGTTTTTTTCCGAAGTAATTTATCAACTAGCTTAGGGTTGTTGCCATTGTTGGTAGCTATACGAGGTGTGATCAAAAAAGACCGGACTGAATACGAGGCATGTGGTAATAGCCTCGTACATGAGCAACTCCACACATTCTCCTTTATTCTCCCAGCTTAAATGTTTGACTTTGCTCAGGCTATAACAGATATATCATTATAACATATTTTCTTTTTTTACTACGGTTGTGAGTCAGGATGCTTACTTTTGGCATAAAATTTTAAAGGATCGAAAAACACGAGACAGCATCATCATTCGTCGGAAAAATTCATTTGGGTCATGCACCACCGGAGGATCCCTTAAGGTGTCCAAAAAACTATGATTGCCCAATAGATCAACTGCAACTCTCCAAAATCCCATCTTCCAACCCCATACCTGGGACCAATGTGTCACATGGGGGGTATCAGACGGAGATTTAAACAGGGCCGAGTCAAGAGAAAGCCGGAGTTTATTGCGGACATGTGTACATTGCACTCAAATTTGGGTTGAGCCTCGGGTAAGTGGTCCGGAACGGGATGAGAACTCCAAGTTGCGTCTCCGAGGAAGCGGTGGGCAACGCATTGCAGCCGGGCCGAAGCCAGCCAGCTGTTGGCGGGTGAACACCTTCGGACAAACGGCATACTGTCCCCGAGCCCAAGTTAAAGTTGAAAGATATTCATTCCAAGATCGTAATTGCATGCATAATAATAACAATAATATATATTGCATACCAAAGCAATGTGAACCGTGGTCCACTTTTTGGGAAAAATTCCACTCCGAGGGAGGTAATAAAGCGTAGATAGTGGAAAGGTGCAGCGGTGGCGGAATACCTAATCATTATTTCCGTAGGGAGAGGCATTGGCCTGACATTCGCCCATGGGCGGTGGGAAGTCCGTAAAACCTCTGTCAGGTCGCCGGAAGCAAAGGAAGAAGAAATAAATAAGAGAAAAGAAAGAAACTACAAAACAGTGAGAGTAAAATGCTTAACATTGGTCAAGTAGACTACGGAACAAAAAAATGGAATATTAAAACATATTCGTACCCTTTTAACAGTTAATAAGTACATTGGAATCAGTGGTAGTCACTGGCTAAAAGTCGTAGCACTTGATGTGGGAGCACTGAATGCACTGGAGTAAAGGTAGAACTCTGGGAGTACAAATGGAATCGTTAATCTTGTGTTGCTGGGTGACGCTCACCCTGGCTGACTACTGCAGGCCATCTTACGTTGCTGACCGCCCATGCTTTCAGGAAGGCAGTGAGCAGCCCCGTGTTGTGGTTAGCCAACACGGAAGCCGTCCTGCTTCGGAGCATGCACAACCTGTGGAGGAGAGGACCCTTGTTACAGCCAAATAAATTTCCGCTCGGAGGGTGTCGGGCGGGAGGATGAACAGTCGCCTAAGTACACTGCGTTCCAGAGGCGCGAATGGATTGATGAGAAGTCGATACGAGAGGGCAGCGACCGCAGCATACTCCATATACCAGCTCGCGAGGGATTAGATCGTCAACTGCATCGACCGCGAAACTTGGCTCCTAAAAATGAGGTGATTTTCCAGGGTTAAAAATACATTGTTAAATATCGTTCCTATGTGCAAATCTTTTGCCTAAATGAAATAAAGAAGAAATGTCTCCACATATAAAAAATTATAATATTTAAGTTATTATAAAATTATCTCTGGAATACATTTGCAAAGAAGTGGAACTTATCCAATGGCATTATACATGTCCATCTTCACACTCCCGCGGACTTTTATACTCCCAATATGCTCGATTTATGGAAGACATAACGAAGTATCTCAAATCGTGACGCACGGTAGGGGAGAGGGGGTTGCGGTGAGGGAGTGAAACCATATGTGTCCAATACCTTAAAAATTCTCTTTCAACGCATTGATTCGGGGGCAATCCCAAAATTGAGATTTCCATTATTTTAGAAACAAAAAAAAAAGTTTGTTTTCTATAATTCATAAAAAAATTTAAAGCTTGAACTTAATTCTACATTTCTACATACTTGGCATATCTATCAATTCATATCTGTTGGTGCTGGGGCAGTTTTTGTATGCCCATCTCGCCGCCATGTCGTTGAGGAATCGTTGGGTCTCATCTTTCACCTTTCGATATAGTGCCTTCCGACCAAATTTTCTTTCAAATTAGGAAATGAGTGGAAGCCGCTGGGTGCAAAGTCAGGACTAGATGGTGGGTGGGTGACATTTCCCGTCCAAACTGTTGCAGGAAGGCGACGGGCGACGTGGGGCCGAGCGTTGTCGTGGAGAAGGTAAACGTACGTTCTTGCTTGTGTGTTGGAACACTCGGGTTTGATCATCCAAAACAAGCGACGATGACGAGGGTAAAGATCACGTCCAACACGTTCTCAACGATATGGTGGCGTACAAAAACTGTTCCTGTGCTTACAAAAATACATCCACCGAAATGACAATTATGTGCAACAATAAAATAAGGTTCAAGCTTTGAAGTAATTTATAAAATATTTTTAAAAATATTTTTTTCAATTTCGAAAAAAAGTTAAACACTTCTATTTTCGGAGAAATCTGGTAACCTATGAATTTAACTTGAACCTGTGCTTGAAGAATAGAAAAATATAATAATGCTAAAAGTACGTAATGGTCGTAACTATTTCATTCAATGCTGGTCTTCTGCTCAACAACAGCCCCTAGTGCACCCAAAATCGTAGTATATCAATTCAAATATCCCCGTATTCGTTCCTGGAACTTCCTATTTAATTCATATACATCATTGATGTTTCCATTGGGATGACTAATTGCCCTTCCTTTACAAATACCTCACTTCTCACATGTTCCAGTTCATAGTCTCCACCGTGGTCAATCCACACGGCCCAATTTATCTGTATCTTGCTTTCTGTACTGAGTTCTACACTCATTAATTCTCTTCTCCACGCGCATCCTTTACTTCCTTCTATTCCTTGCATGTTTTATTTTAATACTTTGAATTTAAACAACACATTTTGTTATTTGAATTTTGAATTTTTCCATAGTTAGTACCCAGTACTTAGTACTACATCAAAAGTTTCCCTACCATCAACTGGAATACCGGGAGTAGTACTTCCATTGAGTTGAACATTAGTCGTTTTGAAATTCAAATAACGGTGTAAATGCCGTAACTTCAACGGAACCGTCCGCTGGTGTGCATTGAAATTCCCGCATTTCGGGTTAAAATTAATGAAATTGACTCAACTTTGAGTGCTTGGACAGTGACGGGAAGATATTTTTTCTCTCTCATTTCGACGCATTTCACAACCTTAACCTTCAGCTTATGAATTCACACACAAAACAATTCACTTTTTTTAAATCAAATTTTTCAGGTCTGACGCGGTACGTTTTTCATTCACGGGAAATGTCTTCGGTCGTCTGATTGTCTTACGAGAGGTTATTTGCCCCGATAATATCGGTAGAGGTACTTTGAGACACGAGTTCCTGCGATTTGTGATATTTTTTTTGAAAGAAGCGCCTGAAGGTCAGGGAAAACCCTCACGCCAAAAGGAAAACAAAACGGAAAGTGACATAGTTTTTGGAGCTTTCTCCCTCGTTATTTGCTTTTCGCCCACATGCGGCCCATATGATTCAACCCACTTCCCCGACCATTTCCGCGAACGAGGAAAAACACAACGAACTGTCGACAACCCCAAAGGACAACAACGGAGACCGAGTTTTCTCGGGAGGCAAAAAGGAAATTCCGAAATTCGCTCCAAGCACGCACCGAGACATTAGTTTCCATCCGTCCCTCGACTGAGGAAAATAAACAACAATTCACCTCCTCCCTCCTCTCATCTCTCTCTCTCTCGATGCTTAAGGAAGCGGAAACCCTGTCAGATAAGCCACCCAAGTGTTTTGCTCACAAGTTGACGGGCAAAACTGACGATTGGCGGAGAGGGGAGCGTGAGGGAGGGAGAAAGCCGCTGTTTTTTTTACTACTATCTGTATTGACTTAAGAGAAAAGAACAAGTTTATCTCTGTCAAACGGAGGGGTAAACACGTCAGGGGAAGGGAGCGGGTGGATATTTAACTCTACGTAGAAACGCCCGAAGGGCCATTTTCGAGTCGACATCGAAGAGTCTCTCACTGCGACGAAGAAGGCCTATCAATCGGCAAATATTTTTCCCGGGACTTGGAAGAAGTTTTTGAGAATTTTTCGCTAGGAGGAAACGATCGATTCCTACCCACTCCCCCGTTTTTCCACGATCGAGGATCGCCTTCGATTATTCCTCTGCGACGTCGCCACCCCCATCCGGTCGAGACAAGAGCTCCGCCCTTGGCAGCAGACACCGATCAGGGCCGATAAAGGACGCGAGATGTCAAACACTGTGAGATTGGCCCTCTTCTTGTTCCTGGCACTCGTCGACGTGACCCAACAGCGACCTATGAACTACGGGAAACTCAAGGTGTGCCCCCCCGGGCAAGCGTGCGTCATACATGCGGTAGAGGCGGAATTCGACGACGGGAAGTACTATTATGTGCTAAGGCACTATCCCGAGGAGGTGAAGGGAGGATCGACTGTTAAAACCGATGTGTCGCCCGGTAACCACCCGGGAGTCAAGCCGGCTAATAACGGGTTGCAACCGTACCAGCCCATCTACATCATCGGCGGTCCTTTGGCAAAATGTCCGGAGGGTCAGCTTCCGGACCACAGTGGCAACTGCAGAGTGATCGAGGACTAAGAAAGGAGAGGAGGATAGAGGTAGAGGGGGCATGGGCGATGAGAGGGATGAGTGTGAATGATAAATCGCTCTTTCGTTTCATAATCAAAAGTCTCTGATAAAAATCAAAGACGATTAACGTAAAGGACCTTGCGTTGAGTGTGATTAATTAGTGTAACGAGTGGCAAACCTACGTTGTTGTGAAAATATTTTTAACTTATGGAATCATTTCATTCAGTATCTATTCGATTCAATGTGGGATAAATATCTAAGTGTGTGGACGATTTACAATTTGTCACATGTATTCGGAATGATTATGTATTGGCGGCTGTAATAATTTGTACATCAATTCTATTCAATTTCATTCTTGAATTAATCTCATCTGTAATCATGAAGAGAAAGTAAAACAGTTTTTGTGAGATATGTACATACATGTATATAAATATTTGCCTGAATATTAATCATTCCGTTTTTTTAATAAATAATTATTGTAAGCTATAATTGATTGTTTGCTGTGAATTCCGAGGAACCACGAGATACCTACGCATTCATGAATTTCGGGCAAGGTTTATATTGATTCATTAATAAATTTGTGAACATTAAGGGAGCTTTGGGAGGTCATTCATTTCAAATTTCAAGCAGTTTATTTTTATGAATGATAATAATGAAAATAATTACTTTTATTACATATACTGATGCCTGGCTTTTTCGGACCAATTCATCCGTAGAGCTCAAACTGTATTGAATTTGTACTGTAGCCCTTTTTATGTGCATGCGTAAGGTGGTTGTATTATGCACGTAAAAATGTAAATAATTGTTAATGAAACAATTGCCTTTATTAATATACAAAGTTATCCTGAAATACTGCTAAGGTATCAACCATTAATGTGTTTAGTTTGGTCCAAATTGCGATACAAGTACATGTCATTTGATTTTTCCAGGAATAATGAGTACTAAATTCGAAAAAATGACCTGATGCACTTCCAAAGCCAACTCTTGAATACAAGAAATACAACACTCTTGTAAGTAAGATTCTTGAGCACATCATTGTTAGTTCAATAATAAGGTACCTCGATAGACAAGATTTATTGATTAATAACCAACACGGGTTCCGTAAAGGTAGATCCTGCGAAACTCAACTCCCACTCTTTGTTCATGATATAATGCATTCCGGTGAAAGTAATATTCCAGTTGATGCGATATTCCTAGATTTTAAAAAAGCTTTTGATTAAGTCCTTAATTGCAAGTTACTCGCGAAGTTGGAAACTTATGGAATACACGGGAGTATTATATGTTAGATTAGACAATTTTTTTAAAACCGTGTTCAAACAGTCGTCCTGGACGGTGTATCATCCGATACTGTTAAGGTCACGTCGGGTGTACCACAGGGAAGTGTCATAGGCCCCTCTTGTTTCTTATTTACATAAATGACCTCAGTACCGTGTTTAATAGCAGGCTCTGTCTTTTTGCTGACGATGCGGTGATTTATGGGGGCATTCGAAGTCGTGATGACAGAGTCACGTTAGCTAACGACCTAAATGCAATCCAGACTTGGTGCTATACATGGCAATTGGAATTAAATTTGAAAAAATGCGTAGTAATACATTTTTGGGAAAAGAGTAACACCCCCACATTTAGTTACAAAGTGAAACAAACAGAAATCGCGAGGGTAGATTCCTTTAAATATTTGTGTGTAACAATTACTCACGATCTGTCCTGGGGAAAGCGCACACGGGAAATATGCGGTCGTGCTAATAAAAAATTGGGATTTGTAAAAAGAGTGCTAGGTAAATGTGACGAAAAAGTGAAGGAACGATGTTTTCTTGCCCTAGTCAGGCCCCACGTAGAGTATGCTGCCAGTATATGGGATCCTCAAAAGATAAATTTGATTTCGGAATTGGATCGAGTTCAACGGAGGGGGGCTGGATTTGTCAAAAATTGTTATGACCAACGCAGTAGCGTAACTACTTTGCTAGAAAATTTAGGCTGGGATTCCCTTACACAGCGGGGTTTAAAATATAGATTGAACTTATTAAAAACATTTAAAGATTGGTCCTTTTCCGATGACATCAAGAACATAATATGAACCCCAACGTATTACGGGTGGAGGGATCACGAATATAAGATTAGAGAGATTGACCGCAAGACTGACAGGTTTAAATGGTCATTTTTTCCAAGAACAATAAGAGACCAGAATACTTGTAACCGAAATCCCCCAGGAGTCGGCTCGACATGATAAGTATTAACCAACAAGGTAGCGACTGCGCATGGTAATACTAGTATATATATATATATATACATACGAGTGTGTGTGTATATATATATATATATATTGCAGGTTCCCCCCACCTTTCCCCATCCATTTGAAAAACCCTAACCCCCTCATCTCTTACCCTTTCCTCCTGGTGCTACACCCCCTGCCACACACCTTTTTAGTGGCTCGCAGGGTATTGATGTAGATGTAATTAGAGACATTCGGACTTCGCTGTAGCAGTATAAGGTTTGTAGTCATAACCCTCTTAAGGGTCAATTATACGCTGATCAGCACACATTGAGCTCTTCAGCTTGTGCTGGAATTATCTGTGAACAATCCTTAATCTGGGGACCAGATGTCTAACCATGGTATGGGTACGAATCCTTTTATAATGCGAATACTTTAGTAAACCGGGGAAGTAGGAGATTTCCGCGATGTTAAAGAAGGTCGTCGCCTGCTCGGGGAGGAGTACACACGAGGGTTGCGCCCGGACTAGTGGCCAGAGGCCCTCATTGGTCTCGGTGCATCCTATCCTGAGGGTTGACGGAGTGTATGCTCTGTCGCACGCCTCCACTCGGCCTCTTTTTGTGTTGGTCAGGAAGCCACTCCAAGTCGCGGACGGGTAGGTCGGCATGAAACGTAACAATAAACGCAGGAGGTGGTCCTGTGAAATTTTCCGCCCTCGGGTGAGAGACCGACAACTCCCTAAGGCGGTGGCGGACCAGGTTTCGGACCCTTTAGGCGCAGGGCCCCATGGGTTAGACGGCGCTCGAAAGTGACTCCCAGGTACAAGGTATCTCTCTTCCAGTCGAAGTCTTTCGGGCTGACTGAGATCTCGCAGGGGTAAATTCGCCGGTATGAGAAGACAACTACCTGAGTCTTCTGTGTGCTAACCGAGAAGCGACAGGCTTCTCAGACAGACAAGCAAGCGGCAAGCGACAGCGATAGGACAGGGCATACCAATCTAGAAGGTAATTGACTCCCGCTGCATATAGCGCGACAAGCCAGGCGCCAGGACAGCCGCGTTGTCTCACACGAGGCCGAGATAACGTTTGAACCGAAGTCCGCCGGCATGTCCAGAGCGTGAATGGAGGACAGGAGAGGAAATAGCAGGCTTTCCTGCGGTACTTCCGCAGCTATAAGGTGAAGGAAGGATGATAGACTGCTCCAGGACACTAAGCAGGTACGGCCAGAACTGGAGGATTTGTGTAATCCACACCGGGTGCCTGAAACTGCGGAACTTGTGCATTAGCTCCGAGCCTGGCACGCGGTCGAACACCTTTCTCGGGTCAAAGAAAGCACCGATTGTCGTTTTACGCCAATTCAATCAGTTGAGATGAATCCCCGAAGCGTATTATCTTATGGTTGGTGTAATGCTCCTCCATGAAGTCAAACTGCTACAGCAGCAGGATAAGAAAATCCGAAGTCAACCTTTTAGTGACACTCTTTCCAAGCGTTGGTATGCAGATTATTCGCGCCTGTTTTTACGCGACTGGGAAGTGGCCGATGGAGACGCAGGCGTTGAAGACCGCAAGTAGCAGCGTGACCGAGGAGACAGGGACATTTCGCAGAACTCCAATGACGACACCGTTGGGACCAGGAGCCTTGTTTCCTCTTCAGCCTCTTTATGGCCCTCTGGCACGACCTTTGGTGTCTCTTCAATCGGGGCGTGCCTGAAAAAATTATGCATTTTTAAATAAATGAACCGAGATTATCAATTTTTTTGCAGCAGCTGTTTACAATCTACGAGGCGTCAGCATAAATTATGCCGTCGGTACTAATTATAATATATGCTTGTGAATGATATAATAACTGAAGAAATAATGCTACAATTTAATTTTCACTCCACATGGAAGTGAATTAATTTAAATTCCAATTCTGAATCAAAAACGTGCTGCCATCTGGGTGTGAATAAAATATTTTTTTATCGCAAAATGGTTTTTATTCTATCCTAAAAATTTCCATAAAATCCTAATTTACGTTATTTCGTGTATTTCTATCCCTATTCCCTATTTATGCAAAAAAAATAGGAGACCTTAATCCGTACCGTCTTGGTAGGATGAAAAACAAACTAATTTTCTGATTTTTGTATAAGTAATGTAGTAATGTGTGTTGGGGTGGGGATAGACTAGAGGTAGCGTGTCTGCTTGTGGAACCGAAGCGAGTCGCGTGACTCGAACCAGCGACCTATACATATTTGTTAAAATTTTAAGGAACGGGGCAATCCCGCATTAACAGAAAAACCTCGAGAATAGTATTTCGGGACGAGAAAAATAAACTTCTACTAAAAAGCTTCCCTGAACCCATGATGGAAGGTAGCAGTTTCGCCATTAAGCACTGGTGTCGAAGACCGAGAGGGTCAGCCCGGCATCAGCTGCCACAGCTGCGGGCGAGAGTGAAGCTCACGGTATCGGCCGGAGTACTGCGATGTGGGAGGGAACGGGAAACCACCACATTATTCTCCCTAGAATATGCCTTGTCTTGCATTCAAATACAGTAAAATGGAAAGATAATGGGCTGCAGTAAACCAATCCTAGGATTGAAATACTGATGATGATGGTGTGTTCAAAATGGTAAATGACTTTTTTTAACATCCAATCATCTAAGCAAACTTACTTCATAATTTACTTCACAATAGTATTCCTTCCGAAAGCGTCACTCTCTTCTTTACGTAAGCTTTTAAAATTGAAGAGACCGCTGTTTTTTTAGCGTTGCGTGCAGTTGTCATGAGTCTTAAATTATTCATGATTTGCACTAAGAGGCTGTTCTACTCCACCTTAGCCAAATTCACTCCTTTCCTCGGTGCGATTTCCTCGAAAGGACTTCATTCGTCTGGTTTTTGCTGGCTTCTTAGCGAGAATAATCATAAAATTGTGGCCTCCTCGCTAAATTCACCGCAAGTAATGCTTATCATCCACTGACCCCATGACGCAGAAGATACGCTAACGAGATTTTATGTAGGCCACCACGTGTCACCCTTATCGCTTTTATTGTCATCCAATACTTCCAATGCAAATAAAAATATTCTAATGATTACTGAAATAATAGGACTTTTCCATCCTCACTATAAGAATCGCGACTGGTATACCTAATTCCAGTAGTAGTAGTAGTAGTTTTTAGGGGAGGCTACCGACAGCTACGATCATTTGCACCATAGGGGATGGACATGAAAGGACGAAGTATGGAGAGAAATCCGGTGTCGGCATTAGCCTAATCTTTACGAAAGGCGCCAAGGGGTCCGCAGTTTAACGTCCGATCCGACGGACGGCGTACTCACTCAAAGTGCCCTCCACACAGCACCTCAAGTAGGGATCGAGATACCTCTGAAAAGTATTCAACACCGCCGGGATTTGAACCCACGCCCTCAGGGTGGGAAGCCAGTACGTTAGCCCCCGCACCATCTCGATCCCCACCTAATTCCATTCGGATGCAAACAAGCAAAAAGCCGCCATAAGGAGGACAATGACAGGGGTTGTCTGAAGCCGTGTAATCCTCAGGTAAACATAGTAATGTAGAGCTAGGAAATATGTATTACTCTACACCAAGAATACAATAAGCAACGAGGATAAATAACGGCAAAAATATGAGCTTCAGGTAGCTTTAAAGAAATACCTGAAGGAAACTACATGAGTGCAGTAACAGAGAAGAGTAAAAAATAAAAATACAAAGTACAGTTAAGCAAGTAAAATATTCTGTAATTTGTCAAAAAAAGTATTTTAAAATGAAGAAATTATAAATGATTACAGACGGGGAGAACTAATATAACCAATAATTTATTTCAAAATAATTCTAAACTATGGAAATAATCAAATATTATAAACTTAAACGATGCTTTCATAGAAGACTGTCATTCCGTATAAAGGTAAATCTAAATCCCAAAAAGACCAAGTCGATAATCTTTGGAAGCACCGCCAATGTACATATGCTGCTCGCAAGTGATCTCCATAAAATAAGTGTTTTTAATATTCAAATTGACTACTCAAATACAGCGAAAAGCCTGGGAGTTTATCTAAGCGGAACCTTAACCTAGCGCGAGCAAGTAAATGCCATTTCTAATAAATTTCACAAAACTCTTTACACAATGAAGCATTTCAGACACCTAATCCCTATAACATTACGCCAGAAGCTTGTTCAAACGTTAGTATTACCACATCTCGAATATTGCTCAGTTGTCTACGCTGATGTGAACAAGGAGCTAAGTACAAAATTACAATGGCTCCAAAATTCTTGTCTGCGATTCATCTTTAATATGCGTTTTAATGAACGTATAACTCCTTACTATAAAATGTTGAATTGGCTAAAACTCGATCAGAGGAGAATGCTTCAAAAGGCCTCACAATTATTTAAAGTTCTGAATTCTAAAACCCCTTCATATTTATATGAAAATGTTATATTCAATTCACTTACGACAAAGAGATCAACCCGCATTACAAAAACATTCCATCTTCCCAAATACCGCACGGCTATATATGAAAAGTCATTCAGTATTTCACCCTGTAAACTATGGAACTATTTGCCTAATAAAGTAAAATTATCCAGGAATACATCCCAATTCAACAGGAAAATGTTTGAATATCTGTCTACCACACTACCGAAATGACCTTATTACTGTTCTATCAAGCTAAATATTTAACTATTGTTCTTTGTATTTGTATGTATGTATTGTACGATATGTTTCGTTCAAATGATGTTAAATTGTGTTTTTGACTGGTTTAATTACCTTATTCTCTGCATTATGCAAACCTGTTTCACTCCATAGGTTTCAAAACCTCATGTAACATGTAATCTGCTCCAAGGGACATGGCTCCCAGAGCAATAAAAATTGTTTATTATTATTATAAAGTTTAGGGCCAACATATGTAAAACGTCTTTAAATGGAATAGAATTCTTCACCTCCAATAAATGTTTCATGTACCAAGATCATTTTGTCGCCAATTGATGTAGAGAGTGATTTTCGGTGTGACTTCGCGGGGCTGCTTCATGGTTAACAGAACTCAAATTACTTGGTAATTTCACTTTCAAACATTTTTTTCCGACCCAGACCTTGCCTAACTTCTATCTTCTTTCTCTATTTTCTTGTCTGGTAATTTTTTTTCAGTCTTTTTGCCACTTCTTAAAAAAAATATTTACGAAACCTCGTAAAAAAACAAATGCCTTTTAGAGAGAGAAAACTCCGTGGTAATTTTTCAAATTTTTCTTATATCCGAATCTGAAACCCCTTGCGCGAATCTTGAGATGCCCTAAGCTTAGTAGTGTCAACCTAGTGTAATTGTCTCACTGGTGCGTGCCACCATATTACAATTTTGCCGCCCCTTATGTCGTGTCTCCTCTGCTACAATTTACGGGGATATCATGAACTCTTACAAAAAATAATACTAAGATGCCATGAACTTTCTTGAATGAAAGATGCTCAGACCTCATGAGCCTTCACGAATATACGCGCATGCGTGCGTCTTTTCGATGCTTTAACGGGTGACTATTTTTTCTCGTTTTTAGAATTACAGCAATTATAATTAGCTTTGTGGTAAATTATTTCAGCTTCCTGGTAAATATTCCGGTGGTGTACTTTAAATTGCAGCCGTGAACTGATGTGTCCAACCCTAAATGACCAGCGTAATGCATTTGCCAAACTTCTGCACAGCATCGTGCGTGTGAGTGTGCGTAGCCGTCTACGTAGGTTATGCAAGAGCCTGCACAATTTTGGTAACCATCTGTATAAAGGTTCTTCTACTCACAACTATCATAACAAAAAGTCAAAAAAATTACTTCAACAAGTCAATCCTTCCCCGAATATTTTTTTTTCTTTCGAAGATTACATCGTTTGAACACATTTTAAGGAAAGAACGGAACATTCTTCGAGTCGTGTGAAAATAATTTACTCCCATCGACTTCTTTCACCGGACACTTTTTTAGTCTTTCTATTGTCCCATGGGACATTTTGAAAGAAAGTGTGCTTATATACGCAAGGAGGGCCCACACCAAACCATCAGGGGAAAAGGGAAAAGACCACAGGTCAAATTAAAAATGAAAATATTATTCATTTAATGGCCATCCATGAAAAGAGAATAATTTATATGCTGACTCCGTCGTAGCTTGCAATAAATTATGTGCTTGCAACAAAATTCACCGAAATATTGATCGTTTTATGTACATTGGTATGCCTTTTACTCAAAACTTTGTAGCGTAAATCGTTCAATTAAATACGAAAATCAGTTGTTCTATACTAGATCTACTCTTTTAAATTATATTTAGTCTTCTGGCTATATTTTTATGCATGCTCGTATTTATGTTCCTCTTTTATGCTTGTTTAAACAGTTTTATTTTGTTAACATTTCCATGTGATCATGTCTAGTACTCCCTTACATGTGTCATCAATTGTGCAGACATTAATGCAATAAATGCCCATGAAAATGACTGGAACTTACAGGGTTCGTCCGGAAAATAAGTGTACTGAGCTCAGGAAAAAAAAAATTATTACACTTTTACATATCTTAAGCTAATATTCCTCAAAATAGGACCCTTGTGAGTCGATACACTTGTTCCAGCGGCGTTCCCATTCCTGGAACGCTCCCGCGAAGGCATCATCGGGAACCTCTCGAAGACTCGTCGTCGACCTCTTCTCTGCCCTCCACGAACATCTTGTGCCACCGAAAGATCATGTTTCTGGACATGGCTGACTCCCCGTAAGCCTGGTTAATCATACCGACAGTTTCGGTAGACGATTTCCCAAGCTTTACCGCAAATTTGATGGAATAACGCTGCTTCGGCATCGCGTTCCGTGACGTGGGTCGAGCGTGGAGGTTCGCGTTAACAGAGCTCCTCACTACACCACAGCTCAGAGCCGACTGCCTTTTTCAGCGTCGCTTGCCAACATACCCCCCTCCAATCGCAGCCCGTCAGAGCGGTCAGAGCCCAGGAGTCAGTACACTTATTTTCCGGACGAACCCTGTATTGTAGTTGGGGTATTAAATTTGGATTGTGAGGTGCTGAGGAAAACTGCACATAATATTCTATTGAAGTATTGAAATATTATTAAATAGTCTATCGGCGTCGTATATGCACACGGTGTACAATGAGTCGGTAAAAAGTCGGGAATGATGCTCAACACACACAATTGATGAAAAACAGTTTATTAAATAATTTAGTGTAAACTAGATTAACATAATGTCAAATTGAATAGTTTAAAGATGGATATCAATGTAAAAAGGTAAAAGATGTAGAGATAAGATTTTTTATCGCGGACGTTGTTGACCAAAACTCATGTCCAAAAAATCCACCACTTCAAATCAATAACTGCCATTTTTAAATCTCTAAACAAAAGTAATACATTATAACAAGATAATAAATTAAATTAATCACTAATGAGTCGGAATTGATAACTTCCGCCAGACGCGGTCGTTTCATCACACAATATAATCACAGAGCTTTGTCCCATATCACTCTACAGAGGCACTTATTATTAGTATCCATAAATAACCATTAAGTTCAGTCACATATATCCTCTTGCATAAAGTCGCTGCTTACATATGCCACTTCATTTCAAATTAGTGTTTCCATCATTAATTTACTTTGCAATACTGGTAACTTCAACGCCTCATTTTCACCTAGTCCATGACTTGTCCGCCGTCATCTGCACTTTCTTATATCTTCTACAATTAGGGTTAAATAGAGTTATGAAAAATTCATTTATCCGAAACTAATGATGAGATTTTTGAAAGAACTTCACCGAACATAATTCTCATTGTTTTCGGTAACTTTAGCACCAGTGAACAACAGAGTTCAGGATCTCGAGACGAATGAAAACACTTGAATTTTATATCGTTTCCCATCTTCTGACAATAACCTCTTAACGTAATGTCAGTCCTCAAGACATAGTCCAACGAGTAATTCCATTTGTTTCACTTCGATGAAGTACTAGTTGCCCCAATCGGGATTATTCACGAAATGGCATGGGTCTCGACAGCTGCCCTCGTCGAACGTCGCAGCACTTTCAGGCGATCTTTGAATGTCACATTTGTTAGAATATATTTTCGCCCAAACTCAACCGATTAAAAAATCACTTTGGTGTTTTTGATGATAATAATGTTCATTCTCGCTCTCGACAATCCAATCCGTGGGTCTCCTTCGTGTTAGGTGGGCAAGCGACTTTCGGTAGGGAGATAAGATATCTCGAATCTAAATCCTTAAGTCCCAAGAGCCCTTCAATATCATCCGGAGGATTGACTGGGAAGACGATCCTTTCTCCGGCAGGAAGGGAAGCCTCCTCGGTAAGGCTCTTTCCCGGAGACCTCGGAGGGACCCGTCCATTTTCGATTTTGGAGACAATTTCTCCCACACTCCCCCCTCGCTCCGTCAGCTTCGCGGGCACGGAAACGTCCCCTATGCACCGCGTCGAATTCTGGACCGCGACCATCGCCGGCCTTTGGTGGGAAACACTGATGAAATGCGTCAGCAGAAAAACCAGCGATAGCATGCCACAGGTTCCCTTCATGTTCCAACTTTCAGGTTGCAGTTCGCTCAATAGAATCCTATGTAGTCCGTCCAGGGAAGTGTCAGCCCTCGTTCCCTCAGATCCGGTTGAAGGGTCCGATATTCAATAATTGGACCGTGGGGAGTCGCAGAGGCTCGGCCAAAGGGTGACTTTTCGATGGGAGCTCTCGGAATACTGTGCCTTTGCTGTCCGCAGACCGAGGATTTAAATGCGTCCAGCGACCGCGGCAAACAAAGGAGTGTGCCGAAGGAAAACGAGAGGGTGGGGCATCGAAGTCGGCCCCTCCTTCCACACGAGCAAATGTCTCTTCTGGCTTGTTTTAACTTTAACCCCATCTACTAGGGCTTCCTCAAACTCCCCCTTCCCCCCAGTGAAGGAGGAGGAGGAGTCAGCGTGACATCACGCGAATGGACGTCATTTGTCTTCTTCTCCACCGGGCGCCCTCTTCCTCCTCTCTCCCCTTGTTCGGGTCAAACCCTCAAGCAAACCCAGGTGAGAGGGAGGGAAGGAGTGGGGGGGAGATGGGAGGTGGATTGGAGAGTTAGGAGGGAGAGGGCGAAGGATTGAAGTGACAGGAAGAGCGAAAGAGCGCTTCCCGCTTTGCGGGTACAGAATGCGGTTTTCTCCCTCCGGCTGCAACACCCACCGGACATGCTACTCGTTAAAGAACCCTCTCCTTCCTTTGTTTTCCCCGCCGCGTGGCTCGGTTTCTGGATGCTGGCCGGTATATCTTTCTCTCCGGTTGCGGGAGAGTCCCATGGGAGTACGTGACTCCAGTAGGTCGGCACCGTCCGCCGTCTGACGCATCGGTTTTCCCGCGTCCGATCACGGGAGGGAACCGCCAAAACGGAATCCGGCACGACCGTCTGGTTTGCTCGTTCCCCTCGCCCAATGAATTAATGCTTCCTGACAGGCCGAATCTTTAACTCTACAGTTCTTTCCATTTTTCATTAGATCTCGAGTTGTATTTGATGGCTGGGGGAGTCCGAGAGGAGGGATTCTTGAAACATGCCGGGAAAGTAAAATCCACGGTGAGGCTCTAAGTTGGTCGATGACTGTCGCTGAACATAAGGAAAGATTTCTCGGGGATGCTGGCCATTGGATAAAATACGCGATGCTGCAAGCTTAGGTGACAAATAGTTTTATTTCGTTATTCATTTGTATTTCCATCATATTTTATATATCCGTGTATGTGTGTGCGTGTATATATATATATATATATATATATATATATATATATATATATATATATATATATATATATATATATATATATATATATATATATATATACACACACACACGCTCAAACACGAAATCCCGCCAAATGGCGAACAAATACTCATTTATATAGAAACAGATATAAGGAAAAGGGATAGGAACACAAATAAAGGACGAGCACAGGAGAGGTGGGGAAGGCGGAATCAAGCAGATCACGAATGCAAAAATATTTTATGTTCAGTAAATTACTTCTCTATCTTCCGATGAAGACGGAGCAGAATTCCATCGCAATGATCAAGAAATAACGTGTGAGTGATCTTTTTTTGTGTTTCTATATTGTTTGTTGCTGTCTAATTTATATACTGTGTGTGTATATATATATATATATATATATATATATATATATATATATATATATATATATATATATATATACACACACACACACACACATACACGCATACATAAAATATATGATAATATATGATTATAATATTATATATATAATCATATATTATATATATATATATATATACACACACGGAGAAGCGAGATAGCGCTAGCGAACGCAGTTCCTTTTTACCCAGAGGAAGTTGGTTGGGCCACAGAAAATTCGGAGTACGTGTGAGTTTCATTTGTATGTGTTCCTTTGTGTTTTTGCTCGCTAGCGTTATCTCGCGTCTCCGTTTAAATTATATATATTATAATTATTTATATAAAATATATTATATGCATTAATATTATATATATAATTATATACATATATTATAAAAATTTTAAGGTTTTTAATACCAACGATTTCTATTAGCACTGCTGCAGTATTTTTTTTACAACATGCGACCTCTTTGAGTTCCAAGAGGACACATTATGCCTGAACTTGTAAAGGTTCCCTTATGGATGATTGTCGCAAGCCTTCGATATCTCTATCCATAGCCCAATTTACCACTGCTGAACATTTTACAAGTACAGATGGTATCACTCAATTTCAATGAGTCATAATAGAGCCAGTAATCTCGCTATCGTGCATTCCGTAACAAGATTGTTTCACTAGACCACGTTTTACTCAACCTTTGGGTTAAAAAATTGATTGGTTTATCGTTATTGCTTTGAATTTTTACTCGTGATTGTGCTCCATATAATATGCAGTATCAGGACATTTTCATTCCAGATTGTCTTTCATTTTCAAAATGTCAGATAACGTCACATATCGTAGGCTCCTCTTTCCCGTCGTCAAACAGTAATCCATTTGCGTATAGATCGTCCGACCGCATTTAATTACTCTGAAAAGGAACGGGCAGCATTTTTAAACGCAATCTACCATTTAGCCAGATAGAACTTGAGCGGAGGGTCATGTACATCCAAAATCTGCTTTTTTTGTTTTAGTTTCTTATTCTATCATCAGGTTTCACGCTTTCATTATATTAAGCGCGTAATTTCCTTCTGGCAAGTGTTAGAAGTGCCTATTTTCGTTACAGTTTTTCTACAAAATTGACATTTTCATCAACCGCTTTCCAAGGTCATATTCTGTATCTCCAGAGTTATTCCAAAGTGAGCATTCGATAATGTATCTTTTTTTTACTAATTTTTCAAATTTAAAGCCACACAGTATCATTTTATGATTTCTCACAGACATCGGGTAATCGTATTTAAAACGCGCGAGCGTATCAGGATAGGTACAGTTTGAATAACAGAGCTCCTTGGTAGTTTTTTCGCGCTGGATAATTGAAAATTGTGTCAAAACGGTCAAAGTATAGTTTCGTGAATGCAGGGTAAAAACGATTTAATACTTTTTCCATTGGTCCAGTTTGCACTTGCTGGAAAAATGTTACATTTTATTCATCAAAATGTTTGCTGAGGTGCCAAAATTTTCAAAATTAATTTCGCTGACCATTACTCAAAATATTGGCCATATTTATATTCATTAGATTTTCAACTTATCACTTGAGATCGCAAGGAAGAAAATTTTGAAAATTCTCACGACTTTTCACTAACTGATAGTTACAAATAAAAAGTATAACCAGCTGTTTCTCTATTGATTTCAGTATTAAAAAATTCTTAAGTGTCTCTATTTCCAAATAGTCATCAATCTAAGGATGGTAAGTGATGAGGTTAGATTCCATAAAACTAAAATTCTTTTAGAGTCCATGAAACATGACGATGTAGAACTGACTACAGAGTCCAAATACTCAAAGTGATCGTGGAAGGCAGATAAGAATAATAGTAAATACGCAATCCGGTGACAAGGAATACATAGATTTTTATGAATGAAATATGAAATTAAATATGTGTTTCCGAAATGTATTCTACCTTTAAAATATGCAATCAGCTTGCACTAGTTTCAAACACCATTTCCATTGATTTCCTGTATGAAAATCCAATCAAAGTCAAATATCGATTTTATTATGATAATTTTCACTGGTTTGAAATACTTTTGGTGTTCATATGGGGAAGGATTATCGACGAGCGTCACGTCCCGGTCATCCGTCACCTATGGAGAGCATTGTCGGGGAAGAGGAAACGCGAGTTTTTGGTGAATCTCGCCGTGATGCAAGCGGGGAATAGGTTTTCCACCGTGATGGCCATTGGGGTCCGTTTCCTTCGGAGCAACACCATGTGCAGAGCGGCACGTACACACCGGTGAAAACCTACTTCCAAGGTGAATCCCCGGGACAGGAAAATGAGGTTGACTGTGCGCATTTATTTTGTCCTCCACAACGGGTCAATGATCAGACAAGGGGTATCCCAACCTGTTTTTATTCCATAGCATCTTTCCATATCGAGCTCCACCTGTCATACCATTGGAATTGACGTTCATTCTCGGATCTGGAGCACTGAAATTCCCGATGAAAATGACGAAATTTAAATCTTGTCATATCGATGCTATAGTCATCCACAGAATTTACCTTAATCAAGCGGTCATTCTCAGCCAAAACCCGCCCGTAACTTAATAGATATAATAGAGCTATGCTTTCACCTAAAGACCTAATATCTCCAATTAGATCCTAATTTAAAACATATTGAATATTTGTGAACGTCCAAGCACAATATTAGCGAACAAAAGAAAGACAAAAAAATTCATCGCAAAACTTAACATTCGTTACTTTACACAGCTTACCTCTTCACGCCCACGCATAATATTAGTATTTTAAATACGACCCGCGTTAACTTGAATCGACTTTTGGTGTGAAAAAACTGAAATAGTCGCTCCATCTACTTTGTGTGATTTCTCCTCGGGCTACCGAAGAAAATTAGGTAAACATGTCCTAACAGAAGTCCTAAGTATTAAATAGATCGTCGGTTTCGAAATGAAAGTTCACGAAAATAAAGTTGGTCCTTGCAGGTAGAGTTTGAGAAAAAAATACATGCTCTTCAAGTACCGAAGTAACGTGAAAAATATTCTTGATTCACGCCAGCATCCCGTTTGAATGAAAAGGATAATGATGCAGCCATTTGCAATGTACCAACGTTTTCTTTCGCCTTGAGAGATGGAGTGGATGCGAACTTACACAAGGTCACACGATTGCTTCTTGTGAGTCTCGCTCATGTGTGCACTATCGCAAACCTTAACTCTGCCTATGTATACCCTCCCCCATTCAAAATAATTACTCTAACCTTCATAATAAAGGATAAGTTAGAAATTCTTCCCCAAGGAAACACCCCACCCATTCTAATACTATCTCCTCCGTTTGAATTAATTGAGGTTTGATTGAAAAAGTTGGAAGATTTTGCCTGATTAAGGCGTCGTCTGTTAGTGAACTGCCTCTGTCAATTTTAACTTAGCACAGAACTGAAGTTAATTGATCTCAGATATTCTAAAGATATCCCCGAAGTATCTCCAAAAAGTGTTTTATCAATTGTCAGTTTCATCAATTGAACAATCAACGGTACATTCCCGTTCTTCGTTTAATGCGCAAGTAGTACTTAGTAAGTAAATACATGCACATAAAAAGTACGGTTATCATTACGCTTATGAACGATACTGGTTCCTTCATCAAATAATAATATTTAAAATATGAAGGAATGGCGACATTTTTTATCAGATTAATGAAATATCTTCTTGTTTGTTAAAAAAAGCTGTCTTCTCACGTCACTTACTTGGGATATCAAAGTATCTTTGTAAAGTCCCAAGATTTTGGGTTTCCTCCTCGTGGATGGACCATCCTCTCTTTCAAACATAATAGCGGGAATACCTTTTGAAATGACGTCACTATGCCGCTGTACACCCACATTACCTATACTGGAAATCTTTGCCTTGGGGCTCAAATGCCCAACGGCGCGCAGGTGGCCGTCTCGGAGTACGTGAGGAATTTCCGAGCGGAATGGTCGCTGAGAAATTGTTAAACAAAAACGGAAAGTCTAAAAGATCAAATTTTGTGGAATGAGAAGGTGAAAGCAAAATAGTGGCACGTTGTAGCAATGCTGAACTATTCATAAAACACACCGTCACGAAACGGCAACTTCAATAATCCAGACAACATTTTACGCCGAATTCGAAGAAAGAAACAAAACTCGCCGGCAGATCCCTCACAACCAGTCTCCCCTTTCCCCTCTTTTCTCGCCAACCACGTCTTTCTTTTCCCAACCCCCCCGCCCACTGGACCTCAGGTGGAGCTTGGGGAATCCCAGAAACAACGAGCCATTACCCTCCCACCCCCGCATCATGGAGTACGCGCAGCCAGTCACTTTACCGTTTAAACGTCACTGGACGTGCCCAGGGGTAAAAGGCATCGATCAAGAAAACCGTAAGACCGTGGTTCAATTCTTGATTCAGGACTTTTTATTCCGCTTAGAATACTCTCCCTTTCACCACCACCCCCAACCTCGTGTCCGTCACCTGAATGTTTTCCCTACCCCTTTCCTCATCCTATACTCTTATGAATATGCTGGCGCCTTTGGCCTTCGCGTATGAAAAAATTGTACGAAAGTCGCCCGCATGTGAAGAAATTCAAACAAAGGAGAGAGATAGCGTTGGCCAACAAAAATATAGAAAAACTCATGAAAAAGCACACTTAAACGTATTCCGAAATTTTCGGTGGTAAGACCACCGTCCTCTGCGGAAAGAAGGAACTGGGGAAGGAGTTCCTACTTTCCGCAGGAGTTTCTGGTTTATGCATATTGTCACGGTCGGAAGTTATATTATGGCTCAATAATTTATCCTATACTCTAATTATCATGTCATCAATTAGTATATCTTGTTTATGGAATTGATAAGAATTTGTAGTAGGGATATTTTGTAATATTATGTGTATGATGAACCCAGGTCATGGAAAATCTCTCGTCCAATTGGCCTCACATAGATCCTCTTCTCAGCGCAGTTCTCCATTAACTTTCAATAGAAACTTTTCGGCTGAGAAAATTCAATATTAAGATATGTTATCACCGCTATAAGCTTTTTGGTGATTCGGGTTAGTTTCAGTCTCAACAAAAGGCTGAAAACCAACTCGTATTCGCCTCCGAAGTTTGTACCGGTGTTTTTTGATAATGCTTAATCTCTTTCTCTATTCCGCTGAGATTGAGATTATCTCCTGTTTTTACTTAGTATTTCCCGCTCAACTTCAAGTCAAATAGGATTGTATAAAATTGCTAAAAAGGACGAAGCGTGGGAAGATTTATGGAAAGAGAAAGAAAACCCATACTTTAAGGGAAAAAATGACCAATGCTTTAAAATAAAAATATGCAGAACGCAAGAAATAAAAAATAAGAAAAAATACCCTTTTTTTTAAATAGAACTATTGGTGATTGGAACCAGCTGCCTGGAGGTTTGTTTGAGCCCTTTCCATCCAATTTTAGGAGTGTTACGAATAAATGTAAAGCAGCCACTGGGTGATAAACTTCATTGATCAGTGATTATTATACTATTGTACTTATTAAAATATTGTTTGTATGTGATGTGGACGGCGTGAGAAGTTGTATTGCAAAAGTGAATGATATGTTAACTGGGCGTGATTTTGAACGGTACTCGAATATGAAATTGGAGAGTGCGTGATTATGGACGGAGTGCGCCAATGGACGGAGCGTTGTAGGTATGGTGCGAACTAGCCCTTGTGTAACGGTAAATATGCGGTTGGAAATCTTTTAGTGTCATTGTATATAAGAGAATTTTGTCTCATATCTGTTCTTCTTGTGTATGCATGTGTGTGCATTGTAAGAGTGACCTTTGACCAGACTTGATCGTTGCCCTCAGGACAATGGCCTAATTGCAACGAGATTTATATTAGAATAAAATGCTAATGCTGCCCATTTTCAATTAACACTTTCATTTTTTTAGCATACAATGGGGTTAAAATGACATCTCTGCGTCTGTGAACTACCCTCCACATCTGTGATCAACCCAAATAAAACAGTTATACTTACATGCTAGTGATTTCATCTTTTTGCAAGCTAAATCAGCCAAGTCCGAATGAAAAGCTTTGAGAGATATGACACATTGCTTGCACATGCATCGAATCAACGTATTTATTCAGAATATTTACTTTGTCAAGGAAAGAATTCGACCATATGCTACTCACTTATGGCGACTTTGCGGTCGCTAATGCTCATCACTTTCATTACGAGAGAACATGGGAGCGTAGATAGGGTGTGGACACACGGAGATTCATCGTACGTCCGATGAAGGTTCCTACGTTTAAGTCAACAATCAGAGTACGGCGGAAATGATCCTGCCGATAGTGTTTCCGGAAAGAGATGGGAAATCCGCGTCACCTTCCACGAGTATTTTTTTTTTAACCTCCACCCGCGATAAAGGGCGCGGTGAACAAGTTATTAGTCCTAAGTCTCCACCACAGTTCTCGTGGGAATCCGCATGAGCTAATCTCATATCCTTGCTATTGACACAGTGGTCTAACACCACAGCAGTATTTAGGCGCCCTGCTATCGGTTTGGCGTCGCATATCCGTTAAGTCTCCGTCGAAGAATAGCGAAAGAGAAGGTGAACGAGCAGTGTAAACTGGTGAATCTGAGTCGCCCTCAATCCTTATCACTCGTCGTCCGTTGGGAACAGTTCGCAATGTCGCACGTCCGACTTTTGGTTCTCGTTCACGTCCTGGTGTTGGTTTCGTGCCTGCCCCCGCGCCGGGTGCCGTCATGGATCTGTGGTAATGGTCGCCCGTGCGTCGCCCTCAATCCGCAAGGAAACCCACCGGAGGAAGCCGCCGTCCAGGAAGACGTGCCCGTCGCCGATTCGGAGGACGTGCCCCCCTCAGCGCTATTCCCTGGTGCTGCTGTCCCCATATGGGCGCTCCCACAAACGGTAAGGTACTACCAAGTGCCACCACAAGACTATGAGAACGTCGAAGCCGTCGAAGGAGACTGTCCGCCCGGCTATAAGCGTGGTCACGGAGGAATCTGCAGGTTCATCGAGTACTAGTAGTCCGAGACGCGAGGTGTAGTACTTCCAATACCTGCGGGGATTGCAATTTGCTCTCTACTTGACGAAGACGGTGGCCAGAGAATCTTATCCGGCTCTTCGAAGATTACCAAAGATTTTGCCTAGTTTCTCCTAAGCTAATTTCCATACGTTTGAGGGATGGTAAGCATGCTACATGATGTTTGATTTCCACAGTTACGTCGAATTATCCAGAAATTTCTGGATGTGTGCACCATTAGTGAGCAAGGATCCGAAGCAATCTTTCATTTTGAATTCAAATGTCTTGAATTTGTTAATTAAATGAAACTATTCCACCTTTGGTTAATCTCGTGAGACATTCATCCAATTTCAGCCATTAATGATTGTGTTGTGAATATGTACTTGCTGTGAATAAAAATCTGACTCAACACACTCATTAAAATGAATTTGTTTGCCAGAAAAGCTTTCATTATTTTAAATTTAAACACATTCATTTTTAACTTGGAATACTGTATATTTACTTTAGGGTGAGAAATATACCTAACAAATCAATTATTACATATTTATTTAAGTATACTGCTCATCATAATAGTCTCATCTTGAATAAATGAGATGCCTAGTATGCAGACAATAGTGAGTAGTGGTTGCACATTCCTACGCGACACAGAATGATTAAGTTTAGAGTGACTTCAATTTGTATCCATTCTCAAAGCTGAAAGCAGTAGTTTCAGTATGCTGTAATTACTTAGACGGCAAATGCAAATTGATGTCGTAAATTCAGCAGGTAAGGTCGAAGTTGTGAAGTAGAATTCGCATAATGGACGAGATTTAAGCCCATAACCATTATGTTTGCTTGAAGTTAGTAGTTTTATTACAATAAAATCAGGCTTTCAGCAGGTAATTCAACTACCCTTTATGCTTAAATGATGAATTGTAATGTTGCAGCATGAGTCGTATATTTACGTTAAGTCCTTGAATGGGATTTAGCCATTGTCAGTGATAAAATCGCAAAATTCTCGGATATCGAAACTAAATTTTTCTTTCATAACGAGAAAAATTAACAGAAGCCTCAATCTTGAAATAATTTAACATTAAAGCACCCGCATAGCCTATTTTTAGAATAAAAAGACAAATACGCATCATGAAATATTGATAAAATTGAAAGAGATACTCTTTCCATAGTTCTCGTCCATATTCGAGTTTTCTGATTAAAACCTTCAGCGTGCCCAGGGCTAATGTATGCTTGATTATAAAATGAAATATGGCTATCTTAATTATAGCGTTAAAAAAATAATTAAAATACGTACGTAATTCTCATTGTGAATTCCTGAAGTAATGGAATCTAATCCCTTTGGTTCCGTTCGTTCTTCGGAGACAGAATCTTTTCGATTCTTAGTGAATGAACACGCAATTCCGGCACTTTACAATCTTATCCTTGCCAATTAAAATTGTTTTCAGCAGTTCATTGGCGCTAGTATCTTACATTGATAAAAAGTTAGTGCATTGCCTTTTAGTTGAAACTCCAAATATCTCAGCGCCTATGCGAAAGAGTGATTTGCAAAACCTGAGTGCGGCGTGGTTGTGACGAGAGTAGCTTAAGTTTGGAAAATGTATTTACCAGTACATTTATATGCCATTGAAATGAATTCGACAACTTATTCCTGCAGTCTTATGTCAGGTTAAAAATTTATATTTCCTTTCATTAAGCAATTAAGACTTGGGCATTCTACCGCCAGTCTTTCTGCCATCGCCAGGCATTCTACCGCCAGAGTTTCTGTCGTAGTTACGGGGATTTATATTTTATGTTAAAACACATGACTTTTTCGATGAGTTTTTACTTTAATTTTCTTCTTGCACCTTAGTCGCTAAGGGTACCCTGGACTGCAACTACAATGGATTACTTTTTTTTAGTATTTAAATTAAATCTTTCAACCAAACTTGTTTATTTTCACAATCCTTATAATATTTACTAATTGACTAATTAAAAAATATGCGCCTGTCAGTTTTAGCAAAAGTATTTGCTCAATTCATAATTTAGTAATAAAAATTGTATCAAATAACTATCTGCTTTTGAAACTATCTTTTGGGAGACATAAAAATAAATGTGTAGGACGCACAAAACCGAAACCTTTATTTTCTTTTGAGACTATGACGTTTCATTGGTCATTCGAACGACGATTTTCGAACTACGTCATTGTTATGGAGTGGACAAAATGGCTGGTGCCACCGCTTAGCAATTTTTCTTGTGTTATACATGTAGTATGGATAAGAAGCGGTACGGGATAACAAAACAATTCTGATGAATTACTCTGTGATAATCCTAAAAATAATTATTTAGTTTAAATTACACCTTAAAAATTTTATTGAGTACAGCTTAGTTTGTTTTCATTAAATATTTGTTATTTAAGGATATATCCTTCCGCAAGTTCTTCACAATAAAGAGAGTAATATTATACAAGTATACTATACTTGTATTCGGAATCACATATGTTGGGTGAAATAGTTAAGTAAGGCGCGAAACAATTTTTTCGTTATGAAACTTTCCGCGAACAATTGTTGGGTTAACTGATTAGAGAAGTTGCGAAAGGGGCCATTGATAGCTTTTCATATATCTTTCTCCGTTTGATTAGAGTTATTTTCATAAGGCGTCTTCGTGGAACCTTCCCTTTTATGACCTTTTTAGGAAACCCATTTTGTCGCAAGATACAAGTATGTCCAGTCCATATGTTTCTTCTTCGAATGTCTTCTTCACATTATCTCACTCCCATGCACTTTTAAGTTTTGGGCCTCTTATAGTTCAATTCTGCGTACTTTAGAATTCTCATAATTTGTAAAAATCAACAGTAATTCATCATAATGCTTTATAATTATAACGAGTACAAATATACTGAGAACAAGGGATATTCCACATTATGCACGAAAACATAAGTAAATAAAAATAATCTATTCATACATATATAATTCAATCTAGACGATCGGCAAACAGACTGGGAGCGCCTAAAATCAAATTTTTTACGAATAAATAAAAAAGTAAAGCAAATATTTTACATTTCAATATTGCCGCCATCTACCCATTGAATCGTCAGCATCTCCGTTCGGCACATGATTTCGAAAGCTTCTTCGATTTGCACTTCTATTTCTCTGTTGCATAGCATACTGCCCTCCAAACACGCACATCTAGCTATGCAATTAACCTTTGTGGTAAAAAAGTATACTTTAACTGACTTTAAAAAATTTACCATTAAAAAACCCGTTTTGCATCGGTCAATTCGACATGGGTCTTTGTAGAATGGTTAGTCATTATGATCACCAAGGTATTTTTACTCATTTTCGATGACATGCACTTCGAGGCCGGCAAACAAAAGTGGAAAGGGGAGAGGAATCCAATGTCAATCTCAATGCCTCCTCAAACTTGCGCATCGTAAAGCATAAGCATCTGGCTTCCCCGTAGATTTCCAAGAACGAGATGATACTAATTAGTTAGCGCATATGCGCCGCCGCCTCTAGCACGCCAAAGGGAACGCGGGTGAGAAATCCGAAGAACGAGAGAGAATACGAAAGCCACTCTCATCCTCTTCCTTCTTTAAATATTTGGACTGTTGAAGCCAGCGGTTGGGTATTTATCCGTCTCTATAAGAGACGAGAGGCTCAGTTGCTTCGCTGCAACACAACCAGAGGAGCTCTTCCTGGAAGCAAATTAATTTCCTCTCGCCCTCGAAGGCCCCATCGCCCTTCGTTGAAGTTCAGCATCTCCCGCTTCTCTCTCCTCGTCTGAGCATGGGTCTTCTAGGGTTGTCCTTCTCGGCGGCCGTCCTGGTGCTCATGGTGGTCTCCCCGTCGCAACAGAGACCACCGCCGGTCACTTGCCCTCCCGGAGAAGGGTGCCCTCTCTTCCCGACACGCCCGGTGGACTCCGAGGGTCACGTCATCCCCTTCCCGGCCATTCCTTCGGGACCCCTGCAGCCGCGGCCGCCTTTCTCGGCGAGCGTTGGGAGCCCGGTGGATGTCGGAAGGCCACGTATCGGAGAGTACTCGCCGCAACAGCAGCCCGGGAAGGGAACGCGTTCGACGCCTGTGCCATCACGAGCGACAGCCGCGGAGAAGAAGGGCACGGTGGAGAAGGAACCCCGCAAGCCGACTAACCCGAAAATAAACCCCGTTTATATAATTGGAAGTCCCATCCTTGGTTGTCCCGAGGGCCAGAGGCCGGGACACGACAATTTGTGCAAGGACGTGGAGTAAATCCAACAGCCACGTTCATGAGTTGGCGAATACAAATTTGAAATCAAAGTTTTTCATTTGCCGCAGGGAGAATGTTCATCATGGCTGTCCTTTGGAAGGGAAATTGTTTTAATAAATAAGTGAATACTTTCAATATGCATCTGTTCTCATTTCTTAAGAACACCCATCAATATCATCTGCATTGAAGCAATTGAAGTACGTTCCTACCCTCCTGGTATCTTTTTATCAGATAATCCCCAGTTATCTTAACGACACAGGTTACAGTGCGTTGTAAGAGAACTAAAGGTTTCGGACAAATTAGAGCACTGCACTCCTCATTAGTCGCACGTTCGAATTTCGCGAACGAATGCTGTTTTAAGGCAACGCGGTGTTTTTTTCTGAATCAATTGACATGCCTTAGTAAAAGGTGTTACCGCTAGGGCTTCGAAAACTTTAAACTTCACGAAAACTAGAGGTTTTTATGAATTAAATAATTTTCGTGATCATATCCGTTTTTTAGTTTAGTTCATAAAGCTCATTTTGATAGTAATGTTGATAACATACTGTTCTCGATATTAGAAGAAAATTAATAATCAGCGCACATTTTTGCGTATTCAAAAGATAAGACCACTTTGTCAGAGCATATTCCCCAATCGCCATTCGTAAGAATTGTCAATTGTTAGAAATTTTTCTTTCATAGTCATTCTCCTTTAATGAATTCCTTTTCCAAATTCCCATTTTGGTTGAAAAAATAAGATCTAATTATTCAATTTCCATTTTCTCTATACAAGCAGTTTAGTTCGGGATTAGTCCTGCAGAAACTGTCTCCGTAAATCGACTTTTGAAAACATTTTATTATTAAAAGTTGTGGTTTAAAACCAGAGTATTTTTGAGTAGAGTCAGGGTAAGAAGGAGACGTTTGTAAAGGATCCATCACCCCCTTCTATCCTACCCATGCGTATGGGATTGAAATAATTTTGTATGTACTGAATACAAAATTGCTATAATTGAAATAATTTTGGAATGTACTGCACTACTGCTATTAAAATACTTTGGTTGATGCCAGGGACATACCTGCGAGGGGGGGGTGACCTACCTAAGTTAAGCATGCGACCAGTGCCCTTCATTTTATCAGCCTATTGAATGCATTGTTAATATTATTGGTATTCACCAATGTACCAGCCAATGCAGAAAGATGTGGCACAAAAAAACGCAGGAATGAAATATTAATAAATGAGAAATATTTTTTGAAATATATTTTTAAAAGGTCTGTTGAAAGGGAGAACAGGGTGCAGTAAATATGTAAAACAGACACGCCATTCTTATTGCTTTTAATGAGTGACTGTTGCTGGGAAATTAAGCCCTTAAAATAGGTCTCTAAAATTTAAAAATATATCGTTTTGCAGCCGAAAGAAGGGAAGGAGAACGATAAATTTTGAAGGTCCTTATATATTCTGACTAAAGTCATTACGTGCAATGACAAATTCATAATGTCTTAACTAGAGAAGTGGGGGGAAGCTCTTGAATACATGGTTATGGAATAGACAAGTTGTTCCACACTGCAAAGCAAAAGATTAAACCTTATAATTTCTCAGAAGGTTTTCAAAGACTGATGACAGAAAAAAAGACTCTTTGCTTAAAGAAAGCCTACCAAGACATAATAATTGGCCCATTTGCCTAAGAGAGGTATTAGAGCTAAGGTAGAGAGTTTTTAACATAGATAAATGTTATATTCAATAAGTATAAATGGCTAAAAATACTGCTGCTATAAATATGGAAATGATAATTTGATTGAATAAAACATATTATTATTACTAGCCTATCATCATGTTAGCTTTTGGATAGACACCAATGAGCACCCATAAATTTCTTAACCTTGCCTCACAAGACTGTGTGTGAAACCTCACAATACAATAAACCATTCTTCAGGGGATGATGTTTACTAGGAGAGTAATTTAAGAAAATGAAATTGAGAGCATTCCCAAACTTAATACTCATTCCATAGAGAGGATTCATGTAAAATGACTCTTGGCTATTCATGGACTGTCATCCAAAAAGTGTCATTTTTTACCTAAATATTGCATCTTTGTAAGCCTAGACTATTAGTAAGGTCGACTATTCTTGAGCCACTATTGAATGTATTCCAGTAATCCCAGACCAAAACAGGGGGAATATTTCCTTGGATAGTTGACCCATATTTGGTTTTCAGATTTTCAGAATTCCTTTGTTTTATGGTGTGGTTCCTTGCTGCATCGCTCACCCATCATGGATAATAAAAATGCACAAAGCTGCGTTGGGGACAACTTAAGTCTACATACAGCACTAAGGCTGCAAGATCTTAATCATTCCCCGATGTGAAAATTAATAATATCATAATTGCACTTCTATTATATTGGCAGTAGTGGCAATTTGGCAAATTTTTTAATGGACTCCAAAATTATGAAGATTCAATCGAAATATTAATTTGGCTTGTTTTTGTTGATGAATGTTCCTTTCAATTAATCACTTCAGTTTACTTTATCTCATACTAATACTGATAGTGAATCGAATAAATAAAACTAGGTAATTCTCAATTTCAAACTGAAAGATAAATGCAATTCTGAGATTTCAGTTCATTTTCACCTCTCCTTCATCTTATTCCTTTCCTCTTCTTCAAGGTTTTCTTTGTGTCATATAAAATAGAAAACCTTGAACCTTCCTCAATATCCAGATTCAGAGCTGGTGACAGAGGCCAAGCCTTGGGTAAGTTCTTTCCCTTGGCGGCCCTAACTCAAGATCTTCTCACTCCAAGTTTTAGCACCTTCCTCATGCACCAAATGGTGGTGCTCATCTTTATGGAAGCTTCTAGGATACTTTTAATCTGCAATAGAGCAGACTGTGCTTTCTTCTAAGTTATTAGCCAGGTTTTCCTTCATAAAACATTATTGAATTGGTCCATTTCAGGAAATGAAGATTGCAGTCAGCATTTCACTGATGAAATGCTGATGGAATTTTGTTCTGTAATTATTTGTGTGCCACTATTAATACAAAATAAATTTTGACACTATTGAATTGTGATATATATGATTGATTTAAATTAATATAAAAGTAAAAGTAGTATGAAATCTTCCCTTAAAATCCTTCCCTATAACTACTAACGTTTAATAATAAAATTATACAACATAATTTATATTCCATGCCTTGTGTTTTAACATTTCTCTTAATGCTTGGAAGCCCATCATGTCATAATTGAAAAATAGTTATGGAATGAAAATTGGTTTTAAAGACATTTAGTGTCTTGGAATTTCATTGATAGGCATGGAATTTTCACAGCTCAACCGATCACATAACTCTACTCATTCTGGCCCTGGCATGAAACATGAAAGCTAATAAACTGTGAAATGGCCAACTCACACATGGTGGAAATGGCTGGCTTGTAACATGGTGGAAATCCTTCATGATGAAAGAAGACACTTTAAAAAGAAAGACGCAAAAATTTTTAATATGATCTAGGTTTCGTTATATCATAACATCTTCAGGTTGTTCAGATTATAAACTGAAAATGTTATGTTTTTGGGAAACCTAGGTCTTAATAAAAATATTCCATGAGGAAAAGCAAAGTATCTTCTTTCATCCATTCAGCAAAATATAAAGTATGTATTTATATCAAGAAGAAACAGTTTGAATGCACAGTTTCACTCACAAATCAAAAATAACTGTAAATCACTCATTAAATTCTTCACTATAAATTTTTATTAGAATTTGTTTTCATCAGGAGAGGGTAAAATTGACCTCATAGGCTGAACTAAGAGGTAGTTCAGGGCGGTAGTCCAGGGGTAGAGCGTTGGATTACTGAATGGAAGGCCCGGGTTCAATTCCTGATCAAGTATCTCTGGGCACCCTCAGCTCAAGCTATGTCTTTTTTCCTAGGGTACCAGACCTTCCTGGGAAAGGATAACAGCACATGGTAAGGCACTGGCCCCCCTGGGTTAATGTGTGAATTTCACACGCCGTTCGGCCAAGTAAATGGTGAACTCTTCCATCACCGACCGAACTGACTTTAGAGTTGATTACGGTGTTTATGGTTATGTTCCTAAGGAGAATTTTGTAATTGCATGTCTAATTATCAAGTGCAGCAAGGCATTCTCAGATATCAAGCTAAGTTAACCAAATACATTGAATATTTCACCTTATATATTTTTTCCCCATTTTCCACCCAACCCAATATTTTTTACTTTTAAATCCATTTATTCATACCTCGAAGACTGGTTGTTGTGCTTATGTTGATAATATTGATATGCCTAATGTGAGAGGGATGAAGACAACCACAAAATATTATTTTCTGCAATAATACTTCCTTGTGATTTTACTTAACATGCTACTATTTAATAAAAATATCATTTCTCCTAACAAGAAACGTTTAGAGAAATTTCAAAGAAAAATGTTCAAGTGTGAAGGGGAAAAATATTCATTAATAAAATTCCGGAGTTTCTCATAGTTTACTATTGATTGTTCCTTGCAGTATCTGAACTATGAAACAATATTATCCAAAATAATACTATAGGAAGCTGAGACAATCAAATTTTAAAAGCTATTGCTGATTTTTTTATTTCTACGAGGTTTAAATGACCCCGCGTCAAAAATTGACGCTCGAATTAAAAGCATTTTCGCAATTCACTTCCGAGTAGAAGCTACTCATTGTTTTTGAAGTGAAATATTCATTGTCTTGCCTTATTTACGTTGTTGACCACTGCCAAAACGAAAAGAAGACGGGAATCTGATAAAATGGAAGTATCCGAGCTGCTATCTCATCTGCAAAATATCTGTAAACCTGATCCAAATCAAACTAGAATTTATAAAGATGAGTGTGTGTTTTCTTTTGACACACCGGTAAGTGTATATATTCTCTTCGAAATAATTTTTATGTTTTTGTGTATATGTATGTACATTATTCATGCTATTGATTAAGATCTGATAGTGAAAACTAATTTTTTCATCAAAAGGAGTCAGATTCAGGATTATATTTATGCCTGAAGACCTACTTAGGGATCGGGAAAGATTACATTGAACTTTACCACCACAAAACCGGGAACTCAGTTTTTCTCAACATCAAAAGAACAAAGAAAGAGGTAATTCAAGTCAGGAAATGCATTATTACCGCGACCCAATTATGGATTATCCCTTAACCAAAATTATTTTAGCTTCCTCCTGAACAGCAAGGAGATGGCCCAGAGAAGAAAGTTACTCGACTTGCAATTGGAGTTGAGGGTGGATTTGATCCGGATGCTGGTAAATCGAAATACGAATACGAAGAATCGTACTCATTAGTTATAATGCCTGGTTTTCACACCTTTCCGTGGCCTGTACCTGAGCTTCCCAAATCGGTGAGTTGTGTGAAGTAATGTGCTTGTGTTAAAATATAAAATACCTAATGATTCTGTATATATGAGTAAAATTGGAATAATGAACATGCCAAGACACTTAATCTACGCATGATGAGTATTGACAATCCGTTTTAGTTTAGTGTAGTGAATAAGAAGAATACGTCATATTTTATGCAACGTGGAAATGCATGAGTCGATTCTGTTTAGTTTAACCTTCAGGTATTCTGTTTTGTTTTTTTCTTGACAGAAGTGATAATTAACCTAATGGATTACGTGGCATTTTCTATTTAGTTTTCAGAAACTATTCAAGTTATATTAGATGCAGATTCTGCTGCTAAGTTGGCCGAATTGCAATCCTTAACTGAAACATGGGATGGAGAGATGAGAGTTGTTTCGAAGTAAGTAAAAGTTTATTTTCAAATCAAATATTCTTTTGCGGTATATTGTCTTTGCACGTAGGGATCTTAATATTAGTGCCTAGTGTTTTCAATTTCAAAATTTATATTTTAAAAAGCTAAACTGTCTTGCAACGGGTCCCAGAGGTTTGCGGTTAATCCAATATCGTTAACACAATAATGGTCATTACATTTTAGGCATGCTGAAAACCTGCTGCAATTGGATAATGGTGTTCGTGTCCCACCAACTGGATGGGTTTGTGAAAAGTGTGATCTAACTCAAAATCTTTGGATGAATCTCACTGATGGCAAGATTATGTGTGGGCGAAAGTTTTATGATGGCTCTGGTGGCAATGACCATGCTGTGCAGCATTACAGAGAGACTGGTATGTAAAAATGAGTGACTTCTCTCCAGACTATTCACTGAGACCAATTTCACTGTTAATCAATGTATGTAGTATTGTGTACGTAGTGTCCCCTCTGTGAATGTGCCAATCTGTCAAGTCAATATGTACCAACAATAACGTAGTCTTTTGTTTGAGTAGATAATAGCTATATATTTTGCTTGTTGGGCAAATTTTGACCTTAGACTCAAAATTTGTTATTGAATTCACATATCGGCTATCCAGCTAATGAAATCACATATGCAAGAGTGAAATTATGTCAGATAGTCAGTTGATGCTTCACATCTACACAATACCCTCCAAACCCAAACTACCGTAAAGTTGTGTGGCAGAAGGGTGTTAGGGCACAAATATGCAATAATTGATGTTTATTGGTATCGTTCAATTTTGGTTTTAAATGAAAATATCCAGGTACTTGGGTTCCATTTTGTTGAATTCCCTTGATATGAAAATCTCTTCACAAGAAAGCTCAGGTGTCCATATCCTTATAAAACTCTTGAGTTCTTTCTGCCTTTCTTTGTGAATCAAAGGGCTTCGATCCTAATTCCTCCAACATATCTGTCACACTTACTCCCTTCTCATAGCAATTCTTAATTAATCTGGTGGATTTTCTTCTCAGAATCTTTTCCAATCTCTGGATTGACATTTTCTCCCTTAGCTCCCAAACAAAAGCCCCAAATGTGGCTTAACCAAAGCAGAGTACCACTTTTCTCTAAATTTTTCATTCCATTTTCGTGCCACCCAGGTAAGGAAATCTATTTTCTTTTAGGCTGACTTGCACATTCTTCTGATATCTGAACTCATGAAAGGCTTAACCCCCAAGCATTCGATCTTTTACTGTTGTTACTGTACATTGTTATTCAGTTTTATGGCTCAGAGAAGTCTGAAATTTGGCCTTACCATTTTCAAATTCTGAAGTTTTAAATAAATTTTATGTGCATGTGTGTACATGAGCCTTTGCTTGAATATGCTGCCACTACAATAGGCTTCACCATGCAATTAATTAGAATACTTAACTCCACCCTGATGTCTGCTGATGATTAATGTAGTGAATATAGTTGCTCATGATAAATAATCTACCGAAATTCTCTTCATAAGCTTCCGTTTTTGTCCACAAAGCAGGAAAGTGGCATGTGTTATTTGTACCAAAATGGTTTTCAAAATTTTGATTAAATAAACCATGCTTCAAGAAACATATCTTGAAAGTATGCGGAGTAATTCATCCTTTTTTTGAATTCATAAACCAGGTCTTTGTGTACTTTAAAAATCGGGAGAAGTAGTTGGTATTACCCCATTGAAAAACCCAAAATACAGCTTTTTGTACTCCACTGCAGTGTATTTTCAAGAGTTTAAACCTCTAAAAATAAATCATTTACATGAGAAAGTGTCATGAAGCATTTGTTTTTTTTTCTTGTTGTATGTCTACTATGTGTCTATGTTTATCAAAGTATTTGCATAAAATTCTGCAAGGGGTTTGACCTTTGAATTAACTTTACCTAACAGGTTACCCATTAGCTGTTAAGTTAGGAACAATAACCAAAGAAGGAAAGGCAGATGTTTACAGCTATGAAGAAGATGATATGGTTGAGGACCCCCTGCTTGTGAAGCATTTAGCCCATTTTGGAATAAACATTGCTCAATTGGAGAAGGTAGGCAATATTTTAATCGATGTATTGCAGTTTTTCGCAGTTCATTTCATTGTATACATTTATTTTGGTTTATGTATGAATTAGTGCTTGAGAGCAGCTGTTTTGCCTTGTCATTCTGCCTACTGTTATGTTACTTGTTATTTTGTTTTTGACGTATAGTATTCCATTGTAAAGAATTTGGAACGTTTCATTGTAATTATTCATGGAAAGAAAATAACTGCATAAACAAATTGGCTGATTATGGATTTTGGATTGATTTGCCTCAGGTTTTTGTCTAATTGCTTACTTTAACATATCATACTTAATTTGATTGTATGATATTAAAAGCATTCATAATATGAATTTAATTATTTTGACTATTTTTTTCCTTGTTAAACTTTAATACTCTTTGGAATGAGATGCAAAGCTGTACAAGGATTAGATAAGTATATTTTTGGCTTATTATGTCAAAATCAAGGATGTTGTGACAAGTGATGAAAGATTTTTCATGAAAATCGCTATAGCAAAATTGGGAAAAATAAATTATTATGAAGCCCAGAGAATTGAAGGTGTCAAGGTAGTAGTTGGCTTAAAGCTAACATCAGCTAGGGGAATGTATGTTATAGATTTACTTAGTTTAAGTTGTGAAATGCCTGAATATTATTGAATCCATATAAAAAAGAATCTGGTGATATTACTGGTGGCTGGAAAGTATGTAGAAATAGTAAATAATTTTTTTGGCCTAGAACATAATATTGTGAATCATAAGGATACCTAAAAAAAATCCAGTTACAGGCACACACAGGAAACTCATTGGTTTAGGAACAATGTTTAAAATGGTTTCATCAGTGGTAGAATTGGAAAGAATGAGAAAATATATGCATTAAATATCGCCTTTTTTATTTTATTTTGGTGCTTATAAACAATATAATAGGAAGGTTTTATAAAGGCAGCTGAGAATTTAATCTATGATAAAATTGTGTTTTTTATTAGGAGTTATGAAATTTCAAAAGTTATTGTTAAATTCAGTACAATCTCAGTACAAGTTCAATTGTGACTACAGTATAGATGAATACTTATTTGGTGGACCTTCTAGTTAGAATGATATTTTTTTGTGTGATTTTGCGTTCCATGTGGTAATGTTGCGTTTATTGTTTAATTCCTGTCCTAACTCTACTGACCTTGTTCTGTTTAATGTGTTTGACAAAAGAAAAATAAACTTATAATCATATCTTTAAATTGTTTATCTCACTCTGTCCTACTGGCAGAGGCTGGTTTTTATGATTATTAAGGATCATTTTCTAAACACCATCTTATCGTTGAAATAAGGTAAATGGATATTTTAGTTTTTGCTATTTCCTAAAGTGATGTTAGGTTTAATGTTGGTAATTGATGGTTTCAACAAAATTGACCCGCATAGGTGTCTTCATCCTTTCAGTATGTGCTGTATACTTAATATTTCTTTTATTTTTTTATCTCCAAATTCTCCTCATCAATTCCCTCAATTTGAAAAGTTCTACCAATCTATCTTTTGTGGTTTCCTTAGTTATGTGGACTCAAGTGTATTCATTTGTTTTGCAGACTGATAAGTCTATGGCTGAGCTTGAACTGGACTTGAATCAAAGATTTGGAGAGTGGGTTGCAATGCAGGAATCCAGCTCAAAGCTTACTCCTCTCTATGGTCCAGGTCACACTGGTCTTGTAAATCTTGGCAATTCATGCTATCTCAACAGTGTCATGCAGATTATATTCTCGATTCCTGATTTCAAGAAAAGGTAAATTTAATAGTTACTCCATTAGAATTTATTTCACACCCTTATTAAAATTATGTCTTCAATGTTTCTGTGAAAAATATGCACTTTTACACCATATAACATTTCAGCTGCAATATCAATGTATTCAACTTTTTAATTATTCCAAATCGAGCTTTAATGCTTTTTTTAATGCGTTTCCTATCAAAAATAGATGAATAATGACCAGATAAGTGTGAGCATAGTAAGAAGTTGATTGTTGTGATTATTTTTAGATTGTGTGCGCTATAAATAGGAAAAAAACAATGCAACAATTTCAGAGTGTAAAAATCATTCGCCTTGACCGGGATTCAAACCTGGATCCCTCAATGTCCGGTCGAGTGTTTCAGCTAGTTATGCTACCGAGGCGTCCTCTTAAACTCTGAAATTTTAGGGCTTTTAAAGGAACAAGGTGTTGTGACAAAATACCGTACATACAACCGTGGCGCTGACTGTGGTGCATCGCGCACGACTACGAATGCCTGTGACATTGTATGTACGGTATTTCGTCACAACATCTTGTTCCTTTAAAAGCCTCAAAATTTCAGAGTTTAAGAGGATGCCTCGGTAGCTTAAGTGGCTAAAGCACTCGACCAGATATTGAGGGATATGGGTTCAAATCCCAGTCAAGGTGAATGATTTTTACACTCTGAAATCGTTGCATTGAAATGCACATTGGCGGTTGACTCCGTTAAAAGTTACTGTTGCGGCATCTCCCGCAGTTTCTTTGGAATTAGGAAAAAAACACGTTAAGCTAGTGGACTAAAAAGTGAATATATTCCCTATCTTCTAGTTCCCAGACGTATAAGCCCTAGAAGAGACAAATGTTGTTACTCATGAGCATAAAAATAAGATTTGAATGGTGATACTATTATATGTTCTTCAGTTGCATCTTATGAGACATTGGTATTAATCCTCATTTGACTATTCCTCTGAATTTGAATAAATAGGGTTTGTAGTGTCCTATTTTTATGTATTATAGAAGTGAATTTATCTACATTTGAATCAAAACTGTTATTAAGCCACGTAAGGGCTCCTATGGAGAGTTTTTGTATTTAAAAATCCAGCAAAATTAATTTATTTATGCCATTGGGGGTTAGTTCTTTATTTGTATGGATTGAGGTTATGCCAGACACACAAAGATTAAAGTGAACATAGACAATTTGAATGTAATAATTTGAGGAATCAGGATAAGTACGAGCAATCCATTGTGGAAAAATTGAATTAATATTCTTGACATTTGGGGAAATTTACAAAGTTTCCCATTTTAATGGAATTCAGGGTAATTGTATGGCACAAAGCATCATGCATGCTAAATATTCTATGCTGAATTTCCTTACACTCATGATATCTGTAACCATTTTCCTAACCGATGACTCATTTTTAGGGGCACATGGAGAATTTTGATATCAAAATGAAATGTAAATAAAATAGTAATACTGCTTATCATTATTTTTTTCCACCATCAACAATACACACATCTGTTAAAAGTGTGCATTAAGGTGGGACGAAAAAACTTTTTTGAAATTTCTTTTGCAGTAAAGCTCAAAATTTGAGATCTGGCATCAAATTAATTAGTGCAAAATATGGGTTAGATTGGCATTACTTTGCTTACACAGTGTCTTAAGTTATAGACAACCTGAAAAATCATAATTATTTTTAACTTTTCAGTGATGCCCAATGCATTAGGTATTGCATAGTGCTCCAATCATGATTTTATATTAATTTGAATGCGTATAATGCAATTATGGCCTTTGAATTTTAGATATCCTACTTCAGGTGGAACCTTCTCCTTAGTGATTTTTTTCAAATCCTTCTCAAGAATATTTTGCAGAAAAGGCTGTTCTTTTTTTCCCAAAATTCTCCCAGTCTTATCAAATCTTATCAAATTTTAAAGGTATTTTTTTACATTAATGAATATTTCCCCTCTTGACTTTTTGGCCTGTAATAATTTTCTGCAATGTCACTTGCAAGACACTTCGATTTTTGCGACTAGTGATTCTGTAATTATAATCCAAAATGAGAATCTATGTATGAGTGAAAAAGACATTTCTTTGGATTACTGGATTGAAACTAAGGTGTGCTTCATGAGGGCTACTATGATTTTTTTGTGGAAAAGAGATGCCCAAATCTAAATGAATCTGAATGGATTAATGAAATTTAAATTTTAATCACATTGGAACCGGTATGTGTATGATAGGATGTTTTCTTAGATTTCCAATTTTGATGCGTTAGCATACTATTCTGTCAGCTATTGTTAAACATCATTGGGCATGTGAAATATTTCCAGTGTTTAAGTCTACAAGATCATGTAAACACACCAGTAATCACTGATTTGCACATTTCATATAAATGGTGCTTAGAATGTTGCACATTCTTTCAGGTCATTATAACCACCGTCAATCTCTTCAATTATATATCATAGAGGTAGCAGATAAAAATGGAGTCAACATGTTAACCCCTGTAGATGTCTTTTGCTCCCTCAAGTTGTCTGAGGGCATCATTTTTTACTCTCTTGTTCACAGTTGGTCCCTCACATCCGACAGCAACGAAATGCGACTGGCTGATATTGAAAATTTTCATACTGTTTGCATTAGATTTTTGAAAAGTTGCAGCTGATGGCATGGACGGTGTTGTGTGGCCAAGATGTGCATTTCAAGTCTGGCTCTTAAATAAAAGAGATTTGCTCCTGCAATTGAAATTTTGTACCCCTTAATCACTCTTGCCAAGTTTGGTCTCTTCTGCTGTTGAGCGAGAGGCCATCTAGAGGGATAGACAACAGATGATTCCATCACCTTGATTAGTTATTCGTTTGACGTTTTTCCTTCTTTGTTAACTTTGGATATATCTCCTTACGTAACAATTCTAAACTCTAGAGTGATCTGCCAGCATAACAGCCTTTGATGATGATCTAAAATTTTTAAGCAATTAGATATTTTAGCGACAGAATGGCAGTTGGATTCTCATTTGACATCCAAAATACCCCGTATAACTATTATCAATATGACAAATTTCATTCACATGGACTGTTCTTAATAATTATTGGGCTTAATTCTTTTTTCCTATTGAATAAACACAAGTATTCTCAAATGAAAAGACAAGCATGTTCATGTACATAATTGAAACTCGGTTATCTGCTTATTAAATCTTACGAAATAATGTATTGTGAAAAAAATTTGTTCCAGGTTTGTTGAAAATGGACTGGACATAATTAAAGAATTTCCACCTGATCCTGCTACAGATTTTAATGTCCAAATGTAAGTAGACCTTTTTTTTTCCTATTTGTTATTTTTCCATTTTAATGATTACATGTTTAATACAGCTTTTGAAATGAAATGGAGAGGCTTCTTGTCAAGTTCATGAGCTGACTTGGTGTAGTAGTTCTGCTCACATTTCGGTTGTCCTCAAGCCTAACTTTTTCGTGCATGGGGGATAATCTTATCCCTCTTGAATTAGTTATAATTTTTTGGTGTAATGGAGGAGATAAGATAGAATGGCCATGTCTTTCAGATTGACTGAATCTCCCTTGGTTTTGCTGAAATAATTACATAGAAGTTTCGGCCTGTATTAACTACAGTAATGTTAAACATTGAACGTTACTGTGTTAATACAAGCTGAAACTTGGATGTAATTATTTCAGTTGGCTAATGTGTTCATAAAAGATTAACCCTTTCTGCTATTTTGTTTTGTAAATGGTTAATTATTTAGGAGCATTATGACAAAATTCAATTAACATCATATTTTAACCCGAAGATTGTATTGTCTTGTGAAGAAATTCAATTGGGAGACAACCAATGGCGACAAAGTTAGTCAAGTTAGCTTTCTCCATTGGTGTTGAGTGCATGTTTATTGTGGCCCTTGCTATGCTTATTTTTATTTACATTTAAGAATGGTTCAGTTAAAGGCAGCAAAATCGTGCATGACTCTAGCAAGAGATTCAGGATAATAGTTTCAGGAAGAGTAAAATTCATATTCAGTAACTGGTACAAAATTATATAAATTATTTTCCCCTCTGCGTGAATCATGCTTGCTTGCAATATGCTGGAAAGACTTGAAAGCTTGCATAGGCCAGCAGTTTCTTCCAAAATGATTTAGGCATGGCCAATTTTCTCAATGATAGAAGTAGTAGAGAAAAGAGCTATTAATTAGTCAGTGTTTAGCAAGATGCTGTTGGACAGTATATCTTGAGTTTTTGCTGTTTTCATGACGATCACCACTGTAAAATGTGGCCATAAAATTCCATCAAGCTACAATAATTGTGTTGTGACTATTCCTATAGCAGTCATTAACTTGACAAAATTGGCAAAGTGGAACGAAACCTGTATCAAAAGTTGCATGGTGATTAATAAATAGGCCAAAGGTTAATCCTACATGAGGTATCATAAGATAAAGGGACAGGCACACAAAAATCACATGTCCTACGGTTGTTTATGGAAAATATTTTCTCACCAGGAACAACTGTAATCTTCAAGCTCTTTACCAATTAGTAGCTCTCCTTATTGTAATTGTTGGGAGCTGCATACAGGAAACTACTATACAGGATGTCAATTTATCTGGAAAACCTAAATTTTGTTGGGCTGGGAAACTCAGGGAATTTCATCACCATTGAGTGAAACTCTGGAGAAGTTTTATTTAGGCTGATGTATTTTTACTGGGTGGTATTCCCAAACATTTTTTGCACTTAGCTGCATGTTACGTGCAGCTCAGGCTGGTGTGGCTGTGACCCTCTATTCCACCCTCCTCATCTTCCCCCCCCCCCCCCCCATCCTTTTCTAAGGTTACTTTCTAATCAGTGTGTGTCATGGCATGCCCAGCAGTTGGTAGTGACATTTGTAAAATTTTCATTTTATATTTGACATCATATCAAAAATCGAATGCATTTGTGTGAAACTTTACCTGGAAAAACAATAAAATAAACCTAAAAAAAATTTGGAAAACTAAATTAAAAGAAAATTCAAAGCTGCTGGACATTCTATAATGTGTTATAAATATGCAAAGTGGTTCATACGAAAATTAATCCTGCACCAGGGACAGACTTACCACAGTCAAAATTTTGCCCACATCAGGGAACTATTTCAGGAAAAAGCAATCCTTTTCACTTGGTAGTATTACAAAAGTGATGTAAAATTGTGGGATAGGCTATTATTGTCTTTACTCTGGGGCAGATGTGACTTGTCAAAATCTAAGTAAGTGAGTTTTTAACAGCGAAGTCCTTCAACTGCAGGAAGGAAAAGTAGGGCATTAAAATTTTTTAACTTTCAATTATTATTATTATTGTTCTATTATTTAAGGTAGGTTTTGCATGGTCATAGGCTCCATGCCAATACAGATCCTGAAATTAGAGTATACTCATCTTTTTTGCATGATTAAGGGAGCATCCCCTAATCATACATCCCTATTTGGGTAAGGAGGAGGCCGAGGGGGTGTATCAAACAGCCTTTAATGCCTAAAATGAGCCACCCCACAATCCATGACATCTCGTGACACTTCCTGAATAAATGCAGTCACATGAAGTGGGCAACTCTTGTGACTGTCAAAGACCGAATACTCCTCATCCTGCTATGAGTACAATGTGAGTGGCCCTTGATGGTCTCTCTTGAAGTCAAGAAAGCTGGGCCACACAGCTATATAGACTCTTGTACCTTCGAGCACAGCAAGTGGAGTAGTCATTTTTGCCTGCTGCTTGACTCCTGCACTCACATTGATAGGTGTATTAGGCAGATCAATGTTATGTTGCCAGTCTTGATCTTTTGCAAGAGGTCTAGCAAAGACATTATTTCTTATGCATGAGATCTGGTTGACACCCACATTTCATCCTGGATTTCATTCACAAATTTAATTGCCTCAGTGAGTTCTTGTAGAGCCACAGGTGTAGTGGGTCATTTTCACCTCATCACAGCCCCTGACCTCATGGAAGATTACCCCTGTATTTGGATGGTCTTTCTGTCCCAGATTGGATTTCTTTCGTTTTTCTTATCTGCTATTCCCTAAATAATGCAATTCTGAGAGACCTGGGGGATCATGAGGGTTGATCTGCCCCTTACCATTGGTTTGAATGGTGGTCAAAGATTTCCAAGGAGGTCTGTAGGTGTTTTTGTTTTGTTTGAAGTGATCATGAGCAACCTTGGTCATTGGGAGAGATTTTTCAATGCAATGGTGGTAAAATGCATTTTGCGTTGTAACCATGTAATCGTCCTGGATGATGTTTCTATTGGTGTATAAAAACAATGGTTTCACCAGTATTCCAGTCAATATCTTCAGGTAATTCTCCTTAAGAAGCTGACTGGAAAGAAAGAAAAACTATTGTTTTTATGAGCAATAAATGTGGACACAATTCGGAATAGAATGTTCATCAATAAATTCTGCATAAGCCTTCACAAAAATGGTTCTGGTTGGTTCCCATTGATATTTCAATATCAGTTTGGGTTTTTTTAAGTAGTTTGCAATGCCTCTTTAAGGTCTAAATAAGGAAAATGACAGATTATAGTTTCTGATGTAACTTCATGGAAGTATGTATATTCAAAGTGCCAGACATGTTACTTTTCCACATTATTCATTTAAAGCAATGCAACCAATTCCACTGAAATGAAAAATGCTTTATTCAGGTGAAACTGGTCAGATTGAATAAAATAAATTATGTGGGAAAGAACCATGTCTGTTATCTCTTTGAATGGCAAATAGTAGTTGGAAGCTTGGTAGATCCAAAATAAGCATCTGCTTGTGGAGTAGCCTTGAAAATGCATATTGATTTTTACATCGTGGTATTTGCCACCAAAAACTTCATTCTAAATTTTTTAATGTCATCACAGATATTTTTTGATATGCATGCATTTCCCCACCACAGTCTGAAAATCAGAGCATGCTTCATTGTATCACTTCAGTCCCGTATTCCCACAATTGCAGTTTTTATTGGAATGAGATTGAGTAACCTTTATTGGCGCAATCACTTTTTGCTCAACTGTGTTTAAAAGATACACCATGGCAAATAGTGTTGTCTTATTTCTTGTAGAAGAGTTTGAAGTGTTTACTTCACTCTAATTTCACTGACGTATATTAGGAGCATATGACCATGTTGCCAAGGATTAAAATAATCTCTGTCCAATAATGTGTCCCCTCACCTTACAAACAGGGCAAAACTTGGCTTGGGCTTATGGTCTGGTAAGTACTCTAAGACCCCACCTGAGGATGCCAAGGAAAATGACTGTCAGCCAGGAATTAAACCATTGATGTTTAAGACACTCATGGGAAGAGGTCATCCAGATTTCTCATCAAAGAGACAACAAGATGCTCAAGAGTTCTTCCTGCATTTCATCAATGTGCTTGAGGTAAGATAATGTCCATGTTGTTGCTATCTTTTCTGATGCTACTGATTGATATATTTGTAAATGTTCTCATTAATTTCAATGAAAATTCTTGGTTTACCAAATAACTAACAGCAAATATTGTTAATGATGCTATGTAAACTTATATGTACTGGTTTATATATATATATATATATATATATATATATATATATATATATATATATATATATATATATATATATAAGGTTTTTATTTTTAACCCTGTGATTTTATATTTTAAATATTATTCCTTTGCCAGCAAAGGGTTTACTTCATTAAATTAAGAACACGATGTATTGACGAAGAATGCAATTGAATACGTAGAGTTTTAGTTCATTCAAACTTTTGAAAATAGCTATTTTCTTCCTATTAAGCGGTGTTTTCCAAATAATTTCGATTTCGATCTGTGCCCAAACTGGTGAGGAGCTCTGGGTCTAAATTTGTCATAAATATTCCTCTCCCTCCCCAAACCATCCTACTATCTAATCCTCTCACCGTGTACAATTTTCTATACTGTTTCAGTCTTTTCAGAACAATTAGCCAATCTAGTATTATTTTTTTCGATAGATACAGGTATGTATTGTGAGTTTGTATCTCTCACTTGTTGGCTCACCTCTTTCCTGTTCCTATTCATCCCCTTCCTAAAGTTATCACTGTGGTTTATTTTGTAATCGTCAGTTCTCTATTACTACTCCTCTCAATAAACATTCACAATGCTGAGTTCCTTCATACAATTTTCCCCCTCTCCGCTACAAAATTTCTACCCCTTCTACAATGCCAGTATTCCCCTCAAGATTCCATTGTGTAAATGGTTTTCAAAACATTTAGTTCTTCTTTTATGTTGCATTTTATGTAAACTAGTAGTACGGCTTTGTAACTCTCACGAATATGTTCCCTTGCCTTTGCCAATAAATATATGATTAATGCATGTGAAAAATACACACCAAAGTGGAGATGAGAGAATCCTATTCTTCTGCCAATCAAAGTGTGTAAAAATTTTAAACTCACCAGTTGAAAAAATATAGCAAAATCTAACAAAGTTACCATTGGAGAAAAAAATATTTTCTCAATACATTGTTAAATGATTAATTTTAGGGCCTTTCCCTGTCCACTGAGAGTTTTCTCTCGAATCACAATAATTCCTTAGTTCATTGTCTACATCTGATATATCCTCATTTAATCTGATATATCTTTATCATCCTTGATTTCATAGCCTCACCTTCATAGTTTGCTTTAATTCTGAAGCTCTTTCTTAGGCACATACTGCCTCCTAATGCCATTTTATAGCTAGGTATATAGACTAACCTACCGAGGCAATGTAAAATGAAAAAATTATTTCCAATGAAAATTTCATATCAACTTTTCAAAGGGAAAGTTAGCTAGTTAGATAGATAATTCATTTATCATAAATTATTTTCATGTCATATTTTAATTATTATTATAGGCTTAGCCCCTTGAGATAGGTAGATACATGTATAACCTTCCAAGGCAATCTAAGAAAATAAAATTATCCCTATTAAGTTACTATTGTAATACACAGGGGACTATTTTAGTGTGTACATCACCGGAAAAGAAAATATAGTTTTTGATCCACACAATGAGGTATAAAATGATTAAAAAAGTGCTACTCCTTTTCTGTACAAAATGGATGAAATTCATTGATATTTATTTTATCAAAATGGAAATTGCTCCCATCAGAATTACATGGAGCATAATTTAGCGCATATTTAACACACTGCATAATATGCCAGGGCTTATTCAGCCCACACAATATTTCATATGATGAGTGAGGTTTTTGTCAATTATCAATTAACTAACCAAAATTATACATTTGATATGATTTGGAGCACTTAAGGCATCTTTGGAGAGAGCCTTGGGATAGCACTGGATAACCTTAAAGCTAATATTGAAGAAATATTAATCAAGTAAAAGTCATGTTAGATGGTGTTTACTTCAACTCTTGGAGGCCTCGTAACCAGTCTATCTAAGCATATAAAATATTGATTTTATTTATTTCACATTAATCCAAAAACAGCACTTTGGCCCTAACATCGGACTTTTAACATTGATATAACAGTTACGAGCACCCAAGCCCTAGATGGAGAAAAACTTACCTGGGCGGGAATCGAGCCTGTGACCTCTGGGTTAGCAGGCATTGACGTTACCCAGCCATCACTGGGGCCAGGTGGTATGGTTGTCATCCTCGGTCTGAACATGGGGGAAATACTAAGTGCCACCTCTAATAATCTAACATATGCCAAGTACTTAAATATTTATCAAATGCAGTGACAAAAAAGTAAAGGAAGTATAACATATCTCTGATTTTAAACCCCTATTAAAATATGCGATAATAACCTGGAGTCTATCTCAGAAAACATAATTCAAGAAGTGAATAAAATATCAAGGAAATTTGCCAAGTCATTATTGCCATGAATCAACTAAAAACAAAACATCATGCTATGCCCTGGGATAAACTAATTGTGAAGGCACTTTTCATGAGTTTAAATGTGAATGTGAGGTCATCCAGGTTAAATTAAAAGGTTAGACAATAATGTTACAGAGTAACATGAGTCATTTGAAGGAAAAAAGATAAAAGGAATCATTTTTCCTCAGTTATTTTGTAATCACTCTCATAAGGTAACACTATCATATTAAATCATATTTCTTTTTTAATGGGTAATTCCCTAATTCCTTCTACCATGGTAACCTGCAGTATATGTAGATCAACATTCTAAAACATATATCCTTTAAAATTTACTGAGTGGTTTTGGCATTCCAATGCCTAGAATTTGTATTTTTATGCAAGAAAGGTAGGATGTTGTTATTTTTAGATGTATTCAGGTATAATAAACATGTACCTAGCTATAATAGATCTTCACTTAAGCAGTGGTGTTGCCCTACCTGATTGAGATAGCAGACCATTAATCATGACTGTTTTGGAATTCTGGAAATTGCTTATTGTTACCACATAATAATTTGACTTTTTATACATTGACCTCTTAATAGTTAATGATATCTTCTTATTTTATTGTTTCTTTTTTGCATTGTCAGAGAAATAGCCGCCATAGAGTGAACCCTGCAGATTGTTTCAAGTTCAAGGTGGAAGACAAGTTTCAATGCAGTAAATCTCAAAAGGTTTGGTCCAAATTAAGTGATAGTTAAATTATATTTATTTTGCATCTATTCTTGAAAAATGATTTCACATAAATATGTTTGTGTAATTGGTTAGTATCCTATTTTTCCTCCATATCACCATTATTAATAAGGATGCAATATAACTTTCATATTGTTATATTGGTTAAAAATTCACGATTTTCAACAAGAAACTTATTTCAGTGAAATGTTTCCTAAAAAGGTTCATTCTATTTTTTCTCATGTATTTTGTTTTCAAATGTTCCTTAAATACATATTACCCTTCAGTTAAAACAAAATGTATACGAATTGCAGTTTTGTAGTATTATGTATCTTTTTTTTCAAACAACCTTTCATATAAGTTATTTCAATGTTATTAATTAATTGATGATACAATAACTTGTAATTATACACTCCATCAAAGAATAATAAATTTAAAACAGCAATTAAAAAAAAACTAGCTTCATAGCATGGTCAGATTTTTGAGCAAAATTAAGTACAAGTGCAATATAAATCAGTTTGGAAATCTATGGTAAATATCTAGCTTGACAATAGTTTGTTCACTCTAAATTTCAGCTTAAGTAAGTTGAATGTTGACCCAGCAACTTCTTAATGATGTACCTATCCAATATAGTCACATCATAATTGTGCTTGGAAAAAATATATTTGATTGAGAAATAGTTCCACTTGTATTTTATCAGATATTATTTCATGTTAACTATTGACATGGCAAAAAGAAGCTCGGTATTTGGGTTCAGTGGAGTTTTGTTTGAGATGCAAATAACAGTCACACAATATTGTCTCAATATTTGAAAAAAATTGACAGAAAGCACAAATGCTTTTAGTTTAAAGATGTGTAATCTCTACTTTGATTTATCTATGCTAAGGGGTCTTAAAAGATCCAGTGCTTTTGGTTGGGGACTGCCTTATGCTTCAAATTAAAAAATATTTCAAATTAAGCTGGATATAAATAATTGAGGTTTAATCGACTCCATTTTCTGTGTGTTGTTTTATGTGTTAAGGTAGGTGTAGATCTCAAGTATGAATTAAATAATTAGAAAATACTCAGCATAAATTATTGATCCATTTAATTACATTCAAATTGAGCTATAGCTATGTTTTTCCCCTGATTGCATTAGTGAAAAAATTTATTTTATTTTCAGGTCAAATATACTCATCGCACGGAGTATAGTTTACCCCTGCCCATTCCTTTAGAGGCAGCTATCAACAAAGAGGAGGTTGCTGCCTATGAAGAATCTCAGAAGAGGGACAAGGAGGAGGGACTCACTGCTGCCAACAGATCGTATGTACTTTAAATGGGACTCAGAATTACTTGCAATTTTTCTATTAGATTGTTGTTAATTATTCATTAACACCATTTGGCATGCTCAATGCATAAGTAAACTCTGGATAGCAAAAGGGAAGATTGTTTCAAATATTACCATTTTAAAATCATCACATAAGTTTGATTTTGTATTGGAATCTTTTATTATTCATTCAAACAGCTACTTTTGAAGATATCTATGGAATGATACAAACTTGAGGATATGATGCTGTATTTTATAGTCATTTAATGAAAGATTGTTATTTTTTTTTTCAGAGAGCCAAAGCCAATTGTGAGGCCAAGGATAAAATTGGAGGCCTGTCTTGACACATTTTCCCGTTCTGAGACTGTTGACTTTTATAGCACAGCTGTAAACCAAAATACCAGTGCTACAAAGTAAGTACCACGTTATCTCTCTCATCCATAATTAAAGAACTGTATAAATTGGTCTAAATAATCTCATCTAGCAGTTTCAATTAACTTAACCATTTTGTGATCTATGAGGTGAAATTGAACTGAAAGCCAGTATTGATTAAGCTGTGTGACCACTTTTGCTAACCAACAAGTTTTCATGCACTTGAAGCCATTGGACCTTGTTCACAATGGCTCCTTTTATCTCAATTATTCAGAAAATGATTGGATTAGATAATGTAAATTAGTTCACTTTTTCATTGCATATTAGTCCCTTTCCCTCTCATTCAAATGGTTTGAGCAGTCAACCCCTCTTTCTCACGTAGAATAAAAGTGTTCAACTTATAATACATTAGGCTCTCAGTGAAGTTTATGAATGTTGATTACTGACTGTAATTATGTTTGTTTGCACCTATTATTTCATATAGTGAAAAAGCTCAATGCTCAATGCAATAAAAAAAACCAGAATCCTTCAAGAACATATATTCATTGTACCAAAAAGGAATTCCTAAGGTTTATTTAGGTTCTTAAGCCTGTGTGCGTAGTGGAGATCTAAATTTTTTTTACTCCTCAAACACTCTGGTGAAGGTTTTGGTACAATATTTTGGAAGTTGCATGCATAATATGCACAATTTTGCACAAGGGATGTAATGCTAAAGGTCAAAAGCACGAACTATTTGTTATCACTGTTAATATAATTAAAAAAATGTTTGTTTCTAGTAAAAAATTTATTGTCAGCTTATTTCATGCATAATTTTTAAGAGGTTGATGTGCAGCTCAAATTGTGGGTGTATCTATTTCCTGCGAAAAGGTAGATTTAATTAAATGTCTTTTTCTAAGTTTATGTAATATTAATGTGATTGCCAGAAACTCAAAAATGGCATATAGAAATAATATGTAGGGATGAATCATGAATTACTTCACCTCATCTGACTTTTAGCATCCACATTTCATTCAATTTGTTAGCAACCTTGTTTGTAAATACAGTGCAGGAATCGCTTACCATTACAATTCTTATGCAATAGAAATTAACTCATTTTTTTCTAATAGTCATTGTCAGACTTGGAGTAATTAAGTTTTGGTAATTTTTGTCTGTCCGACATGGCGTTTACAAACTTTTTTCCTCAGCTTAGGCAAACAGGCTGATTGCACAATAAACAGGTCTATGTAATTTCTCTCTTCAATTTATAAGGGAAGTTTTGGCGTAAAATTCTTTTTTTATAATTTGTCTCAGTCAACTGTCATTTTCTGTTTTTCCTGCTCATCGTTAATTACAATTTCTGCACCTTCAGTGGATTTTGTATTCTGGGATTCGAAAGAGGTCTCCTTTAATGGGCTTTGACAGTTTCGTGACAAGTTCCTCGGCAAGATTGGCCGTTTTCATGATTGGTGTACACTGTTGTTGAATGTGTAATGCAAATACACTTGATCCAATAATATCCACCAGCCCAAAAAATATCATTAGTGACTCACTTCTTGTTTTTTTAATCGCCCTTTGGTGTTTGAACACTTTTGGTCTCCTCCTTTGGTGTGATTAGAGAAAGATCATTAAATCATTTTTCTTTTGTGTGTGTGCAGGACTACTCGCCTGGCATCATTTCCAGATTACCTTCTCCTTCACTTAAAGAAGTTTACTCTTCGTGAGAATTGGACATCTGTCAAGTTAGATGTTGCTGTGGAGATGCCAGATGAAATTGACCTGGCATCATTGGCAGCTCTTGGTCCTCAGCCAGATGAAGAACAGCTACCAGAAATTCAAGGATCACCACCTGGTAAGTATTTTACGGTCCATGTTTCTGATTAGATACTAGGTCCATGTTTCTGATCTGTTAGTAAGTCAGCAGCCCATGTTGTAAATTGCTTATAAAGATTTTTTCAGTGGCGAGTTTACCAATTAAATATGGCATTGGAATTGATTGGTTACTATTGTCGACAATATTGGAAAAATTAGAGCGTCATTAGTTCATTTGTGAAATTATTTGTTGATATTATATTTTCTTTTCAAAACTGGAGTAATTGCATTAGTCTGTTGGTATTAACATCTGAGCATTTTTTAAGTTCAATTGAAAGTCAACTTGAAGTAAAAAATGTTTCACTCAGTAAAGGAGACAGAACTGGCTATTAATATTCAAGATCATAAGTTTTAATTTAAAATGTGGCCATATTAAAATATTATGACATTGGTAATGATGTCCAAATTTAAGCTATTTAAGCACATAGAAGTTCTAAAGTTTTGATGTGTTGATAAACAGTTTCTAAAAAGGATGCATAAAAAGTAATCAACTTTGGTTGATTGCTGCAAAAACATTTTTTGCAACTCACTCAACTGAATAATGGGAATACATTATAAATCACTAAGTGCATTATTTCATTATTTGTGGAAATAAAAATGCGATTGAATGTTTTATTGAAACAGTTTGTAATTTATCCCATTAATATGTTTGAGACATCAGTGATACCTGCATTTATGATATAGTAAATATGGGGCAAGGTCTCAAGCTGTTTAAAACGTGTTGTTGGATTTAATCGGATGCTTTTTTCAATTATTTTCAAACTGGCAGCTGTCACATTAGATGAGAACATGATACAGCAGCTCATTGGAATGGGCTTCCATGTGGAAGCCTGTAAAAAGGCTGTTTTCTACACTCAAAGCAATGGCCGTTTGGAAGCAGCAGTTCAGTGGCTAATGGATCATTTTGGTGACTTTGATTTTGAGGAGAAGTTTGTTCTCCCTGGAACAGATCGGTCATCAGGTCAGTATCAATAAAATGCTGAAATTGTCTTAAGCGTACCATGTTGAGAATGGTGAAGTATGATGTGGGGTGCTCCCATGAATTATTGGAGATGGATATCACGTTTCACTGCAAAGGATAAAATGATCTTTTGGATACTACCTTGATCAAAAAGTTCCCGGAATAACCACCGTGTGGCGCTCCCATCGTTCCGATTTGAGTTCTGTTTTTTTTGTTAAATTGGTACATCTGTTGTTGATATTCCCTTTAAATCTTAGTGTCATAACTTGACATTTGCAAAAGTTACGTAGCCAAGAGTACATCTATCTCTGTGTGTGTTGGCGATTTTTTACAATTGCAGAAATGGATTTAAATTTGCAACAACGAACTTGTATTAAATTTTGCGTAAAAAACGGATTTAGTGGCGCACGGACGTTGGAAATGTTGGAAAAGTGTTTCGGCAACGATTCTCTAAAAAAAACGGTCGTTTACCAGTGGCACGAGCGGTTCAGAAGTGGTCGTGAGTCAATCGAAGATGATGAACGCAGTGGCAGACCATCGACATCGAAAGTCGGTGAAAAAATTGATAAAGTAAAAGAAATGTTGGTCAATAACCGCAAATTAACCATCAGAGAAATAGCGGAGGACTTGAACATTGCCTATGGATCCGCCCAAGACATTGTGGTTAATGATTTGGGTTTCCGTCGTGTAGCAGCAAAAGACCTCAATTTCATGCAAAAAAGAGACCGTGTTGACGTCGCAAAAGACATGATTTGCGAGGCTGAATCCGATCCCACATTCATCAAAAGGATCATTACTGGAGACGAGACGTGGGTTTATGAGTACGACACGCAATCCAGACATCAGGCAAGTGAATGGCGTTCACCAAATGAGCCGAGACCAAAAAAACCACGTCGTTTTCAGTCAAAAAAGAAGGCAATGCTGACGGTTTTCATGGATTACAACGGTGTAGTGCATCATGAATTTTTGCCAGAAGGCCAGACAGTAAACAAAGAGCATTATTTGGGCGTTATGAGACGTTTGCGTGAAGCAATTCGCCGAAAGAGACCAGAAATGTGGGCAGAAAACTCATGGATTTTGCACCATGATAACGCACCGTCGCACAGTGCTATCATTATTCGTAATTTTTTGACGAAAAATGCAACAAATACCATCCAACAGCCACCGAATTCACCTGATTTGGCTCCCTGTGACTTCTTTCTGTTCAATCGAGTTAAAAAACCATTACGGGGAACGCGTTTTAGCAGCCGAGAGGAAGTAATGGAAAAATCGCAGGAAGCACTGATGGACATACCGAAAACCGAATATAAAAAATGTTTCGGGGATTGGATCAAGCGCTGGCATAAGTGTGTTGCAGTCGATGGGGATTACTTTGAAGGGGACAATATAGATTTAGATGAATAAACTTGTATTTTTAATTTTCTGAATAAATTCCGGGAAATTTTTGATCAAGGTAGTATGTAAACTTTTCACTTGCTTTACTGTATGACCTCCAATTTTCATGTTGAACCTTCTTCAGTCTAGAAAACCTAATAACCTTTGTATTATTTGATTCACAGGCTTCATTAACCATTTTTTTTTCATATGTACCCTGTGTTAACCCCCCCCCCCTTTCATAGCACTGTCCATCATGACTCCCCATCCACCATATGTACCTGAGTAGTCTGAGACATGTGCAAGTTGTAGATAAACTTTCATATTCTTCCAATGTACTCCTATCTCCTGTAATACATTAATTAATTCTAACGAATTTAATATATTTAATGCATTCTCAAAATCTATTAAACGGTCAAATACATGTCATTGTATTCTATATTCCTCTTTATGAGTGCCCGCATTACTGCTATGACATCATGTGTAACTCTTCTCTTCCTGAACCTAAACTGCTCATCCCCCAAGTAATCATTTGCTCTGCTCTCAATCATCTCATCAATGATTCTAAATACCACTTTTGACAAATGTGACATCAAACTTATTGTGCCACAGTCGTCACACCTTTTCCTTTTTGGGAAGGTGGCTAATAATGATCCTTCCAAGTTTTCCAGCCCTAGTTCTCCTTTATAAATGCTATGAAGGAGCTCATAATTTTTACCTTAATACATTATTTTGTGAATACATAGGTTAATCCTTTAATTTATTGACTGTAGCTCCACTGTAATAATTCAAATATAATGCTTATTGATAAATTTGGGGATAAGTTATTAGGCAAATTTATAATGCCTAACCCTTTACTATGACCCTTAGGGGAAGTACATATCCTTAACCTTATTCGCTAGGTTTAATGAATTATTTATCTCATACCACAGATTTGTTTCGCTTCATTCAATGTTTGTGCCAACTTATTCCAATATAACCAATTGTCTAATTGGTGCCTTCGGTTTATGCATTTCGAGGAGCCCAAAAGTTAAATGAAAGAAGTGATAGGGATTAAATGAGAACTAAAAACTCTCCCAAAATCCAGTGTTCAAGGGGATCGAGATGGTGCGGGGGCTAACGTACTGGCTTCCCACCCTGAGGGCGCGGGTTCAAATCCCGGCGGTGTTGAATATTTTTCAGAGGTATCTCGATCCCTACTTGAGGTGCTTTGTGGAGGGCACTTTGAGTGAGTACGCCGTCCGTCGGATGGGACGTTAAGCCGCGGACCCCTTGGCGCCTTTCGTAAAGAGTAGGCTAATGCCGACGCCGGGTTTCTCTCCACCCTTCATCCTTTCCTGTCCTTCCCCTATGGCGCAAATGACCTTAGCTGTCGGTCGCCTCCCCTCAAAACTACTACTACTCCAGTGTTCAATACTGGTATGACTGGAGTTGTTTCTTTGATAAAATATGGCTAAGCAGGAATTATAATTTAATCTTTAAAATGCAGATCCAGTAAAATAGGAGCTAGTGTAACTGGAGTCAACTTCATGTGTGTTACTATTCATTCCCAGAATTATAAGTTGCTAGGGAAACTGAAGAAAATTGTATCATTTTGTATTCATGTTCAAGGTTTTTAAGGAAGTTCCATAACAATTTCTTAAATGGGAATTCGCTATTACATTTTAAAATGTGCATTTCAGTTGCACAATTTCAGAATACTTGTGTGAATGTTTAAGAGAATCCTGAAAGGAAAATTTTGGTTCATCAACCTAATGAAATAATTTGTTTTGATAATGCACTGCATCAATTTTGTTTTTTCATAAATTTTACCCTCTGCTTTGTGTGTGCTGATGATAGTTTTTTGCTGCTACATGTATGAGCCACTGCAAAGAAATACATGGTGGTTAAAAAACCATAAATCCTTAATACATTTTATAAATCTTACAGCTGTTTATGGCAATTGTAACACTTCAATACAGCTTTAAAGAAGTGCTGCAATTATTAGAAATGTGCTAAATTTTTGTTTCAATTAACTTGATTGCATTAGGTGGTGGATCACAGTCCATGGAGGTTGATGAAGATGGCATCCAAACAATAATGGGGATGGGTTTCACCCGTGCCCAAGCAGTAAAAGCCTTACGTGCTACTGGTAATAATATTGAACGAGCTGCTGACTGGATATTCAGCCATCTTGAGGAGTTGGATGCAGTGGAGGAGGAGGCAGCTGAGGGTGGAGGAGAGAAACATCCATCCAACGAGGCAAACAAAGGAAGTAGCCGTGAGTTGTTTCATTTGAATTTTTTATACTAAGGAAAGATTTATGCATGTACCTCTTTATGTACACTTCTAGCCAGTTTTAATGTAACCCTTTGGACTCATTTCCTAAAGCTATAACTCAGTTTACAAGTCTTATGATTAATTTTAGGGCACTTGTAAAGTGATTTGCACTTTGAAAAAGTCTACTTACTTTTTCCCGTGGCATCCATTTTGGGAACAGTTTGAAATTGTATTTTTCGGGGAATAGTTAACTTATCGGTGTGTTATGATTTCCCTAATGAAGAATGTGGTATAAATGGAAACCAAAAAAGTCCCATATGATACTATTTGAAGAGGCAGACTCTGAAGATAAGGAATATTAGAAGTCTTAGGGACAGCAGAAGGACCTATGTGAAGCAGTGTATGGATGTGATAGGGGAGAAATAAGTATGCAAGGGCAGAATATGTAAAAGAAAGTAGTAAAAGGAAGTGAGTTTCCTGAAATAATTTAAAATGAGTTTTTTTCTTAAATGGAATAGTGTGAAGTGTATGTGTACCAATGCAGTGCATGCATGCTAAATTATCAGGAATTAAAATTTCTCGATTCAGAAGCAGAACTAAGTAGGTTTTAATTGAACATTACATTTCAGTTACATTTGGTAAAAATGTTGACATTTAAATTCACATTCTTTCTAGCAAATGAGTCGTCAGCTTTTTCATAATTCGAAATAATTTGATTATGGATTAACAATATGAATATTATGGCTGATGTAAATTCTGAACGAGAATTTTAGTTTCATATTATTTTCATGCCGGGAGTCACTAAGTGCATAATGAAAACTTTGGATAAAACTTCTTAACTTTTTTTTAAATATACTAATGGAAGATGAAGATATTGGGAAGAGATGGAGGGAGTACATTGAAGAGCTCTTTGAGTTGACGAAATAAACCGAAAAAAATCAAGGTAGTTCTCAGAATCAAAGAAAAAGATTCCCTCTTAGGAAGAATCAGAGAGCTACAACAATGGAAAAATACCAAAGCACTTCCAACGAGAGAGTGATGGTTGCAATGATGAAAAACCCTAAGAGCAGATGAGAACATCAGTCAGATATGTAATAAAATGAGTTAAGATGTATAATTGTCAAGAAAGCTCAAATTTCTCATTTCTAATGAGTATCATTTAACACCTTGCCAAGTCTTATTTAAATGTCGCTTAAATTCATGGTGTTGAGCTATGGGATTATTCCTTTTTTTATTGCAATTGTAATCTAAATTGAGAATTTATGTTGTGTTAGTTTATATAGTGTAATGTTTATCCAGATGACATTTAACATGGTAGTACCATTTATCAAAATGCATTAAATCATTATTTTTATACAAATTTCATTATTTAAATTGATTTTCAAGAATAAATTTACCATTAATATTCACTGCAAACATTTTACATTGTGTGTATTGTTGTATGATTATTTGTGAAATACCCAAATGAACTATTTGTCACTATTTTTCAAAATTCTGTCCTATATTACATAATTTTTTGTTGAGATAATGAGGCGACTTATGGATTATTTATCAGTTAGTGATTGTGTCTCAAATACATTGCAATTATTGAAGTCTTCAGACTCAAAGTGAGAATTGGCCATAATTCTGCAACATCAAACTTTTTCAGGTTATCGTTTGCTTGCCTTCATTTCTCACATGGGAACATCAACCATGGTTGGACACTATGTATGCCATGTTCTGAGGGATGGACGCTGGGTGATTTTTAATGATAATAAGGTAAATGATTGCATAAATCGGTTTTATTTTTATTCATTTTTCTGAAGAAACCTAGCATTTGTGGTCATTAATGTGATGCATTATCAGTCATGTTTAACTGGCTTTGCTATTTATAATGTTATTCTTCTTGTAGAAAAGTTCTTTATAAAAAGTTATAAGTTTAAGTTGTAAGTTTATATGCTAAGTTATAATGGCGTCAAAAGTAAAGTATTGGAATTCTTCTCCTGACAAAGTTATAAGCAATTTTAATAAATGTCTTGCAACAGTTTTTGAGTTCGGTTAGGTCTTTGTCTTAATGTTCATGTGCATTGTATCTGCTATGATTACTCATAATACTTGGAATTCTAATTACTTAGTTAATTTCTTAATTTTCAATAAGTGGATAAAAATTAAATTGACTTTAGTCGAGTTAATATTGAAACTATTTAGAAATGTTTCCTTTAATCGGGAGTCATAAAGCAGTGTCAGAACTTTACCTGTTTTATCTCCCCTGAAATTCATGAAGATTGGGTTAATCTAGGGGTGAAATATTCAAAATACAGTTTTTAAACCAAGTATACCATAAAAAATCCTGTAATTTGTATATTGTAAAGGGAATCCAGTGCCTATTCTTAGCATTTTTAATACTTATTGTCTAATTGTTTGATTTCTTTTTATTCAGGTTGCATTATCTGAAAATCCTCCCAAGGAGCTGGGGTATCTTTATCTGTATGAACGGATATAAAAATCTCTGTTATTGCCATGTGTTGCATGGAGCACGAAAGTGGTGTAAGATAATAATTTTTGAATAAAATATGTACAGGAATGTAAAGCAAACATTTCCTGGAATATGGTCGCTAGTCTCAAAAGCTGCCATTCAAGTTACACAATGCAACATTGTTTGATTTTGCATTGAAACCAAAAAATTAATAAATTAATTCACACTTTTAAACATATCACCTGCCAGTTATTTTTTATATTCCTAGTTAAAAATGGACATTTTTTTATAGGAAGTAATAAAATAGGTAAGGTACAAATATGCAAAGCATAATGTATAAGCTGTTGGTAGAAATGTTGTGCTCTCTTATGCTTTTACTATGCATAGGAAACAGTATCAAAATTTTATTTTATTGTTTTAATGTTATTGTTTTGACTTTATTATACGTCCATTATCAATACTTAAGCTTCAAAAGAAGCTTTAAGATGAGTACCTGCCTTGAATTTCAAATTATTATATGTAATTACATTACATGCATTAATGATGAATGTATTCTGAAGTTACCCAGCAATTTGAGTCTTCAAAGAGAATGCTGTGAACCTATCGGCTGAATATTGGGTTTCAGTATTGGAATGAAGCACAAAAATTTCCTTTCTATATACCATTGCAAATTTAAATAAACAAAGCAGAGCAGTGCCTCTTTCATTCAAATTTTTATTTCAAGTTCATTCTTTGGTCAATTTTTATCAGATTGGCTACATAGAGTGCCTTGGTAGATTTATTTAAATGCCTGGATAAATTTACATGCCCATACCATTCAATCTTCAGGGATTTTATTGGTGAGGGTCAGACAACATAGTGTATTCCTGCTGATGCAAGTAAATTGTCACCTCATCAGTTTCCCGATATGACACATCAGCTACAAGGATGTAATCACCTACTCCCTACTAGGTATTCAAAAGGGCATGCAATTAAAAGATAATCAAATGTCTGAGTAGTCAACTAATCACTAGATGTCAGAAATTTCTTGTAGCCGACAAAAGGTAGTAGCTAACACCAGCATATTCTGTAACCCATTATACTACCTTGATCAAAAAGTTCCCGGAATAACCACCGTGTGGCGCTCCCATCGTTCCGATTTGAGTTCTGTTTTTTTTTGTTAAATTGGTACATCTGTTGTTGATATTCCCTTTAAATCTTAGTGTCATAACTTGACATTTGCAAAAGTTACGGTCGGTTTTCGGTATGTCCATCAGTGCTTCCTGCGATTTTTCCATTACTTCCTCTCGGCTGCTAAAACGCGTTCCCCGTAATGGTTTTTTAACTCGATTGAACAGAAAGAAGTCACAGGGAGCCAAATCAGGTGAATTCGGTGGCTGTTGGATGGTATTTGTTGCATTTTTCGTCAAAAAATTACGAATAATGATAGCACTGTGCGACGGTGCGTTATCATGGTGCAAAATCCACGAGTTTTCTGCCCACATTTCTGGTCTCTTTCGGCGAATTGCTTCACGCAAACGTCTCATAACGCCCAAATAATACTCTTTGTTTACTGTCTGGCCTTCTGGCAAAAATTCATGATGCACTACACCGTTGTAATCCATGAAAACCGTCAGCATTGCCATCTTTTTTGACTGAAAACGACGTGGTTTTTTTGGTCTCGGCTCATTTGGTGAACGCCATTCACTTGCCTGATGTCTGGATTGCGTGTCGTACTCATAAACCCACGTCTCGTCTCCAGTAATGATCCTTTTGATGAATGTGGGATCGGATTCAGCCTCGCAAATCATGTCTTTTGCGACGTCAACACGGTCTCTTTTTTGTATGAAATTGAGGTCTTTTGGCACCAACTTTGCTGCTACACGACGGAAACCCAAATCATTAACCACAATGTCTTGGGCGGATCCATAGGCAATGTTCAAGTCCTCTGCTATTTCTCTGATGGTTAATTTGCGGTTATTGACCAACATTTCTTTTACTTTATCAATTTTTTCACCGACTTTCGATGTCGATGGTCTGCCACTGCGTTCATCATCTTCGATTGACTCACGACCACTTCTGAACCGCTCGTGCCACTGGTAAACGACCGTTTTTTTTAGAGAATCGTTGCCGAAACACTTTTCCAACATTTCCAACGTCCGTGCGCCACTAAATCCGTTTTTTACGCAAAATTTAATACAAGTTCGTTGTTGCAAATTTAAATCCATTTCTGCAATTGTAAAAAATCGCCAACACACACAGAGATAGATGTACTCTTGGCTACGTAACTTTTGCAAATGTCAAGTTATGACACTAAGATTTAAAGGGAATATCAACAACAGATGTACCAATTTAACAAAAAAAACAGAACTCAAATCGGAACGATGGGAGCGCCACACGGTGGTTATTCCGGGAACTTTTTGATCAAGGTAGTATGTAGTCATTTATGTGTATTGTGCCTTCTTGATAGTCTTGACAATTTACTGTCTTTATTGTGTTTGTATTCTTTATATTCTATGATCACCAATGGAATACAGCATGAGCTTGTATTTCCTCAAAAGATATTTTGGTATATCACTCATTTTCTTGAAGTCAAATGCCACAGTAATCAACCCTAATTGTTGTGGGTGGCATAACCTATGATAAAATCTCTACTGAATGTGAAATTTAGACATTTTGAATCAGGAAGCCAATTCGTTTTTTTTTCTATGCTGCTTGCATTTCCAAGAAAGGGCTGGTACCCTGATAATTATGAATGTGTCCTGAGACATAACACAGAATTCAACACCACCCAGTCCAGAGCCAAAATACATCGAAAGTTTAATGATAGAAAATAGGAGAAACATGCATTCTTCTCTGGCTAGGACTTTCATTGTGATGTGAGGATTTGAGATCCAAAGCTGAAAACACAAAAGAAATGTGTAATTTCAAAGGAATATGTTCCCCTCAACCCAGGAATTGTCTTGGCTAATGCAGATATATCTGCAAAACCAATCATTCTTGATGCCATCATAGCATTATTTTGTGTTTAAAAGATTTAATCTTTAGAAAATCTCCCTTTTTTTTAATGCTAGTTTCATGTTGCAGTGAACTCCATGTTTCACTTACTGTGTGTGCCCTTTTTGAGAAATTATGACTAGGCCACAAAGCATGTCAAAAAAGAATTCTGGTTTGAATTTTGGAAGATAGGTGTTCACTCCGAAGGCACATACTGGTGCGACACCCCCAGAAGAGATGAATGGTTAATCCCAAAAAGGATAGATGGAACCTCTAGACTGTAGGAGAGGTATGGAAGAAGGGCAATGAACAAAAGAAAAGGAAATGCAGTTTAGTGAAAGAAGGTAAGTCCTATATGGCTAGTCCTGTCAGTTATTTTTCAGGGAAAAAAACAGGGGAGTGATAGGAAACTGAAACATTAAGCTTGGATGCCAAAGGTCATTGTAATTATTGAAGCTCTTGCTTAAAAATTAAGAATTTATAAAAGAAAAAGAATGTTCTTTTCATTACTTGTTTTTAACTTTATTCCTGCCAATTTGGTTGGTAAATTTTCACTTCAGTGTCCAAAGACACTGAAATTACGTACTGACATACAATTACAGGAAAAAGGTAATATTTATAGTTAAACAAATGACTATGATGAGATCTTTATTTATTGCTAGTTTCTTAGGAGGAAAAATTAATTTTATGTAACAGATATTTCCTTTCCAATTTCTTGACCCTATTTATTTACATATAGGAGCACAACTTCTTTGCTTTCATGACAGAAATCACATGTGGCACCCTTGTTTCTTTCTTTCTGCTTTTACCCTTTCAGACAGAAGTTCCTTTTGTTTTCAGGGTGCACACTTTTCTAATTTTCTACATTAGTATATTATTTATTTGCCTAGATAGACTCTGGAAAAACCACCTGAATACTTTATAGAATCGTGAAAAAGATTTCACCAAAATAAGTTATTTGGGAGATTTTCAACTTTCATATCTATATAGACTGAAAAGCCCCACTCAGTGCTGTTTGTTGCAATATTATGTCATAAAATTACAATAATTCATAAGATATTTGGAAGATCTTCATAGGAATTGTTTGAGGCCAGTAATTTTATCCAAACGTGACCAAGATATTAGGTTTTGTTGCCCTAGTTCTTCCATTTAGATCAGGAGCTTAGGTCTAGCTTAGAGACAAACTTATCCTATGTATTCCCTGACAACCTCCTATGGGCTATAACCATGATGTAGTGGAAGGGCTTGTGCCTTCTGTTGACCTCTAGAGCTGTGCTGTGGGACAATGATATTTGCTCCTGGTAGGGTCACCCATGCCAGATATGTTGAAGGGTAGGAGCCAGACAAAAGGGAGTCCACGCAGTGTCTGTTCTTCAGTGCGACATCTGACCCGTGTGGGGTGGACATTGAGCTATCACGCCATATTAAAAACACTATTGAGGATGGCAATGGGAAACCACCTCCATTATTTATTGCATGACTTTTGGGATGAACACCATAATGAAGATGAGTCCTGGCAACTTTAATAGCCAGTCCACTAGACCGTGTCGTGCTCGTCAGTAGAAGAGTGAAGGCTTCCTCAGTCATCATCGTACAAAATCCTTTCAAAGCTTAACTTACAGAAGAGAGAGTAGAGGATGAATCAGTTAGGTGTGTGGAATATTGAGAAGAGGGAAATAAAAAAATATTGAGGGAGATGAGAGGAAATATAGATAATTAAGGGTTGTCTGAGGTGAGATGGAAGGACGGGGGATTATTGGAGTAATAATTATGGAGTTATTTACAGTGCAGGCAGTAGTATTGGTAGTAAGGGTAGGAATAAATGTAGTGAAGATAGAACAGTTGCTAACTGGTGCTAAAGTTACCAAAAACAATGAGAATTATATCCTGTGAAGTTCTTTCAAAAAGCTCTATTAGTTTCAGTTTAATGACTTTTTCATAACTCTATTAAACCCTAATTGTAGAAGATATAGGGAAGTGGAGATGTCGGCGGACAAGTCATGGACCAGGTGAGAATGAGGCGTTGAAGTTACCAGTATTGCAAAGTAAATTAATGATGGTAACACTAATTTGAAATGAAATTGCATGTGCAAGCAGCATCTTTATGCAAGAGGAGATATATGACTGAAATTAATGGTTATTTATGGATACTAATAATAAGTGCCTCTGTAGAGTGATATGGGATGAAGCTCTGTGATTATATTGTGTGGTGAAACGACCGCATCTGGCGGAAGATATCAATTCCAACTCATTAGTGATTAATTCAAATTATTATCTTGTAATTATGCATTATTTTGGTTTAGAGATTTAAAAATGGCAGTTATTGATTTTTGGGGAAATGAGTTTTTGGTCAACTGCTTTAGAGATGGAAGGACAGCAGGGATTATTGGAGTGATAATTATAGAGTTATTTAGAGTGGAGGGGAAAAGAGCCAGTGAGGAGTTGCAGTAGTATCGAGCAAAAGGGCCGGAAGAAATGTAGTGAATATAGAGCAGTTGAATGATAGAATATTATTAGAAGAGGCAAAAACTGAACCAATAAACTTGGCCAATTTTCTGGTCTACATGCAAACAAGTAACTGTAGGAAGGAAGTAATTGGGAAGATATGAATGAGTGTATGATGAATTAGAGGATATAATTGTGGGTGTGTCTGGGAGGAAACATTTATAGTTATGACGTATTGGAACGTGGTGGTGGGTGAAGGCAGAGATAGTAGTGAAGTATGGCATTTATTGTTTAGATATGAGCAGTGAAGTGACCTAGGGGAGAAAGCAATAAAGTTCTGCAGGATACATGGTTTATACATAATGTATGTAGGAGATGCCTTGGGATTCATAGGGATATCAGTTAGACTATATTATAGTTATACACAGATTAAGGAGCAGCATATTGTTTTTGCAGTTTTCTGTAAGCAAATTTTGATTCATAGAATTTAGTACTAATGAAGTGTAAAGTCAGATCCCAGAGAATGAAACGGGAAAGGGATGAGGAAATGAAATGTAAAAGCATTAAATGGGTGAAAGAAAGGAGTGCTAGGAGGCAGTAGAAAAAATTATGAGTGCAGACTGAGACAAGTATGTTTAAATAAATATGGGCACTCATCAAAAAAGGGATATTCAAAGCCACAAACAAAACTATAAGAATGGTTAAAAGCACAAGGAAACCATTGATTACATGTGAGATGATTAGGAAGATAGATGAGAAGTATCAGAGAAGGTGGCTACTTAAAATGATGGGCAGAACCAAGTCATTTTCATTGTTTAATCTACTTTGTTTGTGATTTGATGCATATTATGTATACATTGGCATTCATATTGTGTGTTTCAAATATAAAAAACATCTTTGAGATTTTGTGATACATGTCATTTCTATGCACAATTATGGATGGGCAAGCCTTTGATGGGACATACTCCTGGCACCACTTGCTTTTGTGCAGTGGTTTGGGGAAGAGAAATTATACTCTTAATTAAAATCTCAGTGAGAACTAACTCAGGGATTTCCTTGGGCAGCATAAACTCAGACAATGCCACGGGATAGTCATTATATAAGCTCAGCAAACAATTTGAGAGAAATGATGAATAACGGCAGCATAAAACTCAGTAATTCCACGTATAAAATGAACTAATGCAACCTAGGTGTCACAGTTGCAGTGTAGCATCATCAGGTAAAAAAATTACATCTGTAAAGGTATATTATATACATATGTTGGCTGTGGAGGTTGGTCAATAATTGGGAGAGGAATGGGTTGAGGATTAAGGGAGGGGTATAACACGTCCTTGACAACATCAGGTTTTTTAGAACAATGGAGGGAGAAGGGCAGTGGTTGGAGGGATGGGGGTTCCTCTGAATTGAGGTCTATGCATTTTGCCACCCAAAGAAGAGGGGAGTGCAAGGTAAACAAAATATCATTCACTATTGAATTATTCCGCCACAATTTTTAAGAATTTCCCATTGCTCAAAACTGTCGAAAGTGGCCCCTTTGCTTTTCAAGTTTAGAATCTGAGGGGTGAAATCACTGGTGTGTTGGTTTTCCAGGAGAAGTTTAGAATAAAGAGAAGTTGAATTGTTCCTCTTGAAGTGAGACTTATGATTCTTAATCATTTCTTTAAACTTCCTTTTAGTTTGTCCAATATACATGGATAGGCAGTCCCAACACTGCAATTTGTAGACCCCCACTTTTGTTGAGTTTTTCAACTTTGTCTTATGTATAGCATAAAATGTACTGTAATTCCCATTTATTGTTAAATTCAATTCAGAGTCATGGGAAATGTCTTTTCAACTTTAGGGAAATATCACCCATTTATGGTTATTTCCTCCAGTGTACTTTTTTGTCCTAGCCATAGATTTGTCTGGTGGCTTCTCTGTTCAATTTTATACTATACAGTCAGATTAACTGGATAGATGTTACTGATGGAATTCTGCTTGATCATCAAGAGCTCTCTTTCCTGATTTTCTGTTGTCAGTCATACTGTTCAAATTGCTTCTGATTTACAAACCAAATATTCAGAGGGCTCAGCCCTCTGCTGTGGTATTGTACAACTTTGAAACATTACTTGAAAAATAAGTCATGGCTCTTTTAAAAAAGCATCAAAATTGGTTAACACAATTGGCATCTAAATTGTATTCATTATTAATTACAATGATACTTATCTAGTTTTGACAAAATGACATTTATTTATATGTGCATAGTATATGCATGGGCATCACAATTAAAATCTATGGTCATTACATGGTTAAAATTCAGATATGAAATGAAAAGAAATTTATGGAACCATATTCACTAAAAACGACTTATTCATATCCTAGTTACAACATTTCACTATAATATTTCACATTTATGTGCATATGATTTAGTTTGGTGAAACATTTATAATCTTATCCCAACAGGAGGGAAGAACTTGGAGGGTTGATTTCACTATGTGAGAATATGAGTAATTGATTGACAGAGGAAAGGGTAAATGGTTTTGGGAACAAATTAGGCCTGAAATATAGAATTGGTTAGAGTAAAATAGATATTAAAGAGCATTTACAGTGTGTTACTTTTCTTAGAAAAATTAAAATATCTTATACTCCATGGGTAGGTAATTGTTTTTTTCACAAAGTTGGCATTATAAGTCTCCAAAATATATCTCATTAGGTGATAATCTCTGTTATACTGATTGGTATAAAACACCTTTTCCGTGCTTTAGCCTTCAGCTCCACACTCTTCCCAATTTGTCAAGAATACATGATACTAAAGCATTTTTGCCTCGAGCAGTATTTTCCAAACATACTTTTTGATTAGTTACATTGAAAATCTGACACAGAAATGGTTCAAATTAAGTGTCAATGGTGAAATAATATATTAAATTAGCTACCTAATTATGCCAGATGATAAAGCAGTATGCAATTAGATTATAGTCCAACAAATAACTGCATATAAAAATAAATGGACAGACTTCAATAATCTCATAATGAATAAATCAGAAATCATTCACTTATTTACCTCTTCCAACTCGATGTTTTCTCATTCCCCTTCACATCAGCTTCTAGCTAATGAATAAATGGTGCAACTATGCAGGAATCTATGCAAATAATAATATATACATGAATAGATGGCACTATTACATTGAAACTAGGTTTTTACTAATTGATTATTGTGGAAATGGATGATAGAAAATTACTCCTGCGTAATGCTTACCTCATGAATAGTGGAAAATTATTATTTTCTAGATTTTTCCAAAGAATTTCCATTAAGTACAGCATCCACCAAAGAAATGTAGAACTTCTGACAGAGTACAACTAACATCAAACCTAACAGATTGATGCATTGAACAGAATAACAATGTGCATCCATCTGTAATGTGATATCATTTTCTACTAGTATAATACAATTTGGTGGGTAGTAGACTATATTATTTAGCTTAGAAAAATGAGTAGCACTTGACAAATCACATAGCACATCAAATATATGACACACCACTTTGGTAGGTGCTTGTCCTTTGGAGAAAAGCTCCCATTACATTTTTCATTTGTGATAAAAGAGTACACCATGTGTGGGTTTGTACATGAATTACTAATTGCATCAAGGTATTACTCAGTTACTGGATAGTAATTATTCAACTATTTCGAAGAATAATTGTTTTCATGAAAGTGACTACTGCAGTTAATAATTACATGAGAAGTAACTATTACATGCAACAGTATTATCTTATCTGTCATCACTACACACATATCACTATACATATACACAGGTATTTTCACAGCACACACGAAAGTCATTTTTCATTTTTACAAAATATCTCTAAAAACAATAAATATGTTTTAAATCATTGTAATATTACAAAAAAATAGCAATGGCACAATAAATCATATAAAAACTATATTCACATTTCAATCAGTCCCATAAAATCAGTACAATCGTATTTTCTTACAAAATAACACAGTTACAAAGTCTCATTAATGTCTACAATTTTAGTTACGTATTGGTAACTAATTAAACATTTTCAATTAGCACTTTAGAAAACATCCTATTTCCATTCTTGGTTTTGACAGAAATACACTGTCATAAATTAGGAATGTCTAAGATACAGACAAAATTCTCTCAAAATATCTTCTTCTGTTTTTCCATATGTGCCACACACATAGAATTGCAGTCCATAATCAGGAACCTACCGACAAAAGGAATTAAATCATTTATGATTACAAAATATCTACGGCAAATTCAAGAAGGAATATCGGAAAGCGTTCAGCGAATTCAAAAGAAAAAGATTAGCGGAAAATTTTTAAAAATCTGAAAGAATTTTGGTCACACATCAGAAAAGTTAAGGGCAATAAGTCAACAGTTAATTCACTCAAAAATGATAAAGGCAAGAGAGTAACATTTTCGAAAAGGCTAAAACAGTAAATTTCTTCTTTAAATGCATTTCCACCAATGTCTCAATGAATGTCTCCAATAGCTTACCAAATCATTCCTGCCTATCTATGCCCAAAATTTAAATCTAATATAATAGAATAGAACATTTGCTGAAAAATATTAAGTCTAATAAATCCTCCAGGCCTGATCAAATACCCGCTCGTTTATTTAAGGATCTAGCGTTGGAAATTGCACCATATCTAGAAATAATATTTAAGAAGTCGCTGGTAGATCACAAAGTTCCCAGAGATTGGAAAACGGCTAACGTAACACCAATATTTAAAAACGGAGACCAGGAGGAACCTAACAATTACAGACCTATTTCCCTCACATCCATTTCATGCCAGGTTATGGAACATATGGTAGGAACATGCAAGTTTGATGATGAGAAACCTCTATAGTCAGTTATTAATGAAAAATCAGCATGGTTTCCACAAGGGTAGAATCCTCCAAGAAACAACTTGTGCTTTTTGTTAGTGATATTCTTACTTCGGGGGAGAGAAATCTTTCAGTAGACGCGATTGTTCTAGATTTTAAGAAAGCCTATAACAAAGTACCTCATAGTATATTACTCACAAAGCTAGAATCATATGGCAGAGATAAAAATACACGGGGTTGGATTAAAGAATTTTTGAATGGTCAGGTACAAAGTGTAGTCCTAGATGGAATTAGCTCAAATGCGGTAGAAGTTACTCCAGGTGTTACCCCAGGGAAGTGTGATCGAACCTCTTTCATTCATACTTTACGTTAACGACATTGACTCTTTAGTCACCAGTACGATATGTTTATTTGCTGACAACGCAGTGGTTTACAATGATATACATGATCCTGAGGACACAGCACCTTCGTCAGATGACCTTAATGCTACACAATGCTGGTGCGACTCTTGACAATTAGGATTAAAATTTTAAAAAGTGTGAAGTGATGAATTATTGGAAAAAGAGAAATTCCCTCGCGAATGCTTACTACATCTAGAACACATAAATGTAGATTTGATTAAATACCAAGGCTTTATCCTCACTCACGATCTCTCCTGGGTGAAACACACATGGGGAAAATGTGGGCAAGCTAACAATAAATTAGGATTTATTAGAAGAGTACTGGATAAATGTGATGAAAAGGTCAAAGAGAAATGTTATCTTTCACTGGTTAGGTCCCATTTAGAATATACTGCTAGTATATGGGATCCTCATGAAGGTGGCTTGATTGCCGCATTGGATTGCGTGCAGCGTAGTACAGGAGCTAGATTTGTAAGACATCCCATGATAAACTTAGCAGTGTATCCAAAATATTAGAGGAGCTAGCGCTGGGAATCACTCAAGGAGTGAAGGTTAAATCACAGATTGAATCTCTTGCATTATTGAAAGGATATCTCTTTAGCTGTGATGTTGACAATGTATTGTACGACAGTAGAAGAGATCATATCAATAAAATTAGAGAGATTAAGTGTGTAACAGATTTAGGATGTTATTTTTTCCACGAACAATAAGGGATCAAAATAACATTGGGCAACCACGGTAGGGATCATATTCAGGTCAAAATTAGTCTGGTTTGTATTCACCCCCTGCCATACATTCTACTGGTGGCTTGCAGGGCTCTAAAATATTTTAAATAACCTGAAAACCAAGATGTCCATCATGTCATTTGGTTGAAGCAGTATTCTAAGAATTGAGAACTTACACCTCATTAATTCTTTATTCATCAACATAATGGTCCAAGCAAATACAAGGTTCTTTTTTGATTTGAACCCACTTGGGTTTATGCTTACATTAGCACATAGCTTAACTTATTTCTGTGGCGTTGCCTTTCCATTGTTTTCTTTTGATTAGCATCTTATTGGCCGAATGTTTTGATTAACTAAAGAGATTTTCAGCAAAGCAATGTTGTTATCATGGGTGGTCTGCCAATTCGAGGTAGGTTATTGATGGGTTGATTAGCACTGACATCGACTTCTTAAGGAAGTAGATCCGCAGAAACTAGACCCCTTCTAACTTTATTTCTATTTCAGCCCTCCATACTCCCAAGATGAACATTGATACCAAAACGCCCATCCTTTGCTTTCTCTACTCCACTTGCCTTGCACTCTTTCACCCATCACAGCCTTTATCATCCCAGTACCTCAAACTTCTCTAAACCTTTGCCTCATTTCAAACTACTCCAATAACTTAGTCTCTTACCATACCATACTGAACACTTTCCTATTCACCCAAATATATTTTCCTAAACCATAGAATACACACATTCTAAGTCCAATCCTTCAAAAATCTTACCTAAACCTTTTGACTTAGAATTTCTGAAATAAATTCCCTATTTTTTATAAATACTTTTTCGGCTATTACAGATCTTCTTCCAGTTTCTTACCACTATATCCATTTTCATCCAGGATTTTATTCACAAGCACACGCTTGTCGCAACTGTTTTAGTGCATATCCTCTTACTTACGTACTTCTTGAAAATCTCATTACTTTTATTTTCTAATGTTTTATCGTCATCCCATGCCTCTCAAATTAATCTTGTAAAATGCTCTAAAAAACTGTAATCAACTGACTGACTAGCTAATTAAAGCTTTATCATCTGACTTAATAGGCACTCCACCCTCTACCTCATCCCTTGACATTTCTTTCATCTAGTGGAAAGAAAGTTAAAATGAATGGAAAAAAAAGCAGGAAATTCTACAGGTATTTCACTCCCTTACTTATTTACTCCCTCATCTTAATTCTTCAGCATAACTTGTGGAGTGACTAGAGTACCTATTTCATATACTGTATTTCAGGATACAACCGCAACCTGTACATGTCTCAGACTGCTCAGGTGTAAGTGGGGAATAAAGAGTTTCGAGGTGGTTAAAGGCCTTTAAGGAGAACCAGGAAGATGTTCACGACGAACAACGCTCTGGGAGGCCATCAACCAGCAAAACTGACATGTATGTTCAGACAGATGTGTCTGGAAAAGGAGAAGGGGGGGAAAATCATAAACGGATACACCCAAAAGGGAAGAATGAAATGAGTTAATTTATTCATTAGCCCTTTTTATAATTACTGTGGAGGATTTTGTGCCCACAATGACATTCCCAAACCGCAGCACTTTGCATTTACCCAGGGAGGTAAGACAAGAATAACATTCCAGGAACTTGATTCTGTATATGGTCATTCCAGCCTATATGTGGAATTGTATTTTAACTTACACTGATCAATTCCAAAGAAACTGCAGGAGATGCAGCAACAGTAACTTTTAACGGAGTCATCCACTAATATGCATTTCAATGCAACAATTTCAGAGGGTAAAAATCATTTGCCTTGACCGGGATTCAAACCTGGATCCCTCAATGTCCGGTCGAGTGTTTCAGCTAGTTATGCTATCGAGGCATCCTCTTAAACTCTGAAATTTTGGGGGCTTTAAAGGAACAAGGTGTTGTGATGAAATACCATACATACAAAGTCATAGGTATTTGTAGTTGTGCGCGATGTGCCACAGTTCACGAGGTTAAAGCAAACTTTTAAACACTTAGGCTGTTTATACCTTGACAAATTCCAAAGAAACTGTGGGAGATGCCGCAACAGTAACTTTTAACAGTAGTCATCCGCTAATATGCATTTCAATGCCAAAATTTCAGGGTTTAAGAGGATGCCTTGATAGCTTAACTGGCTAAAGCACTCGACCGGACATTGAGGGATCTGGGTTCGAATCCAAGTCAAGGCGAATGATTTTTACACACTGAAATTGTTGCATTGAGATACTCTGATCAATCCATATTTCAGAGAATCCCTCATATAGCTGTGTTCATTTGAACCTCACTCATTTCCCTATCTTTCATGACTAAGCAATGAAAAATCAATGAGTTAGATTTGTGGTTCAGACATGATTCAAAGTGTATTAACTGTTAAACGTACACATTATATTAATATGATTAGTCTCTTTCTTATTCGTCATGCCACTTATTTCATCAAATCAAAACATATTATCTGGTAATAATCTCTTAGCGAGTCATGAGACAATTGTATCATTACATGGGTAGTTACTGCCACATTCGGTAAAACTAAGCAATTAGCAATATTTCTTTTTCCTCTGCATTTTCTTCTTCTGTGACAACTTTTTCATTGGTAACACTTTTACCATTGTAATGATTAACCCTAGTAACTTGGGTGAAAAAACACCTCAAAGCGGTTGAAAATATCGCTTTATAAAATAAATTTTCTCTCATCTGATAAACTTTGAAAAAAATCTTTGTGCCATGTGATTCTACATTAAAATAGGACTCTCATAGTCATAATGGGTGTGAGACACAAATTTTTGAAAATTGTAACCAGTATAGGGTGAAAAAAATAGCATTCCCGTTCTAGAGTAAAAAGAGAGAGAGAGAGAAAATGGCAAACCGGTAACATGAAAGTAAATGAGAACAAGACAACACTTACCTGTACCACAAGAGAGGAAGAAATGAGGTGCTCAAGTGCCACAGGGCATGTGCATCTATGGACCAAAAGACAGGAGGGAAATCTAATATTTCAAGGGCTGTAGATGCAATTGCCAACAGTACTGATATGATGCACAGATTACGGGATTTGGATGAGGTACAGCTCTTTGGCCAGGCACACCAGAGAAGCCAACCAAGGGCATTGAGTGCTCCTGAAAAGTTGAAACTCATTGATTTGCATTTCATAACAAAGAGACATGATGAAATATATTTTTATGTATATAAGTTTAAATTCCATTAGAGCAAGTTGAAAGCATACAAATGGGATTCTAGAGCTTCTTACCAAACTGTACAAAAAAAACAGTAGGACCTGCAGAGTGAAAATTAAAATGAAATCAATCAGGATCATAGTTCAACAGTTTAATTTAGAGATGACCCCCCAGGCTTGTTCGTAGATAATTTTCCTATCAGGCTCAGATTATGCTACCTGAAAAAGCTTGAGCTCTGCCTCTGACATGGATTTAGCAGTAACTCCCGAGTGTCCAGGACATCTGATACCAAGCAAAGACGTTGAGGGATCTCAAGGGTGTCCAGATCACTAGGGAGCAGTTTATCATACCTTGTACTTCGTATTTGATATAATCGGTTGATGGTAACAAATGATGCAGCTCTTGCAACTTGCCTCTATTAAACAGTGTGCAAACTTAAAAGTTTCATATTGTATTTTTAAGACTTTCAGAGAACTTTTCAATCGACTTGTAGCTTTAAAGGAACAGAACCCAGATGTAATTTACCACAAACATCATCTTCAGGCATTGCTGACTTACCGACTAAAATGTTTGCCTGCATGTTGTACGAATAATCAAACTTCACCAAAGACAGGTAAGTCACATGATACACAAAAAGAAGTCCACAGATGACAGTGAGAAGAAGTGTTTTGAAATTGATAGTTGCTGAAAAGAATCTGGAAAAAAAATAATCTCAGCATGAGTTTCTCATAATTCAAAGTTGAAGCATTTTTAACAGTCGCCATGACGGCAAAATAGAGACAATTACGTACCTTAATCCCATGACATACAACGAACACAGAACCATTGAATATGCACAAAAGTAATCCATCTTTTCAGTGAGAGGAGTTTCCCAGCCATGGAAGACAGAAGACCAGAACCAGGCGTGCATACAAACCTAAAAATAAAATTCAAATTATTCTGATATTAACACCATTCCTTAATCATTGCCAACATTTAAATGAATAATAATATGCATGGAATTGTCTTCATTCCTACATATGCTCTGAATTCCAATTGCCCTTTTGCCCAACCAGTCTGTTAACTTTCACGCAGTAGTGAAATATCTTTAACTGTATTGTTTATAAACTACTTTATTCCTAATGTTTACTGCAACTTTGCTTATCAAAGTTCATCACACAAAATTCAGGATTGTCAGAAAGGAATCTAAAACCATTTTCTTGTGATTTTTGATGAAAAACTGGCTCAATATTTCCTAAAAATTAAGAAATATCATGGAATAAGGTTATGGACTCAAATGATATGTGCATTTTGAAAGAGGAGCTGATTGTCAGCATGACAGGAGCAGCACGTAAATGTTAATCACATGAGGCTCAGAAACTGGTTAGAAAGACAAAAATTTCATTGAAAAGTTAATTCATTTAACCAATAGTTGAGTAAATGAGCTTAATGCAATTAAACTCTCTTCAAAGGAAATAGATATAATGAGAATCACTATTGATTGGAATAATTAGGAGCACGTGGGAGGTATGTGTGCATGGAATAATAAATGATGCAATTAAAGAGGCACTAAACTAAGGTGGTGAAATAATAAGCTATCAAGTTTTTTTAACAGAAAGAAAATCAGTACCGGATGATATTTGCCACAGAAATAGATCATTAGGAGGAATATTCAGGGAGTCAAAACATTTGTTCCACTTAACCAGCCACTATTGTAGTTCTTTCATGAGTTTTACCAATCCTCAATGTTCATCTTATTTAGGATACAACAAAAAGAAGAATTGTCATAAAATTTAGTGATAAACACAGAGGAGGGGCTCATGATGAAAAAAACAGCATCATCAAAATGTTGAGTGCCATTGAAGTCAAAAACAAAGCAATGCATAAGTGAAAGATAAAGGAAAATTTGATAAATACTGTATTTCTTTAACCATAATATTTATCATTTGTAATAATTTAAGGCAAGAGAGTAGAGTAATAATTTCTACTGTGTTTACTTCTCCAATGCAATGAAACTGTCAATTGTTTATTTTAACATACACCAATGATTAATTCAAAATACATGACAACATATCACATAGATAATAAATGAGTGTTTGAACATAATGTAAATCATTATTATTATTTTGTAAGTGCAGACCCCTCAACCTGAACTTAAGAGAGAATGCAGAACTCAGATATATTAGGAAATTGGCACTGACAGGAATTTCATCAACTAGCACATGATGTTGTCAAACAGAGGTCCCAACGATTTGGGAGGATTGTAATGCTTAAGAATAATTCTGAAAGATGCGCTTATGAAAGTAATAGTGTTCAGATTGATATTTGGGCATTTAATTTAAAATGTTCAAGTAAACTACTCAATAAATGTGTATTCACATTTATTGGGAATGACAGAACAAGGGGATAACCAAGGGACATCGATTTTGTAACATAAATGGGTATTGAGGGGTAAATTGAGTGAGTGAGAAGGATTGTATGAGATGAGACAAGATTACATTGAATATGAATAAATGCATACCAGACTATGGAAATGCCACACCCAATACATTGGGGCAGTCCTAGGAACTTCTTTTCTGAACAACTGAAGCATAACCATGTGTGAACTAAAATTCAGAATTGAAAATAGCACACTTGCAGGCTCCTGAAGTCCTAGAAATCTGACAAAAGGCCACTGAAAAAAAAATTAATTGATCAACCTTGGAAGAAGTAAAAGACTACCTACAATTCTATCAAAATTTAAATTTTGAAGTTGCTGATGAAGTATTTTCTTCTATACTCTATGTGTTTTACACATAACAACAATGATTACAGGACACAATTACTTTAATTTCCTGCCAATTGTGAGAGATGGCATTTTGAAACATCAACTATGGTTAAACCTTTCGAAGACAAAAAAGAATCTAGTTATGTATGTGATTTGGTGAAATATTCTAGATTATGCTAAAAAGCTTTAGTGTGATACTGACCATGTAGATATATGTACCTAATACAATGAACATAAAAGCTGAAGTCATATGAAAAAATGTAAAATAATTAACTCTATTATGATACAAATATAATATATGACGAGTACTTTACCGTGAAAAATTGACATGGTCGGAATATTTGTTTTAGGGGACACAGTTTTCCACTAAAGCTTAAAAATAAGTGGGGATTTGCGTTGATTTTTTTTCAAGTGTTTTGGGATAGGGTGGTTTCCCTCAAATATTCCCATGTCATGAACTTTTCTTTAAGTAAAGTGTGGTCTCCAATGACCAATAAATTTATGTTGTAAACAATGAATTTCTCACTACTGGAGCATATTATGATCTCCTTGCCTCAAAATTGCAGCTGATACTCTCATCTTATATCAAAAATATAATACAACAAATACCTCTAATAAATATTATTTCAGACAACCATATAACTTGAACCTGAATAAGTTGTGAAGCCACTTCACAATATCTAATTACACAACAGCATTCAGTAATATGCCAATGATCAATAATTTTATGCACTGAAATTCCCACTGACACTATGTGAATAACTGACTGTTTTAGATACTCACCCTGCCATGAAATTGGGGAACATCCCAACCTCTTCGAAGGAATGCATCGACAGTAACCCACATGCAATGGTACCTGCATTCTTCAAGGCAAGGCCAGGCAATTATGCTCCCGGGAAATGATGCTGGCTTATAATTTTTTGTATGATAATCTGCAATTAATTTGGGTTAGAGTATGTATCCCTTTTATATTTTATAAAAATATTAAAAATTAGGTACTCAAATATGCCAAGAATCGTCAAACCAAATGATAAAACTTTTTTAAATTGAGAATTAATGGAGAAAATTGAATTTGCAATTTTCTACATAAAGCACGTCGCTCATTTAGACTTTATTCTTTAAGTTTTACAGCAAGATGTATATGCATCTAAAGCCAAGTCTTGGGTGAATAATACATTTAGTAATAACAAACGCCTTTATTCTGAAAGTAAATATACTCCTGTTAACGTTACTAGAACAATATGCGAACACGTAAGTGTAAACATTTTCAGCACTCCAAAGAATAAAAACCACCAATATTGCATAAACACAGGTATTTTGAGAATGATGGTCCGTATAATTTACTGTCCTCAGTTGGCTCAAATCATTTTTTAACAACATAAACAAGGCTCATTCTAATCTTCCCCGTATTCTAGCTGCTTGCTGAACATTTAGGTATTGCAACATTCACATTTAAGGAGTTTTCTTCAATTTCCATCATCTACTCTACCCATTTAACTATCAGACCATAATATACAACAATTCACTAGTCGATATCATATTCATTTCTCTTTCAGCAGCAGTTTGAGGCCTTTTGATATGCCTTTCAAGATATGAGTAGAACAGATTGAAATTGGAAGAGCATTACTTATGCTCATACTAATTATGATAAAAATCAACCATTGGCACATTTTATCTTTTTCCACATTTGAGACAAAATCCAGTGGTATGCGCTACCAAATTGGTAGTACAGTAGTAGTATTGCTATTTACCGTTGGTACAATTTGCAGAAACGCATATAGAAACACAGTTTCTATAAAATGGGCTATCATCGCCGACTGAGGCAATAACTCCTGACAAAATTAAAGGCAAGAAAATAAATATAGACCGCGTCAGTATTGCTTGCAACCCAGTCATATCTTCACAAATTTCATGCGAGCCGGTGAGCGCAACTTCACTTCAATTGTTTCTTAAGTTGTTTATGTTGATTCTTTTGGTTATCTAAATGTATGTTATAAAATTATGTAGCGTCTTTAAAGATCTCAGAGTCTAAAATTATTTTAAATTTATTATTTTATTTTAATCACTTTCATTGTGGACTACCGTGAAAAATTAATCTAAATTTCCTTTGCTGGAGAGAGAAACATTGTTGGTGGGCAATTTAAATACGCGAGTAAACACAACCAGGAAAAAGTAGTACATTTCATTGTGAACTTACTTACAATTACAGGTTTTCGCATAGATTATATGGCAAACTGACGCTATTGTATGCCAGAGTTAATGCTCAACCTAGCTTTTCTATTTCCGGAGAATCACATTACTTTTGCTATCATATGGTTAATCATCCCATATTTGTTGTATTTCTGCTGTACAAGTATAGCAACAAAACATTATTGTAGTCCCTTGGTAATCTGACTAACTTATAGGTTCATTTGAAGTGTCACTATGGTTTCCAATTATAAAGCCTTTATTATTTTCTTTTTCATTTCTACGCTACATTAGAATTACAGAATAAGACTCTCCAACTGTGGTAGGGTCATATTTGGGCCAAAATTAGTCTGGTGTCTATTCACCCCCTGCCACACACCCTAGCGGTGGCTCGCTAGGTACTAAAATAACTTACTCTTCCTTTGCCTGCCTACCCGAGAAAAAATAAGTCATCCTACTGTTGTGACAGACCTTGTAGAGTAATAGATAGATAGATGTCTTCATTAGGGCAAAATAGAGACCACAAGGTCCCTTCTTCCATTTAGCCCTTTGTCAAATACAAATATAATAATAAAGAGGAAATATGAAGCGATATAAAAAATGTAAAAAATGGCAAGTCATTTATGCAATCGATGAAATAAGCCTTAGAAATACTTTTGAGGGAAAAACCTAGGGAGTTCAGACATGAAGACTCTATTAAAAACCCAGGCAAGAAAATACCCACAAAGAAGGGGGGTGTGAAAAACCTGCAAAAGCCCTCCAAGTGAGTAAAAATTAAATAATAATGATAATAAAATAATAATAAAAATAAATGAATAAAGTACAATAAATACATATTTAACAGCGTGAGGTACAACACAAAACAATTTGGTAATACATACCCAATACGAGAGTGTTTTGATTGGCAATGAGATGTTCAAGACTGTGATAGAGGGGAGAATGTCAATTAAACAAGGAAGGGGCAGGGAAAGGGATGCAGTATGGAATGAAGGGAGGAAAGAATTATATGGTGATGAAGAGGGGTTCATTGTAGAGCAGAAGGTTGGGTTGGCCTGTTAAGAGACACAAGGGACTTGTCGCTGTACTGTTTGGTAGCTGGTGTCAATTCAAAATCTACGTTAACCGGTAGATTACTGATAATAATAATAATAAATTATGAGTCAAGGACAAAATTTAATATTTTCTTAAGTAAAAACTTAAATGACATTCTATAAACACTCACTTTTAATAACTAAATATATTTAAATATAACATCTTTCCTGTCCGCTACAGTCTGCAGTTCCATAACGACAGGGCATTGAAGCCATGAGCTCAATAACTCCTCAGTGTACCCTATTAAAAAATACATTTTTCGAGGAATAATCCCTTGGCGAATAATAGCAGCAATTCTTATAATGTTATGCTGGCGTTTAATTATCACTTCTGATAAAACAAGACTGTGCCATGTTCCAGTTATAAACTTCCGGATAAATATATCTTCCACTGCAGTTTCTGCTGGCCGAAGTCCACCAAGAAGGTTACCTGTGAAAAAATAAAAAGATTAATCAAGCAAAAGAAACAATGATGACAGAACATAAATTTCACACACCTTAAGCTGAAAAATAATTTTAAGTTTTTTTACATGAGAGGAACTTGCATTGCGCAAAGACAAATTTTTCAAGGTCTTTGGTGCGATTTCAACAATAAGTCTCTGAAACTGATATCACATAATCTTTAATGCAAAAAATTGAAATCAGAAAATGTCTGCACTCCAACCTTATGCTAAAACTAATGTGCACATTAAGTAGAAATTTCCAAAAGGCATTCATAGGAAAATAGTTCAATATATTATTTTTAATATTATTTTCAGTAATCTACTAGTTTTGTGAGGACACAAGCTACAAATGGTACAGCCTCTCCTAACAAAACACAACCCAAAATCCAATACTACAAAAGGCTCCTCTTTAATTCCACATACTTCCTCCCTTCATTCCACCCAACATCCCCATCCTATTCATGCACCTTCCTTATTTGCCTAATATTCTCCCCTCCACCACAGTCTTTCCTGCCTCTTTTTGATTTCTACCCAACAATCCTCTCTCCTCCTCCATCATGCCTAGCACTCATTTGTTCTACTTTCTTTCCACTTTACCTTTTCCATCCTTCTCCACACCTGCATTTCTTTTAAACCTTCACTACATAGGCTTAATGAAATTTTAATGTGTGGCCTGAATGCAAATCCTGAAACATTTATGCTTATCAATGGAACTACACAGTAAAAACAAAAATTTCTTGAATTGAACCATTTTCAATTGCTTATTCAAAAGTTGAATAATTTAGTAACAATAATAGAAAGTTGAATTATTTCGAAGAACAAATATGGAGCTTAAACTTTCTTATTCTGCTTATATGTTTTGCATTTTCAACAAATTTTGGAAATAATTTCATTTAAACATGAATTATTTAAGATTTTTCCCTACAAGATATATAATTACACAAATACACATTGCTTAGTACAGCAAATCCGCCTGCTATTGAACTGGAAAGAAAGTTTTGGTGCCTAACACTACACCATCAAGGGTTAGTAGAAAAAGGCCAGCAGTAGCGGTAGTTATTAGGGCAGGCGGCCATTTTTGCCAGAAGGGATAAGTGGGTAATTTGATAGAGGTAGGATATAAAGGGATTTAAGGAAGGATGGAGAGAAACTCAAAACGAAATCCCAACGAAAACCCAACAGTTCAACATCCCATCTGATGCACAGCAAATTTGACTTGAAGTTATATGAGGACACTACCAATGGTACAGCCTAGCACTACAAGCACCACACGCACTGCATAGCACCTCTATCGGGATACCACTAAAAATTCTTATCACTTTTGGGATTTGAACTCAGGCCTCAAGACTGGGAAACCAATATGCTACCCACAGCACCATTCCAATCACATTTTGAGAAAGTGATCATCATACCCCATTCAATGACATAAGTTTCACGATACCAGAATGAATCTATGTGACATGCACACATACATGCAGGCTGACAATTCGATAATATTCCACTTTTCTTTAAGAATAGCCATATTTATGTTCATTCTATCATTACGATATATAATATGCTTATTTGGAAGTAATACAGGTATATAGTGTATGTCTGTTTACATTTCAAAACAGGAAGCTACTACAATTGTGTTTGGCGACAATCTAAAATTTGTTCACAAGAATTTTGGTGGGCACTACCCAAGAGATTATATCCCAAATGGATACTTGGGTACAATTTGATAAAAACCAAATTTTTGATCCAAAAATTAATTTGTGCAGTCTTTAAGTGGTATCCTTTGACATGCGTTTTAGGAAGTGAAAGGAATTGTACATCCTGAGCTTTAATGAAAGAGATATAAATCTCACACGTAAATTATTTCAGAGCAATAAAAAGTTAAAAGCAATACATATTTGAAAATTCGCTTTCCAAAAGCCTTATACAATTCATGACATCATCAATCTCATGTCAGCATTATGAAAATGCTCATTTTTTATGAAAATTAAAAAATATTCATTTGGAATAATAATCTCCTTCTAGATGAACCCACAAAAACTTTTTTTTGCAGATGCTATCTTGTATCTCATGCCAGATTTTACACAGAAAATGGGTGATATTAAAAATGAAACTGCGCTCCTTTCACTCGACACCATTAAATACGTTGTAAAATTATTCACTTCATCTACATCTACGCAATACCCCGCAAGGACATGTGTCGGGGGGTGTTAGGTCACCAGCTTTGCATGAACAATCGCAATCGGGTTACCTCTACACAAATATTAGTTTGATCATGCACTCAAAAATGTTAACCACACGAAAGAAAGTACCTACTCAATAATAGTATACATATATCTACATCATGCTGTAGAACTGTTAAAAAGATGGGTCTATTAAATAAAAAGAATAACATGCAGGATACCGACAAATATGTACACTACCAATACTATTTATCTCTTTCGCGATGGCTGTCATATATATTTTGATCTCTAATGGTTCGAGGAAAAAATTACATTTTTAATCCATCCGTTCTACTATAAATCTCCCTGATTTTACGTAGGCGATCTGATCTACCATAGTGAGTCGGGGCCATTAATGTCTTTAATATCCTCAAATAAGAAACCTGCCTCAAATGTATGCAGTAAATTTAAGCCGTATTTAAGCCCATGGCCAACTAGTGGATACCAACCTATTCTTCCAATAGCGCCGTAACACTGCTACCTTGTTAATAACAACTTTTCAGAAACCTAGTTGCTCTACGTACTTACTTGTATTGAAAGAATTCCAGCTTTTTCTGTGAGCAATCTGATGAGGAGGATTGGCCATCTCGTAGGTAAGAGGACGATCTCCTTTTGGTGTAACTTTGTAGCGGCCCGATTGAGACTTCATCAGAGCTGATCCGGTGTGTACTGGCCGGCATATTTTTGGAAATATGTTCCCAGTTATGCAAACTCGTAACACCTGTCATTATGGTAAAACTCGTTTCATTAAACAATTCATACTTGTTTATTTCCCTTATCATGGATCATAAATGTCTTAAAACTCTGGAATTGACAATCCCTTTTGGAAATGAATGCATTTCCGAAAACTAAGGTGAATTCTAGAATAGGTTATAAGTGGATGAACATTTTAATAAAAACCAAATAAACCAAGATAAGCAAATTCTACCAAAATCCAAGCGATAATACGCACCTGTGGATAAATAGACATCCTTCAAGGCTTAACCGTCAACTTTAGGAACCTGAACTTTTCCTCGTAAAAACTTTTACTAAACTTCCCACTCCATATTTCAGACGCTAGACGGGTTTCAATTGTTCTGTATGAACAACGAAAATTAAGGATGAGGTTGATATGAATTCTCATATGCATGGGAAAACTGACAGTAATTATATTTTTAGTGATTTTAAACGTTTTTCTTTTTGAAATTATGAAAAAAGTTGTTGGCTCTTTTTTTTCACAATAACCAGAGCAAAATTTCGAACATTGATGTCTGTTATTCGAGTTAGGTCATGGCGAAAGCTCCATTTACTAGATATTTGGAAAACTCGGAATATTCATTTGTATCTCCTTGAATTTTCTCCGAAACGACTAACTCTTTGGATGGCCGGCTTAAGTTTCATTTTCCATAAAACTTACTTGATTCTATGGGAGCATTGAATATGAATACTAGCATGCTAAGTGACCAGCGGGTTTCTTTACATACAGGAATGGCTTTAATTGTAGGGAAAGTGCAGATAGGGAATCAAAGGGCTATGGAGCCCTTATCTAGGTCTGCAGCTTCAAATCGCATGTCCTCAAAACCACACCCACTCAGGTCCCAGGTTTGAATTACTACAGTCGTCTAAGAGGCAATGATATTTATGATCCATGATTTTTACGCTTTGAAAGATGCATTTTATGCACATTAGCTGATGACTCCATTGAAGCTACTGTTATAGCATCCCCCATAGTTATTCTAATTTATCCATTTTCCATCTTCATGTTAACCATATGGTGAAAAGCAGAGAGTATAAGGACACTAGCTAGCAAGAGAAAATTGCAATCAGATCTTAAAATATAGATGGAAATTACATACATGGTAGTTTAATGTTCGAGTATTTTAAATGGCAGTGCATAATATCATCCACTCTTTATGCATGAGCAAATATATTCCTTGGGTTGATTATTTTTAAAACTTTTTGCTTTGATATCTCATTTACATCTTCCTTACAGATGTTATCCTTACAGGGCACGGCAAGAGCAGTCAACTGGAATGATGTTCCACGGTATAATAGCCTAACCTCTACATTTCCCAGTCATTCCTCAGGTCTCCATGCTATTGTGTGCTTTCCCAAAGAAGGATTGCCCTCTTTCTCACCAAAAGTTAAGATGCAGAGGTCAAGTATTTCCGTGCCCATTGGGGGCATCGCTCTCATGAGTCATATTAGGGAGGTTACACATCCTGCAGAAGATTGTTTTTCATATCAATATAGATATGGGTGCTTCACTGGAATAGTAATACAATATAAGGAGTGCTCTTAACTCACTTGAAGGTCAACTTACTCAATTTCGGACGTTGGAAAATTTCATAGGCCCGCAATCTCAGCAGTGCTGTTGCAGCATATTAATTTTAACGTTTCAAGGATTGAGTTGTGAACTCAGTAGCAAGAGCACCTACCAATAGAATTTAATATTCTGGTAATAAACATTTATATATTTTTAATCAATAGAAAATAAGTTAGCACAAACCCTCCACATAAGATGCCAGAAATGTTCAATACCCTACAGTGAATTATTTTAATTGATAAATACCTGTAGTGTGGGTTTCTCGGAAGGCAAGCGCCTCAGGTCATGCATTGGTGACTAATGGTCAGAGTTGCGTACCTTTCTGTATGGGCAATCGTGTTTACCCTCATTATGCTTTAGTAATAAATCTAGGGGACACACACTATGAGGGCATAATTGGCTTGGATTTTATGAAGAAGTATCGAAGCAAGATTTCTTTCGAGAACTACACCAAAAATTTGAACCTGATCACATGATGTCTTTAGAATCCGTATGCAGTAAAGGTGAGGAAGTAGATTTCATTTCGTTTGAGAATCCCCCGTTAGGACCCTGCAAAGAGGCCGAGAAGTCAACACGGTGCGACATTCTGTTTCATAACCTGAATGACTTCCTGGAGAATAGCAATGGGACGGGTTTAAGGGCTTCCCATGAGTCTGGGTTAGCTTGGAGCGAGGACGCGGAGACGCTGGTGCAAACATTGCTTGCATCCCATAACCTGAATGGCTTCGTGAACCAAGGCAAACCCGACGATCTCCAAGGTACTGTAAATGAGAGTAATGAGTGAATGGACCAGATCTTAGAGCCTGTACCCAAGGAAGAGAGTCAAGGTGAGGAACTCGGTGAGAGTTTTGTGTGCATCAAGAGAAAAGTAAAGATTCCTCCGCTCTCGTATGTCATGGCAGATGCTTGTAAGAAAGATTTGGCAGGTAAAGATGTGGTGATAGAATGGGAAGATGGGAATGTTTTGATACCCCCAATGTTAACACGAGTTTAAGAAGACGGAACAATTCCTCTTTTACTTTGTAATACGGGTAAAGGCGAGCAGGTGTTTAGGAAAGAAACAGAAATACCAGTAGGGATGATAGAAAAGTATATAATTGAAACTGTAAATGTAAATTCGGTCAAAGAGGTAGAATTATGGCCCAAAAAATGTCCGCAAAGTAACCTGTTGTCTGCAGAATGGAGAATCCCTGTCATGCCCAAGAAACCAGCCCCCCCCCCCCCCTTGGAAAGGATCTGCACTTGGTGCCATCCCTGACCCAACCCTTGATGACCATGGCTGCCTCCACATGGGAAGAAGATGCCTGATGCACGGAAGACGAGGGATGCAATATTGGTGTTGTAACCACAACCACCTGGCAGCCTCTGACACCAGGGAAGGACATCGATTGGGCCCTGTTGCACCCACCCAATTCAGTGATGCGACAGGTTACCCCCAACAGTTACTCCCTTCCTATCCAAAGATCCCTTGCCGCACTTCCTAGCCACCCAAGAAACTCCCCGCGAGCCAGTAAACCTCTTTGCCACGCCCACCGCAAGCACAATCGCAGGAGAAGGGCTGCAAATGCCGCCCGGAGAGCCAATATTCAGAAGTGCCTACAACTGTCTCACTATTATACTAGACCTTCCAACTTTCTGACCTCCTACGGCTGCGTTGGGCAGTTAATGTGGTTTGTGGAGGACAAGACCGGCTGGACAAGCGCATGCATGCCCCTCGATCTATTCCAGACAGTGTTTATAGTGCTCACGTGAATGTTGGTGCTAGCTTTGAGGAAAGAGGAGAAGGCATACAAGTAACTCGAGAAAAGAGGAGAAGGTGTATGAGTAACAAATTTCCCAGGCGTGAAGGTGGTGCCACATGAAAAAGACTGAATACGACTGAAAATGTCATCGACTTCTCAATTAATTTCAAGTGCCGTTTTGTGAAACATCACCAAAGATGGAGTGCTTCTAGATTTTAATCTTAGTGATATGTACTTATATTCTAATGTTTGCTGTAATTTTATGACTTTTTCCACGAAAAATCAGGGTAAGAAAATGTAGAAGTTACTGCATTAATGCAGTGTTATGAATTTCACAAGTGAAAACAGGTGAACACTGTGAAGGTGAATGTTTTTTTATTGTTATTGTTTATATGATTTTCATTCATTACTTTTGCCAATGTAATATCAAAAAAAGTGTACATTCATGTAAGGGGTAAAGCACCGAACCACCATCTACTTTATTTCTGTATTGTCGGTTGGTGGTGACAAAATATGGCATGGTACGCACACCCCACCCCCGGGCCTAATTTGCTGCGAGGGTGATGTAGTGTGGGTTTCTCGGAAATCCCCACTATTGGTTAACTCTCCCAAGGAGTACCCCCCAGCATACCAGACAATGTATGGTGATGTAGTGCGGGTTTCTCAGAAACCAAGACAAGACAATGTCCGCTACCCGATTCCCTTGTTGCAACAATGTAGCTACTTTGAAGTCCCTCCACCCCAAGGCACAATGCCTTATAAAGCCAGACGCTCCTGGAGCAGAGAACCATTCCTTACCCATTCCTCACGCGATACCCTGTCTCTGTGTCCATCGGTCGAGCCTACGACCACACCAGAGATGCCCAGCCTTACCCTGCACCTTTCCCGACGTCCCGTGCCACCTCCGTGTCCGTCGGTCGAGCATATGACCACACCAGATATGCCCAGCCTTGCCCCGCTCGCTTGTCCCTACTCCCTGGTGCCTGAACCCCATTGCTTGAAACCCTACTCCTCAGTGCCTGAGCCCCATAGATTGAAAAGGGTTAAATAAAGACTAATAAACCACATATGACTCTCTCATTCCGTGCTACGCTCCCACCAATGATGTCTTGGCCGCAAACCATGCGGCATACCAGAGTTCATTCATCCTCTATCATAGGCCATTCAAGGTAGGTGAGTACTATCATTTTTGAAAGTCTACAGAAAACCACTGGCCCTGGGGAATGGTATTTTATGTTGACATTCAATGATGTGCAGGTACTCTGGCCTCTCAGAGGAACTATATCCAACTAATGCAGCCAAAGTGTCTCCTAAACTATGAAGGCAAACACAACTAAATGTTCAATCTTTCCCTAATTATTGTCATGCCAATGATTTCTTGCAGACTTTTGGAAATTACATTACATTTGGTATAATAAGACTCTGGAATGGGAAGATATGCTGGGAGTTGGAATTCATGTATCGGCCAAAGGGTGACAGATGGCACTGATTGGTGATAAGGCAAGTTTCTGTGGCAGAGGGGTATACCACTAATATTCAGGCAAATGGGGAATTATGAGATGGGCACAAGGATATATGCATGGTCCACATTTAATTTCTATGGTGGTCTGTCAATTAAAATAGGTTTCGGATGGACGCACAGACTAACCACAGTTTCATTTTTAAGGCCAACTAAGACACAACCTGACACACAACACTAAAATAAACCCTACTTCAACTTTTCATTCATTCTTTCTCTCTCTCTCTCTTCATTCCATCCAATATACTTCTTCTTTTCTTCCATAAACTGACTTACCCCACGTTCTCCCTTCTATCACAGTCTTCAACATTCCATCAAAGCACTACCCTTATGGCTTGTACCAAAAAAACATTTATGTACCCTATGAGTATATTTAAGAAATATAATACATTTAAATACTAATAAATAATATATCATTTATTTCAACATGAAACAATGACAATTTACTCATACACATTCCCCCACACATACAGATGCACAAGGCGACAAAGCACCCTAGGTAATCAATACATTGATTAAATGTAAACATATCCAATTTTTTGTACAAATAAATTAATGTATAAAGTCGTGTAAGAATGTCCTTTCACATTCTTGTCCATTTTGTTCACTAAAAGCTGGCATTTATGAAGGTCAAAATATATCTTCATATATAATGAGTACTTTGCTTTGGTTTTAGCATTTTTTAAGAAAGGTTCACAAATGTAAAAATGTTGAAAAATTACAGCAAAATTTTATATATATTTCCCATTATCTTCAAGATTTTTATAAAATTTTCATCAAGAATGTTAGGCTTTAAATGCATTCTATTGATGGTATAGTTCACTGGAATTCACACATTAAGTTCAAGTATGCCATGTACATTACACGACAGCAGCATGTGAAGACTACTTTAACAACCGAAGTTGCTACTAATAATGCTAAATTTAAAAAAAAATGAAAAAAATTTAATGAATCATGAATTCAAGCTAACAGAGGTAGTCTCACATGATAATACTTCATTTTCCATTTTCATCAAAAAGCTTATCTTGCTGGCTGAGCAGATTTTTCAAATTCACTTCAATGGTAGATAATACTTTATAGAGTATGCTCCCACAAAGGTCTCTTGGCTTTATTTGGCCATATCACAGAAGGGTAGCTTGATCAAGTCCCAAGGTATTGGAATTAAACACTTTTCATGTTCTCTAGAGATTAATGAAAATATATCACAACACATGGCTAGAAGGGCACAACACAATAAAGCTTCTCATCGGTCCCATTCTGGGCATTAAATACTCAACACAAGACACTCCCAAAATGTTTTTTTTATAAATATGGAAGAAACTCTTTAAATTAAGCACCAAGATAGGATACATTATGACACACCTACACATTAGGTGAAATACACAAAAAGAATTAAATTAAGACTACAGGAAAAATTACGTTTCCTCACAAACATGGATGCTCACACGCTTAAAAGAAATGGATGGCAATAAAGTAACATTACATGATCAGGTAATTTTGAGAGAAATACAATTCCTTAAACTGATGGCAGTATTCATATTGCATTGAAAATATACTCCCCACTAGCAGACAGTATTTGGTATTTGGCTTTTCCTCTTCTCTTGCCAAAATTTGACTAAAATAACTAATGGTAACCCTCTCACAGCATCACAAAAATTTCTATTTTAATATCACACTCTAGCAATGAGAAACTCTTGTAGGCTTACTCTTTTTCATCATCAGATACACCGAAAGGTATTCATTGTTGTATATTTCAACCACTGCAAACTTCTGAATGTTCATCCCAAGCTGATACCTGTGTGAAGAGAGGAAGAAATGTTGACAAACACTTGCACAGAAAATTAAAATTCTCAAAACACTCTGCACATTTTACCATGTACTCACCATTTCATAAATTCAAAATTTTACTTGAGTAATAACATTATTGAAAAAGGATAAAGACTTGATGAATAAATGGATGGAAAAATATTCATTAATTTTTCACACGAATTTTTAGTTTTCCAAGACAATGATGAATGCAACGGATGATAAAAAGCATTAACAAAATGCAAATGATAAAATTACAACAATGCAGCACCTCATGTCACACCTAACAGTAGGCCCAAAGCATCAATAGGCCAGCTTCATATATTATGTGTTTTGGCAACATCTGTTGAACCAAATGATAGCCACTACCATTTTATTGGGTTTATTTTTATTCCATGTTAGCAGATAATAGCATCAAAAGTGAATGAAGGTGCCAGTACTAAGAATAAGTAAGGAAAATATGTCACATTAAAAAAGATTCAGATGTTTTAGGATGCAAAAGGCATAATATTATAAAATTAATATTGGAACTTAGGATCCATGACAGCATAAACAAATTAATTAAAAATTGGCAATTTCCCAAAACAGAAAAATTTAATGCAATCGGTTTCAATATAACTCCGTCATTGTCAGGTAATGTAACTACATCCCACCTGACAATGATGTAGTTACACTGAAACTGGTTGCATTAAATTTTATTTCGTGGAAAATTGCCAATTTTTAATTAATTATGATATTCCACCGTATCATGCCTGAAACGTCTCTTTTTAAACATAAACAAAGATAATTCACAAGTATTTTCGGGTGAAAATGAAGCAGCCACTATCAAGAGAGCTAGACACAGTGGCAAAAGAGATAACTGAAAATGCCTAAGATGGCACTAGCATGGAGATGCGGTTTTGTACATGAATGTAGTTTGGTACAGAACATTCTGATGATAACCCCTCTTGAGCCAATGATAATTCAAAAAGTCAAACTGATTACCAAAGAATGTTAACGACGTATGTACATGTTTGAATTTTTCTTCAGAACAGTGTTATATCTTTTCAGACACAGTAATCAAAAGTAACACAGACATGACCACAGGTTTGCATGTTAAATTATCACAAAGGGTTATTTTTGAAGAGTTAGTAAGGAGCTTGTAGTGCCATATTTCTTAACAAAATGTGGACAAATATCTCTGTGTGCACTGAACAATAACCAAGGCAAATGCTTAAATAATGAGTAAAGAACAAGTCTATGACTATGAGGTACTTAGTATAAGTCCACTTCCTCAATATTTTCCTATGCTCTATTAATTAATGTTATAAATCACCTCTGAAATCTTAAGAGGTAATGCTGGGCATCGTTACATTTTATACAAAAAGTATTCAAGTGATTTATACAATACAATATTCATATTGAAATGTTATCAGTACATGTTAAACATCAGTTTAATTTTAGACCTAGAAACTTCATGCACAATTAGTTTAAAAGTTAAACATGCCAAATTATTGTATAATGCTTTTCCTGGGACAATACCATAATCTTCCAATTATAATACGCAACTGTTATAATAACCTGTATTTTCTTGAATATAATGTGTAGATGTTCTTTTTAGCAAGCATAACAGGCATAACCACCCAGCTGACATGACCCCACCCCTCTTACGTTTCTAATGCGACCTGAGACGAGGAGAAAGAGTCTTACTTTCTTCCCATTTGTATGTTTCTACACAAATTATATATTCCAAAGATTGGATCTCTATATACCATAGGTAAACATTCTGCCCATCATAATCCTCACTGCCCCCAGACTTAACTTATATAATTAGTTGAGAGGTGATGAATATAGTACAGTATTTTTTTTATCCTCTGTTCTCATCTTTGATACACACTTAATTTTTTCAAAAAATTGAGTCCACTAGCTCAAGAACTGATATTTTGCATCATGCAGCTGCTGCAAAAGCAATAGGGATACACTAAGATTCAACTCGGTATACCTTGTGAGCTTAAGAGAAACCCAGGTTGCCAACCCAAAAAAAAACTGTTGAGACCTGGCTATAAGATGACCCACTTGTTGTGGTCTGAGTACAGATATTGAGACAAACATGGGAACGCAAGACAAGTGTTACAATATCTGGAGAAATACAGTGTTAAAAACCAAATTTTGACTGAAGAAACATGAACTGTTCAATTTGTCACTGTGAATAAAAATTTGAACTATTTCTGCTGCAATATTTGTTTGTGAATGGTTACATGCATGCAAATGCACATGCTACAAACATGCAATACATGACCATGCACTGCAGCACATGCAAACCATTGGCCTCTGTACTTGTATAGTGTTTCTTGTTGACACAGCAGTATTGATATTGTGCTTACATCAATATACTAAATGGGATGAAGGACACCAAAAAAAGATTTTTATGCACTGTCAGTGAAATAAGACTATTTTTAAATTAATGAATGTTTACTTTACCCTAAAAGAAGAACATCTACGAATTCTGGGAAATTTCTCTCAATCTTGGTTGAAGTTAAAATTACAGGGCATGTCCAGGACTTATTGGATATGGGGTGGACCCAAGTTTGTGGACACAAAATTTATTGATGACCCTATGCAATCACTACCTCGTGTCATGTCATCATTTTAAACTTGCTGCTTTTTATGTGGAGGCAATGAGCAGAAAATGAATTAACTTAAGCTGATTAAAATCAACTGTGGAGTGTAAGCCTATGCACTTGGAGCCTGTAAACAAATATGAGGCAAGGGCCTCTAAGGGGACCCAGCCACCAATAATCTGTTCACTAATTAGCTGGGAACTGCATACTCCTGGGAAATGGAAACAATAGCCAAGCCAAACAGTGAATTATGACAAAACTGACAACAAAATGCAAGTCTATCAAATTCAAATTTTAGGTTGATAAGCATGAATATTTCTGTTGCCATGAAAACATTGAAATATCATTCTAAAATCAGGTTAATTTGGTGTTAATTTTACGTAAAGCATCCTCCATAGCCCTAAGATTAGCAATCCATGCTGGAAAGAGTTGGTTAATCCTACCTGACAGTCCCGACTGCAATACCACTGGTTGCCACACCCTGCACAAACAAACTGTGCAGCCCTGCTGTGACACCCTTGGCATTCCGGGACAGGTCCTTCCTCTCCCTCATCCTCCTCATCATCCATGGCACCCTCCTCCTCATCCATTCCATCCCCATCCTCTTCCTCCATAGCAACCTCCTCCTCTTCCACCTCCTCCTCATCTGCCATTCCTTCCTGCACTTCAGGTGCCATCCCTGCAGGTGCTGTAGCTAATGGTGCTGGCCGCTGTCTTGACTGACGCCTGCCATCACCCTCTGAGGCTGCTAGGGACTCATCAATCACCAGACGGTCTGTGCTATCATCTTGCTCTTCCTCCTTTGTGAAGATGATGAAATCAATGGGACTAAGAAACAAATACAAGCCTTGTGGACCACAAACTCTCTGAGCATCGAACAGCCAATCATTCGTTTTAGGATTATTTTTCAGGGATAAGCATCGATAAAAATATGCTACATCATTATCAAACACATGCACACACATACACACACAAAAACACTCATGCATTAGCAGGCACACATACATTAGATTCAATGAATTTTGAATTATTAAAAATAAAGCCAATCTGAATAAATCACTTTTTAGGATATTAGATAACTCCATTATTTCAAGGTGTATTAACATTTCATAGAATTACATTTTTCCTGGCCAGAAAATACTTGACATTACATCTACCAGCATACTATTAATCACCCCTCCATTACATCTCACTTTGCTATGCACAATCTTTCTTGGACTTTACCCAAGTCCACCAGTTGCCTCTAATTAAAAGAAATTGTTTCATAATCACCCGCCAATAGATTTATTGACAATAGTTCCCTGATGGCAGAGGATAAATTTAATTTTTTCATTAGTATATCATGTAATTTTAATTTTGCAAGGATAATCCAAATTACATAATATACTCAGGAAAAAATTTAATTACAACCAATTGCTTTTAAATTCAGATTTAAAATATATTATACAAAATTTTTTTCTGTACTGTTTTGCCCAGCAGCCAAGATTCTTAAAGATGCCCTGGCAATTCAAACACACTTAATTCCAGAATCCTCCCATTACCTGGCTCCAGAATGCTTTTCTGATACTCTCTACGATCATTTTCATTGCCTTTTAACAAATCTGCACCCGAGAAAATACTATACAACAATTTTTTTTAAATCTTTGAATTTGTGATTTTAGCCTCGTCAAAAAACTCTCAAATCTCAGGTCCTGAGCAACAATTTAAATATTTGATAATTAGCAAAATCTTTTGTCCGGGACTCAAGTCTAAGAAAAACACACATTTTAAGCAAAATTATGATAGTCACATTAATATAGTACTTAGTATAGGCACCATCCATTACGTGAAAACATAGATTTCTGAACCCAACAGTTTGAAACCTTTAAATTAGAGAGGTTTATTTTACAGCCATGCGTAACAAATTCAACAAAATTATGTGCCAAATAATCCAAATATACATATCCAAAGGGACAAATACTAAGCGGCAATGGCAATGGGAGGAGTGATGATAATCCCTAACAAGATAGGCAACTCTCATTTTGAAATGCAACTCTCGAAAAATAGCTCTACAACAATATATACAGTCAAAGATAGATTTTTTTATTAAAATTGAGCATTATGACAATAAGAAAATCTGTAACCCAAAGAAATTCAAATATCAAGTCTATGGTGAAAAATCAGAATCAGTATTTCAAACCAGCTCATTAAGTAAGTATTTAGGCAACACAAAAGGTGACTTAGAAATCAATATATCCACCCATGACACTAAAACTGACCAGGCACTAAAATTAACTTGTACACAGTGAAGAAAATGAACTGCGAAGAAAATGAAGGAGTCAGAATATGAAAAATATGACGGGTATAATGAATAACTGATCATAGCACTTTTCCACGTGATTACATTTTATTTTACGACTGGGTTTTGATGTACTACATGATCATCAGGTCCTAATGATGATGTAATACATCGAAACCCGTTCGTAAATAAATTTTATCAAGTGGAAAAGTGCTAAGATCAGTTATTCATTATGTACAACTTCCACCACATCACGCCTGAAGCTACTCAATATGATGGGCATTGAATTTCCGTGAAATTAAAGTGTGCACATCAGAATGGACTACTTTTCACCATATATACAATCATGTAAGGACAAAATTGATGTAGGTGATAGCTATGTATTCTATATAAAATCGTACACATAGTAATCAACCAGAAGGTCAGTTTGGTAGTTGAGGGAAGAGTTCACCCAATACTACACATGACAACGTGTGAAATTTGCACATCAGGGTAGGGGGTCCAGTTCGTTTCCGTTTCCCGGTTATGGTTTCCTAACAAGATCTAGAACACAAAAAATCACATAGTTAAGGTGGAGCTGAAGGTGCCCAGGAATGGAACCCAGGTCCTACAGTCAGTAGTCCAAAGCTCTACCACAGGACTACCGTGACCCATGTGTATTTTGTACATTGGATGGGGCAATATTTTTTTATATATAAATAGGATTTTGGACGAATGTTTGGTAATGTTAGCTCATCTGAAAGGGAGGAAGGGGAAGATGGGGTGAGGGCTAAAGGAAGGGGAAAATGCAAGTTTTGAGAGTTCCGAAAAGCTCTTGGAATCCCAGGAAAAATATATGAAACCAATGAATGCATGAGGTTGGTCTCCAAAAGAGTAAATGTGAGGTTAAATTTCTTTTTCCCATAAGATTGAATGGTCGCAAACTTTAGCGCGACATTTGAAAAACACACATGTTTACTATGAAATAGAATCGATCAAAATATAAGCCACCCAAGGCAATAAAATTGAAAGGAAGCACTTTTGCTGATACCAAATTCATCTTGTTTTGTAGTTTATAAACTATCTGCATTAAAACCTTAAGTCTACTATGTAAAGATAAGCTGTTGATAAATAGAAAATCAATTTAAAAATTTAATGACATGAGTAAAACCACAAAACTACATAGGTACCATGTGCGCTGCTGGTTCTTCCTTTGCAGATCGATTTATAATTGGTTGTTGCTGCTGCAGTTGTTGTTGCTGTTTCAGCACAGAAGACTGAGCTCCACTTACAGGAGTAATGGTGATTTCATTCTTTGCCTAGAATGTAATTCATATATTAGACATTGAGCCAATGCAACAAATTGAAGTGAAAATATTGACACAAGGACTTAAAATAACCTGACTAAGATCTTCAATTCAGCAATTGTATGTGCATATGAATTTCCTCCTGATTTTACAATGGCTAGGTACAACAAGAAGTATTTAAAAGACTTTGTTTAGCCCAACATGAGAACTGTTTCATTAATGAAATAAAATTGTGGAAAATTGTTACCTCATTTATTTCCTTAATATATCTCACATCATCGCCCAGAGGTTGAATTTTGAAGTGCTAAAAATGTCTACAACATCAAGTGTAAAAATGAAAACAATAGCATTTGGGGAAAACATATCAAAGATTGTTAATTTAAGTTTTCTTTTCAATCACATGGCCTCAATTTTAAACCAGGTGGTTCCCAATTTAATCATATTTATGAAACAATTTTTTTCATTTAAATATTTTATTAAATAAGAGGGTCATCCGGAAAGTAGTACCCGTTCGTGCCGCATGAAGTGCTGACGACGCGAGTAGCCGCTGGACGAGGTCAGATAGCTTCAGTGGCTTGTCTGCCTTCTCTGAGCCAAGTTGCGTGACGCTAGCATTGCCTGTGTTGTTTCTGTGATTGTTTACAATGTTTAAAAAAATTGAGAACGCCGCCAGTTGTGAAGTGAGGGCAGTGATTAAATTCCTCAATGCAAGAAACGTTCGCCCATGTGATATTCATCGCCAATTAAAGGAGGTGTATGGAGACAATGTAATGGACGAGTCGTCTGTTCGGCGGTGGTGTCGCAACTTCAACATGGGGAGGGGGAACACACACGACGATGAGCGTTCGGGGAGACCGTCTGTCATTACAGACCAACTGGTGAGCTCAGTTGACGAATTCGTGAGGAACGATCGGCGCGTCACAATTGATGACATCTGTGAGCATTTTCCCAATGTTTCTCGAACAATTGTTCATGAAATTGTTAAACACCATCTGCATTATGCAAAAATTTGTGCAAGATGGGTCCCTCGCGTATCTCAATGAGCTGGCGGCGAAGGACTATGCAGCAGGAATACAGAAACTTGTCACACGTTATGACAAATGCCTTAATTTGCTTGGAGATTATGTTGAGAAGTAGTTTAAAGTATCCTCTTTCAAATAAAATTTTTTATGTTTGTTAATATTTACTTTTGTGTCTTTATTTCACGAACGGGTACTACTTTCCGGATGACCCTCGTATTATTAAAAAATTAGCAATTTTTTGTGTGAGAAAGCAGACTACCCATTAAATGATTAGGCGCATGAATGGTATATGCATTATTTTTCAAAACTTATTAGCGTTAACTACTAAAAATAGGTTGAGTCTTCAGTATAATAACTGTTTCATCTCAATGAGCTGGCATTGAGATTTTGAGGAACTAAACCATGTGGATTACAGATTCAGGTGTGATGTGGTGGAACTGTTCCTTAATAACAGAGATGAAGATTACTAAAATTCTACAATAAATAAAAATTTTATTCATAACAGTTTCAAAGGGACTTAAAGATGATGTAGTGCATTGAAACTGGTCATGAAAAAAATTTTTATTTAGTGGAAAATTGTAGTAGTCTTCATCTCTGTTTTTATAGCATGTAGGTTATAATGGTGATCACCATTATATTATGATTCAATTAAGTATGGTACCAATGCCGTTGAGTGATGAATAACTGAAGTTATTAATCGCACCTTCTCTGTTTATTATAAATCCCTTCTCTAACTGTATTTACATGCAATAAAAGCATGAATTTTGCAATAAAGAGCCTTTATTCTTCAAAATTTGATGACATGAGTTTTCAGCATATTCCAGTATATATTTTACCCTTATGATGCCCGATAAGGTTTAATATATTAGGTAGTAGAAAATACAACATTTCCTCAATTCGAGAAACTGTGGGAATTCACATCCAAGAATGAATGCAAAAATCTCAAAAAAAAGGTCCAAATCATACATTTTTCAGTTTGGGACTACGCATCACAATAATTACCTCATTCCCCCAGGTCATCAGTTTCAAATACTATATGGGTTGCCTACTCACTATTTTTGTCTGGGATGAAAACAAAAAAATTGCCCTGAGTACATTTTAAGTTGTTTTATTGACAATTTTACTCTTAGCCACAAAAAATTCAAATATATTTTTCAAATCGAGATTTATCACAGAAATCATTCAAAAATATGCTATGGCAAGCTTTAAGCTATGTGACAAAGTGTTTCTACAACTAGGACTCCAAATTTTTTTCCTGCCATTGCTGGTCCTCGAAGGTAATGTCTCACTCACACCAAAGACGGATTCCCATTGTGTGTGTGTACCAGAGGATAAGAACCACTTATTTGAAAATATGACCATGGAAGAAGGAAGAGTTCTACTCATATGACCTTTTCAGAAGTGACTTCCTGACTGTCAATGGCAGCTTTTCCCTAATTGGATCTAATTCTAGAAAACAAATGGGTAAATTTTGCTATAAGATAGTCGAAGAACAGGTCAACATCAGCTGGTAGTTAGTCCAGTGTCACCCAAAGTCAACTGGGAACATGGTCTGATTTTGATGCATGACTATTAGACTAAGCATGAAAACACAAAATTCACAATTGATAGAAATAAAATTTACTTCTCAATGCCTTCAATGATCTTTCTTAAAATTCTCGCAATGTAAATATGTATGTCTCTCATTAGCTTTTCTCCCCTCTAATTACAGATTGAAATGAAGATGAAAGAAGTATGCATTTCTCTTTGTCTAATATTATATTGAGACTTTGGATTACACTCTGCTTATGATCAGAATTATCACTGGGGAGGCTGTGGGAGTAAGTGACACAAAGTTTGACATGGGTTATGGGGAGATCAGGTGGCCAAAGAGGATGGAGACATTGGCCCCCAAGAAGCAACCTAATGGGAAAGGAGGGGAGGATGGTTTTGTAAAGCATGGGGACTGAGGAGGAGTCTTTAGCAAAATATATACATGCTGAAGTTTATAGTGCTGCACCAGTGTGTCTATTTGAAGCAAAGTGGATCAAGAAGGCAACAGGGGATATCTCTGAAGTAGGAAGCTAAACAATAGATTGATCCCTTTTTAATTTCAGGTAGTTACCATAAATATTGGATAGACAATTTTACAACCAAACACAAAACAAAATTTTGAAAAACTTTTTTTAACTCATTTGGTAATGTTTCCTGTTTCCAGGCATGATTGGAATAAGGATGTGGATTAATAAGACAGCAGCTATGTAGAATATTGTAAACTGGGTAACATAGGAAAGTGTAGAAAATTTAGCAGTGAAAAAAGAAAATAGTGACCAAATATCCAATCCAGAATGTTTAGCCAACTTCATAAACACTCACTTCATAAACATACCCCAAAACGTAAAGCAGGCCCAGCCCTTAGTGAATCATGCTGATTGTCAATGCAAAGATCATGTAGTCTCTGTTTCTATTTTCCTAGTCACAGAAAAAAATGACTAAATGTTGCATACAATCTCAAAAATTAGCAATCTACTGGAATTGGTGATATTACAGTCATAAGTATTAAAAAAAGTATAAATGTAATTTGAAAACCCTTTATCCATATTTTAAAAGTTAGTCTTTCAAAAAGGGAGACTTCCCAAATCTGCTTAAAATACTGAAATTAAACATCTGTTTTAAAAGGGAGACAGGAAGTATCTTGAGAATTATCAACCAATATTGCTGCTGTCTAATTTCTTGAACATTATTGAATATTTAATGAAGGTGAGGCTGATCTCTTTCTTTGAAAATTTTCAAGTTTTAAATTCAGTACAACATGATTTCCAAGAGGGGAGAAGCATCAGATCTGCTCCAGCTTGTTTCATCAATAAAATTATGATAGGCTTAGATAATGATGTATTCACTGTGGGAATTTTTAATGAACTCTCTCAAGCCTTTGACTATGTACACTACCCTATGTTGCTGGAAAAGTTAGAACATTGCAGAATAAGGTGAATAATAGGTGTTTTAAATCCTACCTCAAAGACAGAAAGCAGGTAGCGGGTGTTATAGGTACCCACTCCAACAATAAACAAAAAAGTTACTTATCCACTACAAAAACAGTAAACTTTGGTGTGCCACAAGGAAGTATACTAGATCCCATACTGTTCTTAATTTATGTGAATTATTTAACAGCCTATGCAAAGAATAATGAAGTAATGCTCTGTGCAGATGACAAAACTTTTTTAATACTATGTAACAAGAACAACTGATTGCTGGAGTATGATGTTAATAATTTCCTAGTACTCATAAGAGACTGGTTCACAAAAAATTAGCTTACATTAAATTAAACAAACAAACAAACTTACAATTTAAGAAAAAATAAAGAAACCCCTGCAATGGATCTTTACATAAAAATAATCTTCTGAAGAAAGTTATCCGTAGCAACTTTTCAGGTATTATAATTGACAAATGTTTAAACTGGAGTTATTGCGGCATTAATACGGTAAACTTTTCTGAATTTCCCATGCCCTAAGAAACCTAGTAAAAGTTGTAGATCAAGTAGTTTTCAATGCAGCCTACTTTCATAATTTTCAATCTCGAGTGTGTCATGGAATTATCTTTAAGGGCTCTCCTAGAGGTGTTCACAAATTATTCATTATGCAAAAAAGAGTTATCAGATATAGGGCCAAAATTCCTAAAGGAGATTCATGTAGACCTAATTTCATAAATCTTGTGATGATATATGTTCAAAAAACACATGTCTATCTAAAAAAATGGAAGTAGTCATTGTTGTGCCACAATACAAAGAAAAAAGGTGCATGAAATACATCATTCGACTTCTCTGTTTCAAAAGATACCCCTTTGCGCTGGCATTATAATTTATCATCATTTAACAGTAGGCATAAAATATACCAACAGATGTTTAAATCTAGAGTAAAATCTTTTTTGAATAGAGATTTGTTTTTATGACCTAAGTGAATATTTTTCATCAAGGTATGACAAGTGGTAATTTTATTATAACCATTTCTCATATGCATACTTTTCGTTTTTGTATGACATCCTGTATGTAATCTTTTACCAATGTAAAATAATTAGATGAAATAATGAATTAATTAATCAACTGATGAAGAGTACCTCTGAAAGGTCTTTAATGAAGAGGATAGAGAAAACCTTGTCAGAATAAATTAGACAGAGAAAGTAATTAAGAGTATGGGTTGGGGTACAGGAAATGAGATGGCAAGTGGTCCAGACACCATCACACTTCTCCTTTCCCTTTTTTTATGACCCAATCCCTCAGAAGAAGGCTTCATGTCTCCAATCTGTTTAATTTCTCTCCAAGCAAACATCATTTTGTCTCACAGGTCCACATTATATTTCCATATCCATCATTGCTAAATTGAATTTTCTTTGTATCAACTGTGATTTTGTGCAATCTCTAATTCCATAAAGCCCTGCCAGTTGAATATTGTTAATGGGTTACATTTCCTTGTAGTGTAGCAGCATAGTCTACTTGACATATTTCCTCCAATATATATGCACAGCCCTAAACTTTAAAATAGATAATTTCAATGCACATGAATGCTGTGTACACAAATGCTCAGAAGTTTTCAAAATTTTTGATAAAATAACAATCTCATGGAACTAGTATAGACCAGGATAGCCAACCATATTTCCACTCACTGTGTTACTGGGAGCAATGAATGCTATTATTATTATTATTATTATTAAGTAATCTACCGGTTAAGGTAGGTTTTGGATGGACACAACTACCAAATAAATATTTTGTAACCCCAAACAAAACACAATCCAGCAACCAACTCTACATCAAGTCCCTCTTTATCTCTGTGTACTTCCTTCCTTCCTTCATCCCGTCCAACATCCCTATCCTGTTCCTGCCCTTTACTCATTTGCCTAACATTCTACCCTATCAATGAATGCTATGGTGTATGAAATTGTGCCTCTCTTCCCATATCAAATTTTCATAACTCAACATTTTTCAACTACATTATATTTTTGGAAAACAAAAAGCTTCAGTAGTGAAGGATGAAAGGTCAGGCATCTATATTCCCAAGTAGTACAATGAATAAATTAATTTCAGCTGATCCAACCTAATTTTGAACAGCCATATGCTGTTTGCCAGAATGTTCTGATATCAAGAAAATCAGTCCTACACCACATCTTCAGTTATGATTGCCCCAAGATCAAATTTTATACTAGGGTCCTCCTATTCAATATGGTAATGTTCAACTCAATAGGTCATCAAGCTTTAAAATAATGTCAGCCAAAAATGAGGAAGCAGTGGTAATAACATAGATATGAAAGATCACAAAAAGTAAGGTAATTTGATATGGAAATAGAAATTTAGGGCTAGAAATACCTCACCACTATTAAATTCAAAATGAAAGACTTATAGAATATTAAAATCTAAATTGTTGGTCATAATTACCACATAAAAATGTTATATAGATGACAGACTTAAAATCCACTGAAATGATTTCATTTAACATTAATGTTTTTCTTACTCAGTCAAATTTTAACATGCAAAAAATTTTGCAAAATAAATGCCATTTTTTCAAATTTGAAAATCATAAATGAAAAACTGCTCTGTTCAGGCTAATACTAATTTCACAATAAACAAAACAAACAATAAACAAACTGCCAGTGGTTAAATTATCAATATGTATGCACTTTTTCAAAGGATATATCATATATTTAAAAAAGATAGATAAAGTTCAAAGAAAGGCAGCAAGATATGTACTCCGAAGGTACAAAAAAACAGATAGTGTCACGGAAATCTTGGACGTGCGGTAATGGGAGAGTTTGCAGAAGAGAAGAAAAAGGAGTCGGTTAGGCACAATGTATAGAATTTTTAAAAATTATGAATTGTGGGAAGATTTATGGAAAGAGATAGAAAGACCAAACTTTAAAGGGAAAAAACGACCACAGTTTTAAAATAAAAATAAGAATGCAAAAAACAAATAAGAAAAATACTCTTTTTTTCAACACAATTATTGTTGAATGGAACCAGCTGCCTGGAGGTTTGTTTGAGCCCTTTCCATCAAATTTTAGGAGTTTTAAGAATAAGTGTAAAGCAGCCACTGGGTGATAAACTTCATTGATCAGTGATTATTATACTAATGTAATTATTAAAATATTCTTTGAATGTGATGTGGACGGCGTGAGAAGTTGTATTGTGAAAGTGAATGATGTGTTAACGGTGTGTGATTTTGACCGGTATATGAAATTGAAGAGTGTGTGATTATGGTCCAAGTGTGGCGATGGACAGTGCGTAGTATGTACTCGTATGGTGTGAACCTAGCCCAAGGGTGATGGTAAAGGGGTAGTTAGTCATCTTTAAGTGTCATTGTATATAAGAGCTTTTTGTCTCAAATCTGTAACTTGTACCTGTATGTATGTGCATTGTAAGAGTGACCATTGACCAGACTTGATTGTTGCCACCAGGACAACTGCCTCATTGCAACGAGATTTATAAAATAATAATAATATTACACAAATCTACAGGCAGTTGATAGTTTTTTGTGGAGGAACAATATTCTATTTTGCGAAGACATACAAATTATGGAATAAAGATTGTCTATAAGTGTTCAAAGTCCCTTATAAGGGAGCTGATTTGGACCCCTTACATCTTGCAAAAAGCTATTATTATAGCACCTTGACTCTATATGTAGAAGAATAGGAACCTTTAATTGCAGTTGACAGAGAGCTTCATGTCTGTTTTCTTGAAACCCCCATGGATATATTATTTTGCATCAGACATGGAAGGTATTATTTCAGTTGGTACAACCTTGCCATTAATCATGTTCTATGATACACATACCACTATTGATATGGATTGTCTACAGAGTCTATACCCAGAGAGTGTTTAATTAAGGGCTATTATTGCATTTGAACCACTGTATTCAATGAATGATGAGAGAGTTTTAGAAAATTATACATTTACAGGCACAGGGCTTTTTTAAAAAATTAAAAAAAAAAATAAATTCAGCATAGTCTATTTTAATTTTTTACCAAAATTATTAAGAGCTGATTAAAATCCAATCTTTTACAAGTCACAATCATGAAAAATACAAACATGTAAACCTTAAAATCAGGTAAATTTGTTGCATGCTCATTTACCTTGGAAGTTTGAAGTAGTTCCCCAATGGAAACAAATGCTTGACTTCCTAAGACAGAGCTGCCAGTAGTCACGGGTGGAGCAGGCCTCACTGATGCCAAACTAGGCTGCTTCTCTGGAGCCGTCAGAAGACGTGCAAGTGTAGGTGCAAAGGCTGTAGCCCTCGGAGAGGGGCCTGAAGATGATGATGACCCTAGCCCAGAAGAGCTAGCTAAACCAGTGCCTGATTTTGTGAGTATACCATGAAGGAGGGACGTGGAGGGAGGAGAGGTGGCTTGTGGGGTCGAGGTCGGTGCAGAGAGTGACATTTGAAGCAGACTTGGCGTTGGTGGTGGTAGAGTTGACCTCGGTTGTGGGGTTGGAACTTCGGGCGGCACAATTGGACGAACACTAGGAACCTCGTTGCCCGCTACCAAAACAGGAAGGAGTGTTACTTCCGGGTAAGGAGGGGGAGGGGGACGGGCTGGTGTCACCAAAGGTCCTGGAAGCACAGAAGTAGTCGTGGTACTCGGGAGGATGTGCCTTGGTTGCCGTGACTGCACAGGGGCTTGTGGCTGCAAAGGGGGGGCAGAGGACAAGAGTCCCTGCCCACCCATACCTGGAATGACAGCCATCATCTGCTGCTGCTGCTCTGTTTGGCTCATCCTAGCGAACTGTACCAGCACGTCCTTGAAGCTGAAGTTGCCAGAACTATCCACGAGGGTTCCCCCAGTCGGGAGATTAATGGGAGGAACAGCCTGACCACCACTGCGAGATGATTCCGTACTTGATGGCCTGGAAGATTCTCTGGTGGGCTGCTGGTGTCGAATTGGGAGGGTGCCCCCAGGGGTACATCCATTACCAGCTGAGAGCAGGAGATAGCTGATGTCAGGAGTGCTCCCATCTTGTGGCTGGATCCCTCGAGTGCGAACTTGGGAGCCCGACCCCAGGGCCAAAGAAGCAATATTCAAGATTCCAGGTGTGCTCGTCACAGTAGACATGCCTGCATCTGTGGCTGCGGGGTTGTCAGATGGTCCACCGTCAGACCCAGCCCCCCCAGTGGGGCCACCCTCCCCAAGAGATGAAGCTGCAGCTGGAGATGGTGTCAAGGATTTGTTTCGACGACCTCTGAGTGGAACGGTCTCCGGGTGACGGGATCGATAATCGGCTATGATGGAGCGAACGTCCAGAATTGGTCCTTGCCGACCTTCCCCGATCACCTGATTTACATTCTTCGAACCATCCAGAGAGCCACACCCATTTCCAGATAGGCCCCCATTGGATGGAACCGTGGCCGGAATCAGGGGATTAGCAATGGATGCAGCCACAGACACCGGATTGGATTGCTGCATCATGTTCCGTCGATTCATGGTTCCTCCAGGGATTGTGGGTGGTTTGGGAAGGATTGGACGATGCATTCTTTGGATGTACGTCGTTGACACAATGGATGGGATTGAAGAAGTGGACAAGGGCAATGACTGAGCCACAGTTGAGTGGGGTAAAGTCGACGAGTTCAGCCCCATCATGTAGGAGCCTTGGGTCCCTTGGGTGTTTCGCATGGTTGCCCTCCCAGGGGACTGGCGCGAACCACTCCCTCCACCAACGTGCACCCTTGAGCCAGGAAGAGCTCCCCCAGTCATGCCCCTAATTTGCATGTACCACTCTTCATCGGTGCCCTCCTCTTCCGAAGATAGGTCGGCTTCAGTCCTGGCCCTCCTTCCCTCCCTCCTGTGTCGTCTCCTCTCCGCAAGGGCCGCCTCCCTCGATATGGCTGCAATCCTCCGTCGCCGCCTCAGTCTAATCAAATTCTCCTCCTTGGACTTCTTGGCTCGGATGATTTCGTCCCACTCCAACTCCTTCTGCTTCGCCATCACCCCCAGCATGTGGATCTCTTTCTTCAGTCTCTCCATCTTCCTGTCGAGGCTCTCATCTGACCCCCCGACACCCTCCTTCTCCGAGTCCCCCGTGAGCATGCACTCCTTCAATTCGTCCCCACCCACTTCCCCACCCTCACCCCCGTGATGACCACCACCTCCCCTGGTGGCTCCATCACCACTGACCATCCCACCACCCACATCTGTGCTGCCCTCAACTCTCCTCCGCTTGCAGCACACATCCCCTGACTCCTCGCTGCTCAGTCCGCCACTGTCCCCAAGGCAGCTTCGCTTCTCCCCGTGGCATTCTTCCTCGGGAGTCTCCTCAGTACCGTCCTCATGCCCTTCCTCCTCATAATCATCCGATGCTGGGTTGCTCGAGTCCACCTCTCCTTTGATTCCTCGACCCTGCTTGTTAGCGCCCTCCTCCGTTTCCTCCTGTGGCTCTAATTTGACCACACTGGGAGAAAAATCTTCTTGGTCCACAGCGATCGCTGTTCCCTTACAACCTACAGTAGGCACTGTCTTTGGAGGACTTTCTGTCACTTCTTTGGGTTCTTTTTTAACTTTGGAACTGGAAAGCGTTTCTTTGGATTGGCTATTATTCTTCTTCTCTGATGATTCATCAGCACTCTCTAAAATATGACAAGAATTATCATTATTGTATTGTTATTAGTAATAAATGATTAGTAATTAAGATAGTTTGGAAATAATTCTCTTTGAAATTTTGAAAACATCTTTGTCATTTAAATTGTATGAAAATTGAGTTCTCATTCATTGATTAAAATAAAAGAACTTGCCATCAGAACTTGTCATCAATTCAAGTTTTCTACATTAGAGAAAGTAATTTAAAAAAATTAAAACATAGGCATCAATAAAATGAGCACATATTATTAATGGAAATTTGATCCCACTAGGTAACCAATAATGCAATAGGAGGAAGACCAACAAAATGAAGTCAGAGAGAGTAAAAAGTAAGGTTTCAACTGACATTAAACCAGTATATAAATGCAGGAATGGGACTTAGCTAGTTTTTTAATTTACCTTATTGCGCGTTAATATATAACTATAGCCATAGCATGACTTTGACAAAAGGAATTAAGTTAAAATGACTTAAAGGTGATGGTACTACTGAGTGCTATGGTTAGCACCAAATTGAAAATCAAAACATTTTTTTTACATTTTTGCAATCGCACAAACAATTTTCTATTAAAGCATGTTATTATAATTTCACAGCATAAGACAATACATATCCTCTAACACTCCTATCAGGGAGTGTTATATGAGTGGTATGAAAAATCTCATTTAATTATGGATTAATATACTTCAATGGTTGCTTCGCTTCCTATTCCCAATACATCTACCAGAGTAAACAACTGTTAATTTAGCCCTTAAATGAGCTTCAGAAATATATGTGTATATGATACAGAAAATCATTTACTATTAAACTTTTATTACTTGGAAAATTATCATAATTTAACAAATCATTCAACATTTTACTACTGACAGAAACAAAACATGAAATGCATTCACTAATATTTTTTGCATATTTATATTTATCGATGACTAATACATCTACAGGGAATACCCACTTAATACTTTCCACAACTTAGATATTTGTACTTATCATGGATACCAAAACATTTCAATGAAGCCACCACATATGACTCAATTAATTTCACGACTACTGTATATTCTTGGCAGAATTCTTTTTTAATACTAAGACCATTATTTTTTACTGCCCACAAGAAAAACTTAAATGCATTCTCTTATGTCAAATAAACAGATCCCATCTAACCTTTGCCACCAAGTTGACCCGCAACTTTGACTGGAGATCCATCTTTCAAACCATCCTTTGTCCTTCCCACGCCACCATTCTCCTCACTCCCAGCAACCACTCTGTCCAAGTCCTTCACCTCGGCTTGTGACAAACTTTCCTTCTCCTGACTCTCCATTGCAACCACCACCATATCCTTCTTGGCCTCAGCCACTCCCTCCTTGCCCATGACCCCACAACCCCCTCCTCCAACCCCCCCTGCGCCCTCCACTCCATGCCCAGCGGCCACCTCAACCAACATGTTGCCACCGTCGTCCCCTTTAGCAAAATCCTCCCCTGTCCTTAAACGTTCTCCCTCCTCATACTCCACTCCCTCCTCCTCCTCCTCTTCCTCCTCTTCGATCTCCGCGACCAACTCAGAGGCACTGAGGCCAGGGGGCGTGCTGGGCTCGTCCACCACCTCCTTCACCACACACACTTCCAAGCCCTCATCGGGCAGGGTGATTCCCTCCTCCCATTCGCTCCCAGCCGCCAGCAGCTTTTCCTCCTCCTCCCCTCCCAGCAGGACCTCCTCCTCGTCTTCCTCCACCACCTCCTCCACCTCCTCCTCCACTTCCTCTTCCTCCACCTCAACCTCCTCCTCTTCCACTATTGCCGCTTCTAGCTCAGCCTCTTCCTCCGCCAAAGCACTTTTGATCGAAGGGGTGCCTTTGGTCGACGAGGATGACTCCTCCTTCGCGTGCTGCTCAGTCTCCATGACAAGCATCCTGCCTTGGCTGGTTCTGGCGACACAGAAGGAAGAGAGAGACAGAGAGGGGTCAAGCACCGCAAATCTATTACCACTTGGTAACCAGAATATGGTAAAACATGAATATATATTCTTCTCAATCATGATGTAAAAGAGAGACTTTCCTTGATATCACGTCATCGTCATTTTATCAGTGATCAGTCCCCTTGTGATGTAGTACTTTGACAATTCAAACCCCCTTTTGTGCCAGCCTACCCCAGGAAATCTCACTGCCATAAGTATTTTTAAAAGAAAACAAAATCAAAATGCTTCCTAAAACAAAAACTATACAAAATGAGTACTATATACTGCTTCTGCACAGTAGTTCACAGCCTTAATGGTATTAACTCATAATTTTGATAAAATGAAACATGGAGAAAAAGGAACTACAGTCACCAACTCAAAAGTTGAAGAGAAGAGTAGACCTCATCTGTTATTCTATGGTAGGTTAATAAATACATTCATTTGTGGTAAGAGAGGGACATATCCTGTACTAATTCTTTCTTCAGTTTCTCATTAAATTTTGGTAACCAGAAAAACAATATTAGTTCAGCCACATTTGTCCACAAACATCACCCAAAACTGAATCTAGGACTTCTTGACCAGCAACCAAAAGCACTCTGAGCTACAATTTCACCAAATAAGGTTATGTTCACTGCAAATCATAAATAATTCATGAGGAAAAAGAAAAAAAAACGTTGTTATCCAGTAATTATCCAATAAATGCTACATCATCATCAAGTGAAGATGACATAGCATTACGTCAAAACACAAGTCAAAAAACTCAAGTGCCACTACAAAGCTGAGAAGGATTTTTTCTCTTTCCTCCAAAATGGATAAATTCCCCATGCCATTAAACCAAGTCTCACGACTCTCATGAAACTATTCAGCGGGGTGAGATGTACAGCTAGGATCTTGGACATTTCAGTCCAGTCACACATTTGATATGTATTGAGGACTTGCATGATTTGAGGGGTAATACCATCCATGAACATTATCTCATTGCATTACTAAGACCCATCATGTAAGGAAAGAAATATACTTTAGGGAATTTTCAAGTGACTTCCTTAAAAAAAAATTTTAAATATAATTTCAATGCAGCAAAAAAAGGAAAATCCTGCATATCATATACAAAAAGAGATACTAGGAGCTATTATTGTCCATAGCATATGATTATTAGTTTACTCCATGAAGTGAACATGGTGATATTAAAATTATTCCCAAACAGTGGACTTTATATGTTTGACAATCAAAATGCTCAAGAATTTTTTAGCCACTTCTCAAAATATTAGTCTTTATTTATGTTTGCCTGCAATTTGTCAACAGGTATTTTCAAATGTCAAGAGTGATCATCAGCATCAGTAATAACAGCTTTCTGAACTTACAAATACATTGTATTAGCCAAACTTAACATTCACAAATTACCCCAAGGGTACACTCCCTTTACCCCAAGGGTACTCCCTTTAGCCTCATTATCCTTTAAATCAAGGGGTTAAATTATCTACCACATATAATCAACCTCCCAAAACACATAACAAATAATATACTGAATATTTGAAGTTACATTCATACAACTAAACCATTAGTTACATAGCGCATCATAATCAAATAGTTAATGCTATATTAATTGGATACATTCCAAACTTTTGGTTTGGAAGTGCTCTCATGTTGACGCTCTCAGAATAATAATTGATACAATTTAAATTACAATAATAAAGAGGGATCTAGAATTCATTAGGAAACCAACTGATTGAGACCTGTACTTGGATAATCTACCTTGCAAAAATAAAAGGAATTAGATGGATTTTGCCCTTTAAAAACTTTGAAAATAATTAACATCTTATTATTATAGTATTTTGTCCTAAGTATCCATAATTTAATACATTTTATCAAGTTATGTTTTGAAAATTTTGGCATATGACCTGGTTTCCTATTATAATCCTCAAGAATATTTTCTTCCTTCGATAACATCACCATGCTGACAAACATTTCTTACAAGAAAAAAAAACTCGTTACAATGAAAAGGTACTTTAATCTGAATCCTTTGAATGTTTTATTCGAATAAATGTACCCAACAAATGAAATAAATCTATATAGTTTCCTTATTAAATTTTGAGAATCAGTAGTTTCATAATTGCCAGGTATCAATAAAACTGATGCCTTTCAGGTATCAATAAACCTTACCTAAATTAAACTTTCAATTTCCTATTTCAACAGCTTCTGTTGTTATTGCATTCAATCTAGCGATGCCAATAAATTCATGAATAAAACCTGTTATAGATAATACTGATCATTATGGGGAATATAAAGATGGATAGTTAAAAGGTATTCGGTACCAGTTTTAAATATTTATTACCGATTAAGACACAAAAAAGTTTGCAGGAAACGTGAGGAATATAAAATTTAATTTAAAATAATGTATCAGGAATATACGAAAAAGTTAGTTTGGCATTAAACCAAGACATAGACTCCCCGACAAGCATTGAATTCCTTGCGTGGTCACATAAAATATTAATGCAATATGAACAAAGGAATTGATAGCACATGCAACGAGAATGAATTGAAAATGCTGGCTTTGACAATCATCGACTTAAATTCATCTACCAGTGAATTGGAAATATTTACTTCCTTTGATCCAACGAACACAGTCTTAAAATGTATTGTAATTTTTCTGAGTGAATTGGAAATTTCGTCTCAAAATTGACGACCCACATTACTTCACCTCCATTCCTCGGAACGGCTTCCTTCCTCGCCTCATCTTCGCTGACGGGCAAACCCACTGAGGAGCTAGAGTAATTAGTAAACAACAAAAATGTGTTTAAAAACCGGCCGAGCAAAGGCAAAATCGAAGGGATGCGGCCAAAAATCGGGGATTCAAAGCTGTGGGTCTAACCGACTACAAAAATAAATGTATGCTTCCAAGCTGGGGGCGGAAATACCGAGGAAAGAGGGTAGGAAGAGAAGGAAACGCCGAGGAGGTCCCCTCTACGTGAGGGCAAGTAGGAAGAAGCGTCTCAGGGACGGAGATGGTGGGGTAATAGGGTGGAGGGAGACGACCTTTCGGAGAAATTGTTCGGGGAAGGGGAATCGGGGAGTGGGGATGAGACGGGGGAGGGAGGGAAAGGAAGCAACAAATGCAAACAGCACCACGGCAATATTATCTTATCGCACACGGTGGAGTTTCTCGTCGCCACGACGAGTAGGACACTAGAAACTGAGGTAGCGCTGAGAAGAGGGAAAGTTATAAATCGGTCTTTTTTCCCTCCACACGCACTTTTATATCCGCTTGTAAACTTAGTAAGCGAAGTCTGGATGTCCGAACGGGAGACGACAAAATCGGCCGGGTGGGCGGGGATTAATTGAGGAACGTAACGTACACGAAAGACGTGTTTACACGTCTCCAAGTCAGAGAAAACCCTGCGTTATACCGCCGTGCTCACCTCGTGCGGAAACTGGGCACGATGACGATGTACGCAGGCGCGGCTGGCGTCCATGACGGTCCACACAACCAACACCACCACCACACGATCGCTACGATGGGGGAAAGCGTCGAATATCTCTCTTCCCCCACCAACAGTACCGCGCACCGCCTTGGATCGATCGAATAAGGACGATGGTGTTCGAATAGGGAAGACGCACACCACACCAGACACTCTCTCTTGCCCACAAGTCACTGCGGGAGACCTCTTGGCAACCCGCCCATTTGGGTTTCGGAAGAGCTCACACTCCTCGTCTCGACGTCGGCAGAAACAAATGACGAACGAAATGCTTCCCGTCCCGAAACACTAGGAAGCAGCTGCAACACCCGTCCCGCCCAGTGCGTCACGCCTTGCCTTCCAGCAGCAAGGGGGGGGGACTGTGCCGAAACTATAAGAAGAGACTTTGCTAGCTGCACCGTGTGCCACAAGACGGTGGAAGTCACCGCCTTTCCAGGCCTCCTCGGTTTCTGAGACTCTCTATCTCCCTCTCCTCCGTCGGCCTCTTTCGAATGGCAGGACACACTCCCTACCCTCCCACCTCCTCCTCCCCCCTGCTTGTCCCCCTTCTCTCCCTCCCCCCAGCTTACCCCTTGAGTTAGCCGTCTCCTTCCGCCTCACTCCACTCGGCGCCCCGCTCCCGATTCCCCCTTCCCCTTCGAGGCCCTCCGAGACGAGAGACTCTCACCCTTTCCCCGACCTCCTCTTCCCTCGCTCCCCACCCAACATCGAACCCTCCCCCTCTTGCCCAGCCGCCCCCACAACCCCTCACTCGCCACCCCCTTTCCACTCCGCGCGACGCCTCGCAAGAGAATGTTCACCCCTCGCCTTCGGATCTGCCCATTGGCCCAGTGAAAATGAAAGAGGCATCCCCATTGGTTCGAATCGTCGGAGGACATCGGGGTCGTGGGTTCCAGAGTTCGAACGTTTAAGCCGATTGGACGAGGCGAGCTTCACATGACCCGACTGCAGCGGGGGACATTCTTTTGTGCGACGCAATCTGCGGACGGACAAAACGGTAGTAGGGGAGTATGACTAACTCCAGGGGAGCGGGAGGGGGGGCGGTGGAATGGGGTAAGAGGGAGTGTGTAAGCAGGCTGTGAGAGGGGAGGAGGCGGAGTAGGTTGCGATGGGTGGGGGAGAAGGGGGCGAAGAAGGAGAGGTAGGTAGGGCGAGCAGACGGGGAAGGAGGGTTTGGATGCGAAAGCAGAGTGCAGAATTGTCGGAGGCCGACTAGACTTTTCTGTCTCCTGCGCATGCGTCCAGGCAAGTTGTAGAGAGAGTGAGCGAGAGCTCAGATGGAGTTGAGCATGTGTGAGTGTGGTTCAATATCGGGGAACTTCCTACGCCCTTCCCTCCCCTTCCCCCTCGCAGGAGGTCTTGGTGCTGGGGTGAAACTCTCCCCTGTCTAACACAACAATTCACAAATCGATGACGGAGAAGTCCACGTTGGTGTAACGAAAATAACCATGAAGCTTCTATGGGTGAAAGAGAGTGAAGTCTCGTTTTAGGGATTCCTTTCCTTGTACCGCCACTTGGTTTCCAGGAAAAATCTGGTAGCTACCCAGGAAATCAGAGCCTGGGTGAATATCCGGCGAAGTCAAGGGGGATCATCAATCGCAATGAACCCGGTACTATCCAGGCAGGAAGCACGGTTCAGCCAATCATTGGGCTCGCAATGCCGCTGTCTCATGAGCACTCCTCTGTACTCCTTTATCCTTTCTTTAAATTTCCGTCCCATTTTCGCAATATATTTAGTGGAACTCTCCGAGCACTTCAGTGCATACGTACACTCCACTCCTCTCGTCTTTAGGAACTTTGTCTTTAATATATGAGATCAGGTTCTTTTGGCATGAATTATTGTAAAAGGCAAATTTTTGGAAGGATATCTCTTTCGCAGTGATGTTGAAAATGTATTATTACCCCCATCGTACTACGGTGGGATAGATCATGTCAATAAAATTAGAGAGATTTAGTGAATAATAGATAGATTTATGATGCCACTTTTTCCACGAACGATAGGGATGAGAATAACATTGCCCGACCGCGGTACGTTATAATTCGCGTCAAAATTAGTCTGGTGTGTATTCACCTCCTGCCAAACACCCTAGCGGTGGCTTTCAGCGTACTAAAATATGAAATACTCTAAAACGTGTGCTTTCCCTGCCGCTCCATAGACAGTCGATGTAATTGTAGATAAATTGAGCGAGATGTAAATTCATACTGCACAAATAGATCGAAAGAGTATCCTCTTAAGAGGACATTTTTATTTGTACAAGAGTATGTGGATGTTTGTGACTTACCAACCAACAAAGTGTATTAAGTAATGGCCGTTTGTTGCGTAACAACATAGGACTTGTATAAGGATTCAAAATCACTCCATTACCAAAGGGTGTAAGCAGTATCACACGGCATGGACACAATTGCGCGTCTATAGATAATGCCACGCATCTAAATTAATAATTTCGCCGAACGCACTTCAGATATGATTCCTGATATACTTTTGGCAACAATGGACCTGGGTTTTCACAGCATGAAATGAAAAGGCAAGTCACAGTTAAAATACTTACTATGAATCTGGAATAAGTTCATCCATCGGAAGCGCAAATATTCTAATACTCACCTAGAATGGCAGATTGCGGTACTCCACGGATATTTTATGGTAGTATTTTCTTCCTGAACTAAATGTGTAGCTTTCATGTACGGTCACGCAGAAGAAAAGGTCATATAGAACTCCAACACGTTTTGAATCTCCCGCCGTGACTTATCCATGCTCAGAAAAAGGCAAGTGAAAGGTATTCAAACCTTTCATTGCCTTGAAGACATAGCATGAATCCTTCCTGTATTGCATTTGCATGTCCTTCACAGACATGAGTGGGACATTGACTGGCACTGACAGCATTTAAAACTCTCATCTAAATAACATGCAGACGTTGGATGGGCATGAAACATATCATACAGTAGATCCGAATTTTAACTTAAAAGATGTTACTCGTCGAACCTCAATTGAATTTTCAAACCTAGGCTCGCTTCCCAGAATTAAGAGTCGATTTAAAAAGCTCTCCTACTAAGAGCAATCTCAAGCATTAGCTAGGGTGTCCTAAACCACATTCCATCCCGTGCATATGTGATATGCAATTGCTGCAAAATAGTAATTGCCATTGGAGGCTCTGCATGATTTACTGACTCCTCATTACCTCTCGTCACACTGGACAGTGGACAATTGCCGCAACAATCAGCAATGGTTGGTTTTAGTTAGGTGCTGGTAGAGTTCTCATCTGACGAGTTTCCGGGTTGCAGGCACAGCTCTTGTGCCACCTGTGGTTCCACACGGCGTTTCAGAATTCCGCGAAATCGCAAGGTTTAGGTATTGGTCGTGGCTGTTGAAAGGAATCACCCGGGTCGGAACCTGAGACCCGGCGCTCAGTAGCCGAGCGCTCCACCCACTCCCAATGCCGTCTGTCATTATGGAGGCTTGCATGGAAAGACGCTTGGATGTGCACCGGTGGCCCAAGACATATGCCGGTAGCTCACATGAAAAGGGGGGCCTGGAGAGACGGCTTTCCTTCTCCCCCCTTCTCTCCCGGTCCCTTTTCCCCTCCTCCATGCCCCTGTAGTCCCTCCACCGTCTCCGCCTGAGGAGTATCGTGATTGAATAGAGCTCGCTGCCCTCTGCCTCTCCTCCGTGGACCGACCCACGGCGAGCAACAGCGGCTCCCCTCTCCTCTCCCCCCTGCCGCCCACAATGTACCCCAAATCCTGGGTACGCCATCGGGGGATTTGTGCTGGGCTGTCCGACATCACGTCCGAGGGCATCTCTCCATCCACAAAACATGACGAACGAGGTCGTAGAGAGGAGAGACTAGAGAGAACTTGGTGCATTCAGCCAACCATTCCACCCTTGCCGATTCTGGTTTTTTTTATTCCAGGCGCTAGGAGAAAAGGTCAGTCAAACAACAGGCCAGCTTCCGACTAAACAAACATTCAATTTCCGACGGAATCTCGCTTCCCGGTACTCCGAAGGCTGAGTAATGAATGGAGCATCCTCTTCAATCATTGAACAATTAAGAGAGAGGCGCCATTAATCAGCGTTCATCGTATTGACGAGATTTCATCGTAAATTGAATACTCATCAGTGTCGAAGTTGACTTGCGGGTTGACCTTTCCCACGAAAAATACCCACACCAACGATTAAATTATTTTTCGCATAAATAAGGATCCATGGTTTTAAATTAAGCAATGATTGGAAAGCCTATCATCGCGTGTTTTGTGAAGTCAGAATGATTTTTTGTGGATCTTTATGCGTGAATGTATGTACGCTGAGAAAAAAATTGACTCCGCCGGCACCATCATACTCTCCGACCATTTCAAAGGTCGAAAGTTCAAAATTCACCTCGGGTAAGTATGACGCAATATCACATATTAAACGGTTTGACATGGATTCACACACTTGAGTAACTAAATCATGAACCCAACCACTAATTTATCACCCGAACTAAAGAAGGCGACAAAAACCATCAGTAAGGTATTTATTCTTGGGATAAAAATCCCTAGGGATCCCATTTTCGCCCAGAATTCACACGCACATCTTTTCGCGCATTACATACATTTATCCATAGGGTCCACCGACACCACGAAGCAACAAACACTTTTTTAAAAATCCGTTTAAACGGTGCATTTCATTCCACGCGCCCTGGTGCCCTTACGCAGCACACAGAAAGCTCGCATGACACACCTTGGTTGCGCAAGAACATGGAAATTGTAACATATTCTTCAGTGAATTCAACCTTAGAAGAAAGACAACGAGTCTAAAGAACAGCTGAAGAAAACCCACGAGTGCATTTAAATGCGAATTAATAAATGCATAGCATAAAACGTCCTTCATACATCCCTCATTCCTGGATGCACAGCTCGATGGGAGACGACAACACCCTCTTCGTGCAATCCCACAAATAGGCAAAGAGGGCGCGCCCTGAGTACGCGGGCTAAGGAAAAGGACCCAGCCGCCATGAAACCGGAGCCCATTCACACTCTTTGACCTTCCGGGGAAACGTTACGTACGCATTTCCTGTTTCGCGCGAAAATACACTTTACCGGGAAACGGATCCTCCTCCCCCAACCTCTTCGCAACACGTGACCGTTCCGCGGGAACCCCGCCGACGAACGGGCACGATTATTTTTTCGCGCTCTTTCCATCTCCTTAACGTATCTGCCGAGCGATGAAGGGATTTTCCTCGATCGACCGGCTAGCTCGCCCGTCCTTTCCCTAACGGCATAGCTGAAGGGAAGGAGGAAAGCGAAATGGAGCCGCTTCCGGTTAAGGACGACCAGGCAACCCTACGCAAACCAGCTCTCTCCCACCCCTCTCTGGCCCCTTCTTTCCCTTCCCGACCTCAGGAGGACCTAGGGAGCACCCTTCCGAAGCTGCTGCGCCCTTCGTCCTTTTACCTCGTGGGGCGGGCGACGGACGACTGAGTGCGGACAACACCACCCTGGCCGCCACACCTGCCTGCATCACGAAACTAAATTCAGTTGAAAAAAAAATGACACAAAGGGGAATGTTCCAGAACTGGTATCATCTCATTCGAGTGCCTCCCTAAGGGTTCACCGCATTTTTACTTTCGGAGAACGAGCGATTATTTCTACTCATCCCTCCAAGGGACGACTTGCGGAAAAGAAAAAAAAACTATCACTTAATCACATCTTGGGTCAGTTTCATGGAAGGACAAGCTTGAGTGTTAAGGGAGTTAGTCTGAAATCACAGGTGTTATGTCTATTTCACCGAACTAGTCGAAACTATTGTCTATTGTTTGGCATTTAGAAAAACTTCACTTCAAGTCCTATTTTTTTTAATTGGAGGGTAGTTCGAAAATATCTCCGAATGGAATGGAGGAAAAACGACACAACTCAAATGAAAACTATCCTCTTATTTGAATTTGAAAGTAATACATTTTACATGGGCTCGATTTGTGGAATTAATGATAAGAGAAATTTTTCGCCCAGTAAAAATTTTACATCTACCATTCTTTTGGGGTTTGCAGTTCATACATTAGAATTGGGACTAGGTAAAGATACATCGTCATAACTCTCGCTGTAATATATGAAACACAACGAATATATTGTCAGAATGTTTGATTAATTTTAATTCGAGGTTATCAACGTTCTTTTCTTTACATGAACCAGCATATCGCGCAATTTAATGATCAAAACCGTGTAACCCTCTTACCGCAACCTGAAGGTAACTTTCTTACGATTTTATGTTAATAAATATTGACATGTACTTGATTAACAAAAAACATAACGCACGGAATAAAAAAATGGACTTAAAAACCTTCGCTATAACAAAAACAGCTGCAAATCATATCATTGACAACCACGCGAGAAGGACATCACAGTCATTCAAATAAGAAATGAACATAGTCTTCACTATGAAGTTAGTATGTTTACAAATGAGCAAATTCGATCGAGTATTTGCAGTCAAATATCTTTTTCTTGCATCGGAATAATGGAATATTTTTAAAACTTAATCTTCATGAATCGAACAAGATAGTGTTTTATCGACTTACAGTGTAACACACTATCCTCCTAGATCATTGTCGTAAATAAGACACTGAAATTATGCGCATGGCTTTTATTTTCCTCATGGATTTAGGTATTGCAGCATCATTGTTAAGGTTGAGTTATTTATTTGGCAATTGCATCTTGCCGATGAAAATGTGGTATCTAAATCAATTAAAAGCTAGGGGGAAAAGTACAAATGAAAGTATATTTATGTTTAAAAAGTTATATATACCCTGAAAGCCACCGTCAGGGTGTGGCAGGCTGTGAATACACGCCAGAATAATTTTACCCGAACATGACCCTACTGCGGTCGAACAATGTAATTATGATCCCCTATTGGTCGTGGAAAAAACGACATCTTTAATGTATCTGTTATGCACTTAATCTCACTAGCATGATCTATCCTCCCGTAGTACAATGGAGGTAATAATACATTTTCAACGTCACTGCTGAAGAGACTTCCTTCCAATTAAAGAAGAGCTTCATTCTGTAATTTAACCTTCGCTTCGTGAGTAATTCCCAGCCTAGCTACTTTTATATTTTGGATACGCTACTCAGTTTATCATAACAACGTTTAACAAATCTAGCTCCTCTAAGCTGCACGCGATCCAATTCGGCACTTAATCCAACTTCGCGAGATCCCATACACTTGCAGCATATTCTAAATGAGGCCTGGCCCATGACAGATAACATTTCTTTTTGACCTTTTCATCACATTTACCAAGTAATCTTCTAATAGCTCCTAATTTTTTGTTAGCTTGTCCACATATTCCCTGTATGTGTTTCACCCAGGAGAGATCGTGAGTCAGGGTAACGCCTAGTTATTGACTTGAGTCTACACACTCCATTTCGGCGTTCCTAATGCAGTAGGCGTTCGGGTGGGAATTGCTCTTTTTCCAAAAATGTATGACTACACACTTTTTTAAGTTTAATTCTAATTGTGAAATGTCGCACCAGCGTTCAATAGCATTAAGGTCATCTGATAAAGCTACTCTGTCCTAAGGATCACGGATATCACGGTTAAACCACAACATCATCGACAAATAAACGTATCTTACTAGTGACTACGGAGTCCATATCGTTAACGTAAAGTAGGAATAAAAGAGGTTTAATGACACTTCCCTGGGGAACACCTGAAGTAACTTCTTCTGCATTTGAACTCACTCCATCAATGACTACTCTTTGTACATGACCATTCAAAAAGTTTTTAATCCAATCCCGGATTTTTTATCTATGCCATATGCTTTTAGCTTAGCGAGTGGTTTATTTGAGGCACTTTGTCAAAGGCTTTCTTAAAATCTAGAAAAATCGCACCCACTGGAGCATTGCTTTCTCCCGAAATAATAATATCACGAACAAAAAGCGCAAGTTGTGTCTCACAATCGAATTAGCAACTATATGCTCCATAACCTTGCACGAAATGGATGTCAGGGAAATAGGTCTGTAATTGATCGGTTCCTCCTTGTCTCCGTTTTTAAATATTGCTGCTACGTTTGCCGTTTTCCAATCTCTAGGAACCTTGTGATTTACCGGCAACTTTTTAAATGTTATTTCTAGATACGGTGCAGTTTCCGAAACGAGATCCTTAAATAAACAAGCGGGTATTTCATCGGGCCCGGAAGATTTATTAGGCTTAATATTTTTCAGCAAAGTTCTATTCCATTAAATGAGATTTTAATTATGGGCATCGGTTTACCGGCACGATTTGGTCCGCTATCGGGAGTATTATGTGGGCTATTAGTGAAGATGCTTTGAAAGAAGGAATTTAATAAGTTCCAAAGTGCCATTTACTCTTTCTCTTTTATCAATTTTGAGTGAATTAACAGTTGACTTAATTCCCTAAACTTCTCTGACGTATAACCAAAATGCTTTTGGATTCTCTTTCAATTTTTCCGCTAAACTTTTCCTTTTGCATTCCCTTAACGGTTTCCAAAATTCATTCTTGGCATTCGCGCTGGATATCTTATAATCATAAGTAATCTCATTCTTTTTTTCGCTAGAGGTATCATCCCTAATTATTTGCCTGTTTCGTAGACAAATTCCAAAGAAACTGCGGGAGATGCCGCAACAGTAACTTTTAACGGAGTCATCCGCTAATGTGCATTTCAATGCAACAATTTCAGAGCGTAAAAATCATTCGCCTTGACTGGGACTCGAACCCAGATCCCTCAATATCCGGTCGAGTGCTTTAGCCACTTAAGCTACCGAGGCGTCCTCTTAAACTCTGAAATTTTGGGGCTTTTAAAGGAACTAGATGTTATGACGAAACTTTTAAAGCTCCTTTAAAAGCCCCAAAATTTCAGAGTTTAAGAGGACGCCTCGGTAGCTTAAGTGGCTAAAGCACTCGACCGGATATTGAGGGATCTGGGTTCGAGTCCCAGTCAAGGCGAATGATTTTTACGCTCTGAAATTGTTGCATTGAAATGCACATTAGCGGATGACTCCGTTAAAAGTTACTGTTGCGGCATCTCCCGCAGTTTCTTTGGAATTTGTCAAAGGGAAAACACCATACGTGTTTAAAGTTGGCTTTAACCTCGTGGACAGTGGCGCCTCGCGCACGACTACGAATACATGTGACATTGTATGTACGGTATTTCGTCATAACATCTAGTTCCTTTAAAAGCCCCAAAATTTCAGAGTTTAAGAGGACGCCTCGGTAGCTTAAGTGGCTAAAGCACTCGACCGGATATTGAGGGATCTGGGTTCGAGTCCCAGTCAAGGCGAATGATTTTTACGCTCTGAAATTGTTGCATTGTTTCGTAGATTTCGAAAAAGCGTTTGATAGAGTAAATTGGGAAAAACTAATGAGATATTGCAGAAAATAGGAATAGATTGAAGGGAAAGGAGGCTAATCCGCAACCTGTACATGTCTCAGACTGCTCAGGTACGAGTGGGGAACGGGGAGTCCGGATGGGCAGTGCTGATGACCAAGCTTTAGTTTGTCAGTCAGCCAAGGGGTTGAAAGCATTGCTTAGTGAATTGGAAATTCAATGCGACAGGTATATGATGAGAATCAATATTAATAAAACAAAGGTTATGCGATTTTCTAGAAAGGAAAACGCTAAGCTAAACATTAAAATAGGAGGGCAAAAACTAGAGCAGGTGGAACAGTTTACGTATCTCGGTAGTGTTTTGGACCAACACGGTGAAAGTAGTGGGGAGGTAAGGAGAAGAATTGCGCTAGGCAAAGAGGCTTTCACAAGGAGGAGGGAGTTGATGACAGGGACATTGAGTAAGGTCATTAAGAAAAGACTCGTAAAAACTTTGACATGGAGCGTAGCTATGTACGGCGCGGAAACGTGGTCATTGAAGCAGGAGGATAGACGTAGATTTGAGGCTTTTGAAATGTGGGTGTGGAGAAGAATGGAGAAGGTGAAATGGACAGAGAAGAAAACAAACGAGGAAGTACTTGGTATGGTGGGCGAAGGGAGGGGTTTGTTGGGAGCAATCCTATGGAGGCAGGAAAAGTGGATGAAGGGGGTATTGACCGGCAGCGGGATGCTGAAGACTGTAATTGAGGGTAGAATGTTGGGCAAAAGAGGAAAGGGAAGGAACAGGATAGGGATGTTGGACGGGATGAAGGGAGGAAGAAGGTACTCAGAGATGAAGAGGGACCTGATGTAGAGTAGGATGTTGGATGTTGTGTTTTGATAGGAGTCACAAAATATTTATTTAGGAGCTGTGTCCATCCAAAAACCTATCTTAACCGGTATATTACCTAATAATAATAAATCATCCCTAATAGTTTTCATCTTGGCGTGACATCTAAGTCAAATTAAAGTAATGCCAAAGGAAATTATTATAACTAGTGGCAATGTAAATGGTAACAGTTGGACACTTGGAATTTTTATTCACTTAAGCTGGCTCACTTGTACGATATAATGCTCCTTGAGGTGAAGCTGTCATACCTGTAACTGAGGGAGTGAAATTACTAGCCTTGCCTGATGAGAGATAAACCTGGTATCGCCTTCAAGATTCGTCGCCGGTGGCTTATCAACTTGTACGATAATGAAGGAGGGCGTGGTGGATGACTTTATTTAGACGTCACTGATAGTCAGTGTGTGTACAACAAAACTGAGATAAGCTATTTTTTTGGACCATCTTCATCTTTTCCAGACCCAGAATCACCTAAAACTTCCGCCCACGTAACGAAGTGGAATTGGAAATCGTGACCTTTGGGTTCGCCGGTGGACGTTGTACCCACTACTCTGACCCAGTCGGCTGATTGTGGGAGAGACTAATGTTGAATAACAAGGCAGACATCTTGTAATTGTCAATGGTGAAGCGTACGAACCGTTTCTCCAGATCAAGCGATTGGATATGATTTTCGGTAATTACGAGATCGTTCGACAGTTTTACTGGTATCCACTTTAGTTATTGTGTTAAAAATATCACACACAGTTGTTAATGCAACGTTACATGCAACAAGCTAACAGCTGATAGAGCCTTTAAAGTTTGGATCCTGCATTGGGAATTTTCCGTTAGGAACACAATTCAGCACATCACTCTTTCATTTTTTAAGATGGATATACAAAACTACAACGAAGTGAAGCCTGAATATGTAAATTTTGAGATGAAACTACGTTAAAAATTAATTTTTCTACATTTTTTTCTGTTTCATAATATTGCAAGAAACGTGTAAGCCCTATAAACAGTTAGTTTGAAGTTGCTTATACCTCTGGTATTGTCCCCAAAATCAACCGAACAAGATCCTTCCAGAACAGCTACAGGATGTGAATCGAATCTGGAGAGTACTTTTTACCCGGGCGATGAATAATAATTAGTTCAAAATTATATTATCCTAAAATTCTGAGTGTTTACTAGGGTGCGGATTTACTTGATCCCAATAGGATATTTTCACGCAACAAAACAGCAAGATTGCCAACATACCAATGCGCACGAGTGTATTTGGAGAACATAGAAAGCAGAACAGCACGAGCGTAATGAAAAAATCAAAACAAACGCATAACTCCCGACGCCCTCTTCCGCGAGCTCCGATATTTTTTTCGCCACAAACGTGTGTGGCTCCGTTTAGCCGTCGAATTTATTTTCGAATGCGTCGCTGCTCGCGGGTAAAATGTTTCGTCCTTGATTCCTCGCGCTCTTTCACGGACGCTTTCTGACGTACAAAGTATCCCTAAAACGAAACAAAACACCCGAGTGAGTAATGCTACCCTCGCACAGCCAGATACAATGAGACTTATTTTTAGACTCGCGGTTGTTTCCACGGTTACTGATTTCAGGGTGATACAACGCCCAGAAAATTTCTAAGAATCACCCGACGAGAAAAATGAAAGGGGCCAAAAAGGGGGGGGGGGGGTGGGGGGGAGGAAGAGGAGTGTCGGGGACTGGTGAAACGGTGAAACTTCCGGAGGAGTCTCCGGGCGCGCATGCAGTGTGCCGGAAAGAGACGAGCGGAGAAATACGGCATTCAGTTGAGAATCCGAATTCCCGCTATATGAAAAAAGCTGTGGCTTATGAGAAGTGAGATAAAAGAAACATCGCTATTCTTTCGCGCGAACTCGGAATAATAGTGGTAAGCGCATGAAAGTAAGAAGCACATAAACTGCGCACTAGTTATAGAAGTGCGGAGTTATGATTGTAGTCCAGGTACTTTCTTTTGATTTTTGTTGATTACCTGCGAATGTTTCATCGATATATCTTTACCATCATCTTTCATCTTCTCTCTCTTTATTGACCTGAATGAGAATTTAATTAAAATCGCCTAACAAGATCAAAATTCCTCATCTTTTTCAGTCGTGAGTCAGGTTAATGACTACCTGAGCCATAAGAAAGTTCAGGCATGCTTTTACTAAGAGAATGCGCCTTGAGTCGACATCGAATATATATAATATTAATTAATTTCACATCATTTCAATCCGTGGCAAAATAACTCGTAATCGGTCTACCTTACATCGGAATAACTGATCGACATTAATAGCCCAAGATCCACCAAAAACGGGAGTGGCAGGGGGTGCAAGCACCAGGTGGGAAAGGTAAGTTATAAGTGAGGATATGGGAGAGGAAGGGAAAAATATTTAATAAAAAATCTATCAAATAACTTTCAAAACCTGGACGCATGCCGGGGGAAGACCTAATTCAAAACAAGGGTTGATTCACCTAACAAATTAGTTATTTATTATGCGAAAAAAAGGAATCAAAAATTAACCACAACCATTTATACGAGAGGCCTCCACCATAACATACATAACCTTTAAGCTCCTAATAAAATAATAATATCCCAGGGAACTAATCGATGGATTAACTCCGTCAAGTAGGCAGTTAAGTATTTAAATTAAACCGTTAAACCAGCGTAATCAACGTGAAGGGCGGTTTGATAGGATAAGACTGAGCTCACGTCGCACCAAGTCCGAAGTATGCGTGAAATGCACATATCAGGATGGGGGGGGGGCATTCTTTTCACCATTTCGCATATTCCTATTTCTACTTCCACAACATTTCGGGTTTTCCACACAGCAAATTTTACACGTATGATTTTAATGGGAGTGTGCACAGCCATTATCCGGACCTGAACACGGAATCCTCATGGAAGAGCCGAACAATTAATCTGAAAGACTAACAGGCCGAAATTAACTATTTATCAGTACTAAAAACGAATATATAGAGTTATAGATTCCAACCATAAAGTTCTGCCAATTGTACTCTGTGTTATTGCTGAAAAATCACTCTATATGTATTATGTTCTGATTCCAGCGAGAACCGCTTTTAATTGCATTCATGATAACGCAAGGGTTTCATTGGGCCAGTTATTCAGCTGCGAATGGAAGAAGTACTCAAAGCATGATCAGAATCAGCCCTTTATTGCTTTTAAGGTAACCTCTGCATAGTTATAATGAACTTCCATTTGGAATTAATTCTCGCCATAAAAAGACCAATGCACGAAGCTACGAGCTCGTATTTTTCAATTGTTTTGGCTACTTACCTAAGGGCCCGGGTCAATAATCCTGGCGACTCAAGACAGACACTCTGTCCTTTTATTTCTGTCATATTCTCTCTGGGGGCGGGATTCGCACAACGTATGATGCAATTGTAGAGCACTATGGCAAACGCAGTTTATGCTATTTAACCGTCTTAGATAAAAAATCCATTCTTATTTAACTTATTGAAAAATTGGTTAAATAACAGTAGTGTACAGATCAAGGTAGTTTATTTAGTGGACCACTACACCTCCAGATCCACTTCTAATGCCTAACTCTTAAAATACCCTAATACTACTCGTTAAAATCAAATATTTTTAACGCCACACATTTCCAACCATCTTTCATTTGGTAAGGAATTAATAAATATGTGAATATGCAATGAAAATATAAGTAAAATATTATTGCACGGTGAAGAAACTGGGTCCTTACTATGTTAGAGACGAAGTGTAGATCGGAGGCTTTTGGAATGTGGAAAAGAATGAAAAAAAACCATGGAAATCAAAAGAAAAAAAATGAAAAAATACCATCTCTGCATGGTATGAGAAGAGGATTGGTTGCTCGGATAAATTCGAAGAAGACAGAAAAATCGGATTCCGAAAATACTTATTGGAATGTTGCAGTCTCTGATAAAAGAGGTGAATGTTTTACAAGCGAGACAGGTGGGCATTGATGTTCGTGAAAATTGATAGGCAACAATTTCGACACTATTTTTTTGCATGGCCAATACTTCTTTAAAGTCCTCAAACTAGACCTTAAAATATTTTTTAATTGGCAATCAACGGAGGAAGGAAGTGACCATCGACGGAGAACAGCATCATGAAATCGTATCGATCAAAAAGTAAAGCACTGCGGATGGTGCTGTATGCCCTCGTCATCCGCGGCGTGCAACTGAGACATCGATCCCACTCCTCGACTCCCAAGAGCAGAAGAGCTTAGGACGGGGTCTCGTCGTTTTGCCGTCTGTATCGGAAAATAACAATCCCGCGGCCGCGCGATAACAATCTTCTTAACGGGATTGGTGGGTCTCTCTCTCTCTTCTTCTCATCTGCAAATCCCGAGTTGGTCGATAACACACTTCCTAGATGTGCGCGAAGGGGATCACGGCGTGCCGCGATAATAAACATCTTTCGTGGGGGCCAGGGGATAAATAAATAAATCTTGGAATGCAATACGCCGAGCGATCCCGAGGGGGGAGACGCGTTACATATTTACATGACAAAGTGCCGTGTCCGTAAACTTCCTCCTTCCGCCCACCCCAAGTCAGTCGAATTGAAAGGCGACGACGGTAGGTCGAATGATGTGCCCTCATGGAGATATCCAAATCTCCAGCGAGCTTGCTTAAAACGACGAATTGATTAAAAAAAACTACGCAAGTTTTTTTTTAACTCTAGCCAGTACATAACAAAGGCTCGGAGTCTGGGAACATGAGGCAGCTTGGCAACACCTGATTTAAATTTTCATTTCTGCGGAAGTTTTGCCCGAATCTCCACCGGGGATAACTGATTAAATCTCGCCTTTGTCTACTGTAGAACCTTCAATGCATGGTAAAGAAGGTGTGCACAGGATTTTTGTACGAAAAATAAGAAAATATTTTCCTTATCGATCGATTGAAAGCAAGTATGACCAGCATCGCATGGTGGACAACGCATACCGCTGGATAACTCGGAAGGTCGCAGGTTCGAGACCCGTATTGGGAATGAAAACTGTGAGTCTTTTAAGTAATTTCCTTAAGCCGAAATTAAGGTGGGTAATTTCCTCAGCATTCGGAATGCTTTCAAAACACAAATCATCTTCAAGAGCTATTATCAATCGGAGGATTCGTTCGTAACCGTTTTCCAAGCTATCATGTTCCCTTGGAATCTCTTCATTCCCTCGAAGATTCTCTGAAATTGGATTTTCCTTCACCTGTTTCTCATAGTCCATCTACTAACTCTGTACACTGTTATGATACACTTAGTAGCGTATCCAACATATTAAAGGAGCTGGGCGGGGAATCACTCACGGAGCGAAGGTTAAATTACAGGTTAAATAAATCTCTTGCATAAATTGGAAGCATGTCTCTTTGGGAGTGATGTTGAAAATGTGTAATTATCCCCATCGTATTATGATAGGATAGATCATAAAAATAAAATTAGAGAGATTAAATGTGGAACAGATAGATTTAATATGTCATTTTTTCCACGAACGAAATGGGTTCAGAATAATATTTTCCGTCACTTGTGAACTTCAAGTAAGCTATCGTGCCACAGGCTATGTCCACCATTAAGTTTTTCTCTTCTTCTTGCCAGTGTCCTCCATAAGCTTTTCTCTTCAACTTGTCTTCACAGTATTTCTGCACTACTTACTCCGTCTATCCATTTCATTTTCATCATTATTGCGTAGCATCACATTTCGGGCATCCCCAACCTTTCTTTCTCTGCCGCTCCCTTCGTCCACGTCTCACATCCTAAGAAATGAAGACTCCCTCTATAGTTTTTAATGAATCGCTTCCTTATGTCAATGCTAGTGTAAGATCCAATAGCTACAACCCAAATACGAAATATTCTGAACATTTCTTTCTAAAGATGATATACTCAGGCGAAGAAGGGCTATTCCATGAGGATGGGTTTCTCAAATTCGAGTAAGCTATTCCCAGTCCCAACATATTACAAATCCATTCTCATCAGCCTTGACCATCACAAAATAGCAAAAAAAAATTACGGAAACTATTTTTTCACCACCCGAACCAATAGAGAGTGCCAAGCATTTTCAACAAATTGCGAGATCACTGGATGATTCCTGCCATCAAAAATCCGGGGTCGGATAAAGATACTATATATCGGGAACATGACCGAGCCTTTAAAAGCGGAAGTGGACTCACCGCGGGGACGAGAAGGCGAACTCCTTGACCGCAACGACCAAATTTTTTTCGTCCCCCGACGTTCACGAATATGTGCATATTTAAAATTAAGAAAAGAAGAGATCTCGCCTTCCTTCCTCGGCGGCATAGCCCCCTGGAGGGCAGGAGGGAAAAAAAATAACACACGCGCCGGAGGAGAAGGGACGGCGACGTCGCTCGGCGGCGCTGGCTGCGGAGCAGAGAAACACCGGGGGGGGGGGTTCGGATTGGGGGGAGAAGACGAGGAAACCCGAGTTCCTCTCCCCCGCCCGAAACCCCCCCTCTGCCCCCCTGTCGGAGCAGAGCGGAGCCGTGGATTTATTCAAGGATAGAAAAGAGGAGCACGGGGGAACTCTCCACACAGCCGCCCCAGCTTTTTAGCGTTGCAGGAGGCGACGGAGCCAGGGAGCGGGCGAACGGTCCGCAGGGCGGGGGGAGGCGGGCGAGAAAGGGGCAGGACGTCTGCGGGGGGCGCGTACTGGGGAGGTGAGAGAGCACGGGGGGAAGGGGAGAGTGTTTAGCGGGGAGGAAGGAACAGAACAGGGATAGGTAGTGCACAACGGACAGTCCGCGAGGCTCAGGAAAAAGAGAGAGAGAATTAGTGTGTGTGTGTGTGTTGGAGACGGACGGAGAAAGAGAGAGGCGAGAGGGATCGTACTTCCCTCCCCGTGCTGAAGGGTCAGTGACCTTTTCAGAGCGCCGCCGTGCGGGCGAACTCGAGGGTGCGGGGGGAAGGAGGAGGAGAGGGGAGGGTGTATGGGGGGGCGGAAGGGTGAGTGGCACCGTGGTGAACGGTGGGAGAGGGGGAGAGGAGGAGAGGAAGGGGGGGAAGGAGTCAGAGGGGGTGTTCGGTCAAAAGGGGTTCGGTAGAGGAGCCATGGGTTGCGGAGGCGAACTCTAACCCCTCTTCCAACCCGGTCACCACCCCTTCCCCCCGCAAGCCGGTGCTCCCCTTCCTCAATCCCTCCTCCGTCCCCAAAAGCCGCCCACTCCACGAGCCTTACACACACACAAGCGGTTGAGAGACAAAGAGCGGGGGAGAGGCGATGGTCGGTCTTCCTTCCTGCTTCCCACCAACACCACCGCACAGCACCGCCGCCTCCTTCACCACAATCAGATTCTTTCTTCCCTTCCGTTTTCCAATGTACGCGGAATGCGAAGGTGCATATGCATCAATTTTTCTCCCGTTTCACTCAACCATGGCCTCCGCCCGGGTTGGAGGACGGTCATTTAAAGCAATCAAGCAAAAAATTGACTCGAAACTAGAATTCAAATTGGCTGAAAATTTTTTTTAAGTTCGCCATATTATTCTTTCGGTCCGACGATTAATCCACAGGCAGCAGAATTGGAACAGTCTTCTCCATCCAATGCTAATTATAATCACCCCCCCCCCGTAACATTTGGTTTCCATTATCATAACAAAAGGACCACGCAAGTCGATTCTGCATCTGATACATCGATCACGATTTTAACAGTGCGCCATTATCTAGAATTTTGATGATTTAAATCTACAACATGTGCTTCAATGCAAATGTGTGAATTCCACAAGCACTAACAATTGATTCTATGACACAGTGTTTAAATTATGGTCGGTGAAATGAATAAAACGCGAAAATTGACTTTGTTTTATCCTTTTATTATAATGAGAATCGAACGTTTTCATAAGATGACGACCGATACACCACCCTCTTTTTTTCCTATTTTTCTAATTATTTACGCTTGCATTTTTTCTCTTTCGCGTTATGACTTTCCCTTTCATTGTACAATCACTGAGAATTCTCATTATGTCTCGAAGTGTGTTCAATCCGTCTGTTTCATCTCTACCGTGTTTGTACTCCACACGGCTCTTCCCTTTACGCTTTTACTCTTCCGGATACCAACTTCTAGTATCTAATTCTATCTGCTCATTTGATCTTTAGTGGACGTCTCCAGCCTAGGCATTCGAAAACTCCAATTTTTCTCTACTCCGCTTTTCCAACATTAGATGCCTTCCATCCTTAAATTTAAGGGTATAAATTGAGCGTTATGCTGATAATAGAAATCCTATGATGTGATTCCCTGCAATCATAAACGGAGAAGAAGAGACTAAAGCTATTGGAAAGGTATGTGACACTCGATTTAACTTATATGACACCGAATGGAACATTGAAGCCCCTCATTTTATTGGCATATCGGACATTTCGGGCAAGATAATGGAGATTGACTGCAAAATCGATAAATTTAGTGGCACTTTCTTTCCTCTAACCAGTCGCGATCACATTAAAAATAGAGATAAACAAAAAAACAAATACGACCTAGCTGCGAACCAAAGACCTAGGACACCTATTCATTTAATTACTGAAGGATGATGACCTTAACACCCCTCCCACCCTTCAACTTAGCGGCTTGCGGGGTACAGCGTGGATGTCTGTCTGATTATCTGTCTCTTGTTGGGCCTCATTTAGAATCGGCTTCTAGTACATGGTATCGCTAGTAGTTATTACTGAGGGTTTTACAGGAACAATCCAAGATGATGACGATTAATCAAAAGAAAATGATAAAAAACGATTGGAAGGAATAGGAAAACTAAAGTTTTTTTTATTAAATCAGGAGGGTATAAACTATGGCTGGTGGAGAATTTCATGTATTTGGGCAGTGTTTTAGAGGAAAAGGGGCATTGCATTGGGTATTTCAAGAGAAGAATTGCATTAAGGGAAGTGTCATTTGCGAGAAGTAGAGAAGTGATGATGGTTACAATGAGTAAAAATGTGAAGAAAAGAGGAATTTAAAATTTTAATGAGGAGCGGAGTGCTTCATGGTTGTGAGACCTGGTCTCTGAGGCAAGAGGATGAGCATTGAGAGTGGAGGCTTTTGAGATGGCGGAGAATGAAGAATATAAGTTGGACAGAGAGGAAGAAAAACGTCGAAGTTTTAAGTCTGGTGGGGGGGGAGGGGGAAGAGAGGAGATTACTAGGGGGGAAATCCGAAAAAGACAGAGGAAGTGGCAGGAGGAAATGCTGAAAGGTCATGGTGCGTTCAAGGCCGTGATAGAAGGGAGAGCGTTTGGAAAGTGAGGTAGGTGAAGGATGAGTGCGGGATTTTAACATAGCACGAAGGCAGACAGAAGTTGCGAAGAAATGAAGAAAGAAATAAATACTTCGATAATTATAAATAAATAGTCTCCAGGGAAGGCCCAAAACCTAACGTCAAAAAAAGTAGAATGCCCTGACTGATGTGTTACCCTCACGAAGTCGGTTTGATGGTCGAATTAGTGTGTGCGGAGAAAACGAGGTGATGTATGCGTAAAATTTTGTCATGATAAATTAATAGTGTAATTAGGTTTTTACGGTAATTAGGTTGGGAATCATATCAGGGCTACATCACAGGTAATATCTCTAGAGTGAATTGGAAGCAGCTATCTTTCGCGATTATGTCGAAGTAAAATCGACAGGTTCAATATGTTTTGTCTCGCATGATAAGGGATCAGTATGTCACCAAAGATGCTGCACAGGAAATAGTTTTTTTGAAGCATTGTAGTAGAGTAGTGTGTGGTTATAATTTTATTTAACCCATATTTTTATTGTTTTCCTTATTAGAAACTCGTGCCGCATGTGTAGAAAAGTGTTGCGAACTGAAATATTTTAGCGAGCCTAAAGTTGTTTGTATATAAAAATAATAAACATCACTTGAATCATATGATATTTCTGTTGGAAAATAACATTAATTTCAACGTCGCATGCTTAGTTTGGAATCACCCTCTGCCATTCACTCCAGCAGAACACACGAGTTTAACAAAGGAAATGAATATGGCCCTACACTATCTGGGTAGGTTAGACCACAAAGATAAGATAATAGAGATAGACTCCATTATAGAGAGATATCAACATTCGTTGTTTCCTTGGACAATCAGGAATAATAATAGTAAGAAATCAAAGTCATAATATTAATAGTTAAGACATTATAATTACACAATTTGACAAAAAAGACAAAATTAAACGCTGCTTAGACATCAGGTACATTCGTAGGTGAGTGCATGTTACGCTAGTAGTTAGTATATGTATGTATTTGCATGTGTATGAGTTAAAATGGGTGTTGGATATACATACCATATACATCTCTGTGGGCGTGAATTTGCATGCTTTTGTTAGTTATGCATGCGGTTTTATTCTGTTTTATGGGTGGTGTCCTAACACTACCTCCCACTCACCCTTGCGGTGGCTTGCGGGGTATTGTGTAGACGTAGTGGCTTGCAGCGTACCATTTAGATCTACAGGTCCCTGTAGACCTGTAGACGGCGATTAAACGATCGCGCGTTAAAAATCTTCTAATTTCTATTCCGATCCATTAAAAATGATATGCTCAGGGACAGATCCAAGGGGTTTACGATACCGCCCCGCCATCGCCGGCTTTTTGGGTTCAGAAAATGAACTCTGTGAGCACGAACCCAGTGAACTCGTATTTTTTTCTACCTACAGTTTATGTTGCTCTATTAATAACGATTCATACGCCTGTGTACCAAAAACAATAGTTACATGATCATTTTGACCCAAATGGAGGTCGAACGTGAAACTACCTCCCGCCCAAGTGTACTACAAATGGTTCTTAAACGACATCCAACCAGCCGCTTTGGAAATTTCCAGACCCGTTCGGGCGCTAATGAGATCGGCGGTCACCGTCGACGTGATCGATGATATAGGAGAAGTCAGGACAGATATGACATAAGAGTTCCTCTCCTATTTTTCCATGCTTTCAAATTTTCCACGATTCACCACTTACTAAGCGGTCCCGTCTTCACGCGGGGCATAAGTACGTTACTTCCTCTCCCCACAAGCCTTTTGTGAGTTATTTCTTTATGTGCGTGCTCAATTTAGCCAGTCATAAATTGGCTGCTATATCTCAAGATAACGTGAGCTTAATCAAAGATTAATCCCATACTCCGCAGCACATTAAAGACACATGCAATCAGTTCCGGCCACGCATAAGTAAGGGACTCCAGTCTTTCTAACTCTCCATTATTCATGGGCGGAGAAAACAAACCTCAAGATTGCTATGCTTTCCCTCCAATCTAGGAGACAAGGGTTGGATCCATAGAGTCCTCTTGAACATTTAATGGGCAATGACACCACTACCTCAAGAATTTCGTAGGTGCAGCATTCATGACACCCTTAACAATCTTGTACACCGTGTTGTACAAGCTTCAGTATCTACCGAATCCAACTATGAAACATTAATTATCATTTGCATGTAATCAATTGGAAAAAATCGTCAATGACCAAACATCATCAACATCGATGGACTGACAGAAAAAAATATATAGCTATAGGATATGCATGGTATGTACATATTCTAAGCACAAATAACCATGAAGAGAATGGTTGATTAATGCAAAAAAATTCGTATTGTACGTAAGCCTGACGGCACATGCCTCAAAAATTTTATGGAGCAAAATAATTTAGAAAAGGATGAGAATTGAAGCAGGAGTATTTTTCGACGAAGATCAATTCGGATTTAGACAAAGTAGGCGCACAAAAATGCTGTTTTGGGCTTAAACCTACTTACAGGAAAGATAATTGGAACCAAGGAAATGAAAATAGGAAAATGAAGAAATAAGGAGAGAAAACATTAAGAAAAATTCATTGCTCTTGTGAATCGAAAAAAGGCATTCCAGCATGTAAGCTGGAATGAAATACAGTTTATGAAGGTAATCGGCGTCTCATATAATGGCAGAAGGCTGATCCGCAGCCTTTATAAGGAACCACTGATATGTCGCCTATTGTGCTACCACAATGCAATCAAATCTGTAAACAGCAGTGGAGAATCAAGAATGACGAAAGGTGTAAGCAAAGAATCTGCATTTAATGAAGAAAACAATGTATTTTTCCATTGCTCTTTATTTTGGTACAACTAGTTTCAACGCTCAGGCGTCTAGGAGTACCTAAATGTTGCGGTATCTCCCGCAGTTTCTTTGGAAATTTGTACCTAAATAGTACCCAACTAATAGTACCAAAATAAAGAACAGTGGAAAAATACATTTTGCTCTTCATTTAATGAACATGAACTTCCACAAAGTTGATAGAAATGAGCTCTTACGGCTAGTAGTATTAAATGAATGAAAAACTCCAATAGCCATAAACAGTTTACCTTTCTGAACAAAAGTACAAATGGGATTAGTTGGCTAACGCCACAAGTCAGGAAGGGGTAAAAGGTAAAAAGAAAAGGGATAAGAAAGGTGAATACGAATACGCATATTTCGGCCACAAACTCTTCAGCGTCCTGAAGGGTAATCGTCACGACAACACAAGTCTCACTCAGCTCACTTCGACTTGTGTTGTCGTGACGATTACCCTTCAGTACGCTGAAGAGGGCTACTTTGTGGCCGAAATACGCGTATTCGTATTCACCTTTCATATCCCTTTTCTTTTTACCTTTTACCCCTTCCTGACTTGTGGCGTTAGCCAACTAATCCCATTTGTACTTTGTTTGGAAAGGTTAACTGTTTACGGCTATTGCAGTTTTTCATTCATTTAATTCCACAAAGTTGAGCCAGAAACCATCGAGTACAAAAGAATCTGCACTCTCACCCAGTACTTTCAAGTCTACACCAAGATAAAAGGGATCTTCCAGAATAACATAACGGTGGAAAAATATCCGTATATTGCATTTCACCAGCGACATAGCTATTGTAGACAAAGGGATATGGAGAACTGAAGAAGATGCTTCCTTAGTTACATACCCTGAGTAAGAGATTTTACCGAAATAAAATAACCTATGTTCATGGAATAAGAGTGGAAGGTGAAGCAGATACTAAATATGGAAAGCAAAAGCTAGAATTGGATATGATCATTGGGAATCGGATTCAACAACGATGCAAGAAGTAGGAAAGAAATGGACGGTGGAAATGTCCAGGCAATTGTTCTATCAGAATCGACAGGTCGACCTAAAAGCTAGACATATAAGTCTGGCACAAAAAAACACTTTGTTTTATTATATACATTAGCGTAAAGATATGGTGGTGAGACACAAACTATAGCTGCTAAAGAAAAGGTAATTTTGAAAATACTGAATATGTGGTAATACAGGAAGTTTATGAGAATCGACGGGACCAAAGTAGGTATTTAACGAAGAGTATTTCAGAAGAGGAAAATAGAAAGGCAGTCAAATGAAATCTCCGAGAAGAAGGGATAATTTAGTGAGAAACGTTTCGAGACATCATGGCTTGATGGTGCGAGTTTACGCAAGGTCAAAGTAAACGGAAAGAATTTTATTTTATTACAATTAAAGACATAATTGCCTACATATTTAATACAGGAATACCCGATGAAGCTATCACTGTAGTATAAACTATACAGTTTAAGAGAGACTCTCCAACCCATGATTTTTAGCTTTTTTTGCTGAGCTCACTGTCTTCACTGCATTAGCTAACTTGAACTACGTCCCTCATAGGATTTGCCAAATTTCTTATGATGAATGAATTTTATTATCTTTTGAGATTATTCACAAGGTTTACCAAATATTATGATTTCGTCATCTCACATTTTGTCATCATTTCACAAGATAACACTCATATAAACAAGAAAATATATTAATAATTCAAAATATTTAACGCAAGAAATCAATTATCAGTCGTGAAATACGAGTACGAGTTCCTTTTCATGATTTTTGTAAAATAATTATTTTTCATATCTCTATTTTATTGCTAAATTCAACTGGTCTAACAAAATGGAACGAAGTGCATTTTAACTACCAATGAACTTATTTGGACCCAAACGCTACGATGTAATAACGAAAATACGAATCACGTTAATTTAGAGAATCAAGCAGCAATTAGACTAGAAATAATGCAGTGGCATATATATATATATATATATATATATATATATATATATATATATGGTTAATATTTGCAACGCAGTGAACCACACTTTTGCAGAAATGGGAATAACAGATCATTTGGTAGGTCAGTCCATTTTCTCCAGAGCATGTCAGAGATCTCTTCCGGAATAATTATCTGCGGCTTTAGCACTCCCTCCTGCCTTGCTCTGATGATAGCGTCTAGCATAATCTCATAATTACGGGGCACTTCCTCTGCGTGCGTGCACTTTTGATCTTTCTCGCGTGCTAATTCGCAGTAAATGATATAGACATATCTTTAGTTTGGTAATCAATCCCCCGGCCACTTTATTCGCATAACCCCTTAGGCCTTAGCTCATCTAAACCTTTCGATAACACTTTCATTTCCGTACATACTCGATACATCATCATTTATTTAATAATATCGTCACATAATGTTTGCTATGATTGGGAATTTTGATGTTCAATTTTTTAGTCGAATAATTAAGGGTGTCTGACAGGAAGCGGCAGCAACACTTTTAAGTAGTTAATTACTCTAATGACCTCGCCCATTTAATCAAAGAACCCTTTCCTCTCTGCGATTATTTAAATTATTCTTTTGATTCTGTCCAAATCTCACACTTTGAATTTTAACGTCGCTGGGTGGAAAATGTGATATGAAAGCAAAGGAAAGCAAACAAAGAAGGCACTTCTCATCATGAGGGGAAAGAGAGAATTGTTGGGAGGAATTCGAAAAAGGAAGGCAGAGTGATCGCAGGACATATTGAGAGACAATGGAATGTTAAATGCTATGAAAAGATTTGCCAAGTTGTGGGAAATGAAGGGATTGCCACAAGGGATTAAGAAAAAGAAATATACGTATTTGAAGAGCAGTTTACTCTAGCGTAGAGTGTCAGGGTGTTTACGGCTGTCAGGCGAGGCTTAACCGAGTAGCGGAGCCCATGGCAGTATCTGTGCCCATCAAAAACATACTATTTGAAATCAGCAGACTATCATTTGTGAGAGTGTGGTTAACCACCTGACCAAATGACTCCCATCCGAGTGTTTAATACTCGTACGACTGAAAGAAGTGCCAGCCATTTATAGATATTGCCTGGATTTATGGGCAACGGTTATGACATTTTTATCCTGCCCCTGAAGGGTTACATAAGTGATCACTTTCAAATTACTACTTCAGACTCCCTAACTTCATTAAAGCTGCGGTAAAGTTCCAGAGTGTGCTAAACAGTCCTAGAGAGGCAAACCGGCCATTGTCCGCCACCAGATAAAATTGGAGGAAAATTAAAAGGACCCTTCTCTAGTCGTAACGGGAGTGATCAGAAAAACACTATCAGTCGGTCGGAATGGATCCTTGTCTGCTTTCTGTTGCTCTTATAAATGACTCCGTCTAATGTTAACAGGAATAAAGGAATGAGAATAGCTTCTTTGGTCTCTCCTAACGTATGATCCAACAATGATGCGTTATGTACTGCGAAAAATAGTTGTGGATTCAAAGTCTGACCAAATGCTACTTATTATTACGGTTTCTTTCCCAGTGATATTTTTATGGCATGTAGTCACTTTCCTTCTTTCGCAGTAGCAAGTCCTTTATTTATTCGTTATCTCCATTTATTCTTCGGGGCATTTGAAAGGTGAGTTTCACAGATGGAGAGTACATCACAAATATACTGTTTTCTTCTACCCAGTTATTGCTAATGCGTAAATATTTCGAGAGAATAGAAATACCTCATTACTTACAAAAGCGAGGACGCATCACACTGACTATGCACAATCGTAATGTGCCGCAGTAAATGTATTTAAAGGAAATAAAGAATGGTAAGTTCAAAAAGGGAAGAAGTGCAGCGGCGCATCGTAGATTAGTAGTGTTGGATTTGGCTATGACAATTGGAAAAATGATGAAGTTCAGCAACAACAGGGAGCAAAGGATGAACTGGTATCCACTGAACGAAGATTGTCATAGAAAAAAGTTACAAGAAAATGTTAAAAGGGAAATTACTTTCGCAGAGAATAACAGGAATCGAATACCATGAATAGCAACATCATAAAGGAATGAAGAATGGATAGCAGTGAAGAGAGACTTGCTTCTATCCGTTCCAAATTAAGTTCGAATTCCATTACATCATCACGCCTGAAACTATTCAATTTGATAATAAAAGAAATTGGAGATTAGGTGCTCGGTAAATCAAATAAAAAGTTAGCAATCGGGGAGAGAGACGAGGCAGTGAAATTAATACGTGCGAAAGGACATAAAACCAAAAGAGGCCAAGGAAAGACGGGAAGCTTGACGGAAAGCTCGGTGGGTAGATAAGCGCATGGACTGGCAAAATATAACACAAAAGATACGTGGCAAAAGTAGAGAAAGTGGAGTTAGCAAATGAACAACTGGAATTGAAGAATATAAATAGGTAATGTTGATAGCAAAAGCTAGAGAAAAGGCATCAAAAGAAATTACATGAATTAAATAGATATATGAATCAGGAGCAGTCATATACGATTGAGAATAGAGAAGGCATGGGTGGAAAGAGTATTTTTAGAGTCAACTGAAAGAGGAAAATCCTGGACAGAGATACGAAGATGGATAGGCAAATAAGAGAATGGGTCCAGAGAAAAACTGGACGGACGTTGAATGTACACTCAGAAAAAAATGAAGGGCCGTAGGATCAAATTAATGCCGATTGATGTGTGGGATGGTTTGGGTGAATATGGGATTGATATACTGCGGGATTTGTTGGAAAAATTCTGGAAGTAGAAAATGACTGAGGATGAGCGGAGAAAGAGCGTACTGCTACCAGCCTGGACATGAAAGGGCGATGGCAAGATTTTAAGGACTAAAGAGTGACAATAAAACTGATTTCGAGATGTCGAAAGAGTGGTCGAAGGAAGATCACGGCAGTAAGTTTAGACATTGAGAAGCAATTTGGTTTCATTCCAGGGAGAGGAAAAACATTCAATATTCGCTCTAAGGGAGTTGATGGAAAAATATAAAGAAAATAAGAGCTACAATTGGTTTATGTATGCCTTGAGGAAGCATATGATATGATGTTTTGACTAGATATTGGTAAGTTCACGAGAGAGAAAGGAGTACCAGAAAAATGCATGAGGCAGGTGGGATCGGAATGGTGCGGTGGCTAATGTACGGGTTTCCCACCAATAAGGGCCCGGGTTCAAATCCTGGAGACAAATATTTTTCAGTAGTATCCCGATCCCTACTTGAGATGCTTTGTGTAGAGCACTTTGAGTGAGCACGACGTCCGTCGGATGGGACGTTAAATGGCGAACCCATTGGTGCCTTTCGATCTGAATAGGCTAATGCCGACGCCGGGTTTCTTCCCACCCTTCCTTTCCAATCCATCCCGTATGATGCCAATGGCCTTAGCTGTCGGTCGCCTCCCATTAAAACCACTCCTATGAGACAGGTGTACGAGTATGAGTTGCATGGAAGATCCGAGAACCTAGTTTGGTATAGGGGCGGTAAAACAGTAGGGAAGATTTTCCCATAGCCAGAGTCAGCTCTCAGCCCATAACTTTCCTATCAGGTCACAGTTGCGGATTAAAGAAATCATGAGTGCTAAGAATCATGGGGAATACTGTTGCGGATGTCATCGTATTCTGTGAAAAGGGGAAAAACTGCTGACGTTTAAAAGGACGGAGGAGTGTTGAAGGAGAATTGGAAGTGATGAAACTGAGTTTATAGCATCAAAAAATGAGCAAGATTCTTCATCAAAATCTAAGAAGAAAAGCAAAACTGTGTCTAAGATTTCGTATACCTTGGGCTAAGGGTAGAGAGCGGTGGATGACTGGACACAGAAATATAACTGTGAATAAACTACGGTTAGGCTATCCTAAGAACAATAGATAATAGAGTAATGTGCGACCGGAAGGTGTCCCATGGTGTCACCAAGTCAATTTTACGAGCTAAGGAGAGGAAGGTGGGTGTGTCTAAGATGAGAATCTTGAGATGGTTATGTGGTGTAATAAGAAGTGAAACGGTGGGGAGTGAGTACATCAGAGGAACGGTCATGTTGAGACATATTGCTAAAATATTACACGAAAAAAGGCCAAGATATCAGGTCACCTGGATTGGAAGAGCAAAGAAATCAGTGGGAAAAGATATGAGCATTGGAAGAAGTGGGAAGGCCCAAGATAGAGAGTAATGAAGGAGAAGGATTCAAGATGGTATCACCGACCCCAGAGGCATGGGATATGGCTATCAGAAAGACACAACACTACGCACTGTCCTCAGACATTAGTGCTCAACTCTCTCATAGTATAGGAAATTTCACAGATATATTCCATTTTTTTGTTTCATTCGCGGGCTTGTAACCCGAACAAAAATACGATTTGAATGCTTTCAAACCTATATAGGAGTTGCTTTTGCACCGATGAAACCGCTGGCTCGGCTAACTGATTTCTTTACCATCGGACGATACTACAATTCACATCTTTCACGGAGGACTCCACAAGCGTCGTCATCCTGACACCATACTATTTAATCTCCCCTAGATAGAGAGTCTGGAAGACAACTGTGGCATACTTAACAATTATTACTAATTGAGATCTCTTTTTGCTACCCTAGGATGGCGAAACCTAACTATCTGCTCGACTATGAACGTGCGAAACTTGCTCATCCTCTTTCGGCCGGCAATCCTTATTGCGGGTCCATACATGCCGCGTATCGCTGTATCGCATCACTTTAGCTTTTACAAGTGACCGACACTCTACGGCGATACTTGCGTCCCGCGCCTGACGCGGATAGACTGATATAGTCGTTATCTTCATACGGGGTTTCCAGGATGAAACGGGAGCCCCGCCGGACTCCGCTGTGATGAGAACATTCCCAGAATCGCGGATATCACAGCGACGTCCTGCTGCAAGCGATAGAATGTGCTGGCGAAATTAAATTAATAAAATGCAGTTTCCTATGTCCATATCAAACATTAGATACACGTGGTTGCAACTGGTCCTGACCACAAAATTATGTTACAGTGATATGATATTCGGGAGAGGAGGGGATCGAGATGGTGCGGGGGCTAACGTACTGGCTTCCCACCCTGAGGGCGCGGGTTCAAATCCCGGCGGCGTTGAATATTTTTCAGAGGTATCTCGATCCCTACTTGAGGTGCTTTGTGGAGGGCACTTTGAGTGAGTACGCCGTCCGTCGGATGGGACGTTAAGCCGCGGACCCCTTGGCGCCTTTCGTAAAGAGTAGGCTAATGCCGACGCCGGGTTTCTCTCCACCCTTCATCCTTTCCTGTCCTTCCCCTATGGCGCAAATGACCTTAGCTGTCGGTCGCCTCCCCTCAAAACTACTACTACTACTCGGGAGAGGAGGAGGACACTTGGAAGACTCGCATTTACCTGGGCTGATTCTTCGGTCGCTCATTTTTCACAACCCGACTGCTTGCTGATTCTTCAGCCTAAGCGATCCTCAAACCGCACTCAGGGAATACTGAAAAGACTTATAATGTCTTAGTCAGCACGCGAAAAATTATTGATCCACCTCACACGTGTCACCAGTTGAATCCCGACCGCCTTCGTACGTAATACTGGCGATAAACTTCCCCTCCTCCACCACTCGAGTGACTGACTCGAAAGTATTACATTTATTTCAGGATAAACGGATTAATTCACATCAAGAGATCTGGGGATTCTAACGACGATCTAATTCATATCCCATGTATATACAGTATCCCCGCAACAGTGACCGTAAGTTCTTCACTCTTATCTGTTGCTCTTGAAAAAATTCCTCGAATATCGCCGTTCTTTTATCAGCTTGAGAGGAAAGGTCATCGTACCTAGTGCTCACCAAGTGACCCCGCACCCAGGATCACGTGCATACCTACGTACACTCACTGTCCTCTCGACGAAACCCCCTTGCAATCGGTCAACGACTCTGGACTTCTTATCGGTTCACGATTCATGGGCGGACGAGAGTACCCGTCCAAGGATACCACAAATTGAACTGACGATCATAGAGCATAGGACGAAACAACTTTCCAGTACGAGACACCTTTAATGTTGCGTTGAGTAAATTTCCTTCGGTCGTTCACGCAATAAATCAAACTCAAAAATTAAATTGATGTCCCGAAATTTAATCCGAATTCCGATGAGAACAGCTACGTGTACATATTCACTGGTTAAAAAATTTTCAAAATGCGCAAAGTCAAATTTAAGGTTAATTCGGCATTATTTTTTCATTAATTTTTATTTTAGATTAGTTCAAAATGAAGGAAAACTAACGGGATAAAATGTCTCTTCTCCTTCAGCCTCAGACCTTGGGGGACTCTTCATGTTTGTCAGAGGGTCATCTGTCCGGACTTAAGGCACCAAAATCAAGGGAAAAACGAAGTATGTAATTAATTCAAACGTTAATTAACCACCTCTCTCATCTCAGCTGTTTTGGGCAGAATCCAATACATCATCTGGAGGTCCCCAAAAATGGCTTCCGCCAAGGTTATTCTGAGGATCCTAGTAGATAATTCTCGCATACTTTTAACGGTCATTTAAAAATGGAAGCAAGAAAAGAGGATCTGAAACCAAATATAGTTCGGGAGACATTCTAGGTGTATTTGTTTTATCTACAATGAGTGTTTGGATAAATAAATAAATAAATAAATATATATATATATATATATATATATATATATATATATATATATATATATATATATATATATATATATATATAAACCATAAACACAGGAATCAACCCGAAGGTCGGTTTGGTAGGTGATGGTAGAGTTCAACACACACACACATAAACAAGGTGAGATCAAAAAATGACCGGACTGATATTATTCAGCGCAAACCGTTCAACGTATCGAAACGAGACACAGTGCATCATCTAGCAACACACCTGACGACTAAACCGACAGGTGTTGCGTTTGTTTACGTCGAGTCGTTACGCAGCAGCAGCGGTGTGTGTCTTACCCTGTTCGTCGCCGCGGCAGCAATGAAGGCGCTACAGGAACAGCGTGTGTGCGTGAAATTTTGTTACAAACTTGGAAAAAGTGCTACGGAGACATTTGGAATGATTCGGCAAGCCTTTGTTAATGAAGCTATGAGTCGAAGCCTGTGTTTAGAGTGGTACAGTCGTTTTAAATCGGGCAGAACCTCGACAGATGAAGATTTGCGAACGGGGCGGCCTTCCACTTCGACAGACCCCAACCATGTCAAATTGGTGAACGATTTGGGGCGGGCAAATCGCCGTTTAACCTCATAGGGATATAGTGGAGGAAGTGAAAATTAGTTTTGGATCCTGTCAGACAATTTTGACAGACGTTTTGGGCATGACGCGCGTCGCATCAAAATTCGTCCCGCGGGTGCTGACTGATGAACAGAGATAAAAACGTGGGGACATTTGTCAGGAACTCCTGGATCGAGCCAATACCGACCCAGAGTTTCTTTAAACCATCGGAACCGGTGAGGAAACCTAGGTTTACGGTTATGATGTTGAGACAGGCCCAGTCTTGTCAGTGGAAAGGTCCTCCTTCTCCGCGACCAAAGAATGCTTGCATGTCCCGGTCCAATGTGAAGGTCATGGTGGTGTGTTTCTTCGATTGGCAAGGGCTGATTCATTCCGAATACCTCCCTCATGGTCAAACCGTCAACAAAGATTTCTATTTAAAGGTAGAAATGAAGAGGCTGAGGGTCGCAATGAGCCGAATGAGGCCAGACATGCGGAGAAACAATGAATGGCGTTTCCACCACGATAACGCGCCGGCTCACACGGCGCTGATCGTGACAGTTTTTCGCCAGAACCGGAATTTCCGTGATGCCGCAGCCACCCTACTTTCGTGACGTGGTTCCATCTGACTTTTTTTGTTTCCAAAGTTAAAATCAACCATGAAAGGGCGCCGATTCGAATCTATTGCGGACATTAAAACTAATTGTACGGCGGACCTGAAGAGGATCCCTAAGGCGGCTTACCAAGCAGGGTTCGAGAGCTGGAAGAAACTTTGGCAAAGGTATGTCGTCAGCCAAGGCATGCACTTTGAGGGCGACAAGTTCGATTAAGCTGCATCCGTCGAAATAAACAAGTTATAAAATCAGCCCTCTCTTTTTTTGATCATACCTTGTATATAGTATGCACAGTACTTATCTTTTCGTGGAAAGGTAACAATATTTATGAAGTGAAACAGAGGTGTTGTTTTTTATGTAGGGAAATAGCTTTCTTAATAAGGTGCTATTTTTCACTAGAATATACAAGGCAAAAGTTTAATAAAAGGTTGTAGTAAATACGCACCAAAAAATGTAGAGCACAGACCTGTTTACAGAGAACATTTTGAGCTTCATGTTTCGATAACTGATACGCAGACTGGCATCCAAGAAACTTGAGTCATACTTAGCTACGTACCTAGATGATAAATCATCCAAAATCAAAATGATAGTAAGTTTCCAAAATCTTTTGAACTCGCCAGAAAACTCAATTGTGGGGTTTCCACAAAAACAAAATATGAATGACTCTCATATGCAAGAAAATGATTACCTTTGTCCGCTAAATCAACCATTTTAAACACTTAGATTTGCCTACAGAGAACTCAGATTATTAGGTAAAGTTAATAGAAATGCTTCAGTGGGCATTAGCATTTAATTGGGGCGCGAGAACTATTTCTTTGAAACTCAATTCACATCTGGCCATCAAGTATGGATCCAAGGAATATAGTATACTTTAATATTTCTCGGATTATGCAAAAAGGCTGGACGAATGAGCTAACATACCGCATGGATTTCTTTGCTTCGACAAAAACTAAAGGCCAATAAAAATATTCCCCGGTTACGTGAATGAAGTTCCTTAATTACTCACCTCCTGGAGAAAGTCTTAGATCCCTCTTGTCCGTAGAAAAGACTGACAATATAGTTTAAATATCACACATATATAACAAGATAAAGAACCTAATTAATTTGACTCCATAAATACAGTACAACATTCAAACAAGTACAGACGGAATAAGACATTTGGGCAAAGCTATTATTGTTTTGGACCAAGAAGTATGTTTTTCCAAGGAGTTCTAGCTTGAGACGTTTTAGACCAAAGTTATTTATCAAAAAGTGTTGCTCAACTATGCCCTATGGACAAGAACCCCGCAAATGCCTCACTACTTGTCGGTACTATCGAGACGAGGTGTCACTCTCCGAATTTTCGTGAATGTAGTGCCCATAATGTCATCCCCTCTGCCAGTCAGCAGCGCCTTAGCGGCCGGACGAATTGGGGGCGTTTAGCTCCAAGAGCAGTTTGTTTCTAGCACTACTAGTCGCAATGGGCTTAGCCAATGCGTGCTACACTGCAGATTATCCACAAATGTCCTCAGCAACTTTTTGAGTATGGAAGAAAATGAGGTACTACTCGTATTCGTATTGGCTGGCGCGTTGTGGATTAGACTTCATGATACCTTTTCGTAATGATTCAATGCTTTTTGAACTGTTCATTTAGGTTCCGACGGTTTTACCCTTTTATATTACTTGAAAACCTATCATTTGCCTTCTCTCCAGTCAAAAGATAATTGATGTACTCATTATTTTAAATTTATTAATTATATAATTAATACACGCCCTGAATATACCTGTTTATTTTTTGGATTACACCCGCCGAAAGCAGGACAACGGAAATAAATTCCATATCGCATTTTCGTGTGATACGGAATACTCCCACGTCACTCATGATGGCACATATAGGAGAAACGAGCACCGATTTAACAAACTGAAACAAGTGCCGATTAGCTGACCCCAAGTCTGGCCACGAACGAGACATGTGTACGCAGCTGGCGAGGGAGGTGGTGACGCATATGACTCATGCGCAGTAGGGAATAGGTCGGTGTTCGGAGGACAATGTTACACGTTACGTACACTAACTCTGGCTGATTGACGGATGTACAATTAATTGTACATACTGAATAGGCGTATAACTTCTAATATTTATTTCCTTTAAATAGAGGCAGTTTTTGGGGAAAAGCGTGTATTCACCAAGAAACTGAACTTGTCGGCCTTGTGGCTTCGGGGCAACGTCCTCGTCCACGTCTCAATCCAAGGGTCGCGGGTTCGATTCCCGCCTGGGTGGGTTTTCCTCCACCTAGGGCTTGGGTGTTTGTAATCGTCTCCACTATTTTCACTGTTAATAGTCCGATGTAAAGGCCAAAAAGTGCTCTTTTCAGACTACGGCTAAATAAATACAGGTAAATAAATACCTGTAAATAAACTATAGTGAAACGGCTGTAACCTCTTAGTTTCCATGCAGTCGATATTTGCGCTGGCTCTTGGGCTGGTACAGTTCAACTTAAAGGTTGTATTCGAACATTCATTGCATCTCTGGCCACTTGTGTTGCATTGAAAGGTGAAACAGAAGTCAAATCATTGAAAATAAGGCGAATCTTCCCAGGCTTACTTCCCTAGATGTGAAGGAATCACAAGATGCGAGTTCCTCGGGGGCGGAATAGAAAATGCCCACCTATGGAGGCCTTCGTGGATTCTCTCCTACCAACCCTGGAACAACCTTTTTTTACCCTGTACGATCCGTCAGCATTCGTAAAAAGATTTTTCCGGTCTTAGGACCATCGGAAGTAAATCATTATGCGCATAACAGCAAAAATCAAAAAGCGTCGTAATTTTGCCAAGCATTGATTTTTTTATATGATAACGACCTTAAATAATGATATTAACTAAATATTAGTGAAAATTTCATATGGAGAGTATTTTTGTTGAGAAAAGAGAATAAGCGTAGAGGTTTTGGAGATATGGGGGTGGAAGAGGATGGAAAAATTAGCCGGACTGAAAGGAAAGCAAAGGATGAAGTTCTAGGCATGGTGGGGGAGGAGAGACGAGGGTTGGAACGAATTCAACGGAGACATGGAAAAGTTGATACACTAGATATTGTTGAGAGAGGTAATGGGGATCTGAAAACGGCAATACCGGTGAGATAGGTTCAAAGGCGAGGCGGAGGGAGGAGAAGAATGAGCATTTTGGATGGATTAAAGAGAGGTGGAAAGTACGCAGAGTTTAATAATGAGTCACTGTAATACACAAAATGGGGTTTAAGCACATTTCCTTCATGTTACATGTAGTTAGTTCTTAGGAGTAGAGCAGTGGTTAGTGCCAGGATTTCAATCAAAACCTACCGAAAACCTACTTATTATAAAACCTACCTAATTATAATTAATTTTTTACAGAAAAAAGCTTCCGGAGGAAATGATTCATGATTAAAAGAATTTATATTATGCAATGCAACATAAAATATAAATTATTGCACGATCCATGTTACGTTTCTGCGCCACATCTTCAGATCGTCTCCTGAAGATGTTGCACAGCAATGAAACTTGGGTTCTTGCCAAAAATCATATTTTATGTAAAATTACAAAGTTGTTTGAATTCTTTTGATTTTTTTATCATTTCCGGAAAAGGGACCTTTTTCAGGGGGGGGGAATGCCTCCCACAGTTCTTAGGAAACCTAAGGGGGGTGTTCCTGCAGAAAATTAAGTTTCCCTCTCCAGAGGTGACACTCCTCTCGGTTGAAGTTTTATTAAGACCTCACTTTGAATTTCGGTGGCAAGCAAGTTGCAAAAGCCTTCTTCCTGGAGGGGGGGGGGGAATGTCGAGTTCGAACCTCTCTCCAATGGCAGTGTCCTTTCTCCGCTTATTGCCCCTGTTGCGTCTCTTGGAGGAGAGAAATGCCTGCACCACGCGAAGGAAAAGGAGGCCAAGTTCCTCCCCGCCGATTTTCCTGTCTGTCCTTTCGTCCTTCCCCTACACAACAGTAGCCAGCTATTCGCGATCTGCTTTGAATTTTTCCAGGCATGCGTCTCAAACTTCAGCTGTGAAACCAGTTTGTCAGATGATCAAGTTTTTTCTTTACTTATCTTACGGGTTCCCACTTTAGTGTTTTCTGATCAAAAATAGCAATTCAGAATTTTCTAAAGTTTACTTTAAAAGAGTGGAATATGTAGGACGATTTCGAATCCATTCATCAGACACAACGCGCACTGGCATCTGCCTGGGATTAGCTGTAACACTTCTTCATGAGCATACTCCAAATTCCAACGAAATACATGTTTGCTCTGTTTTAAAGTATCTTCAGCGTAATATCATTTGTATAACATACCGAAAGGAGAACTATTTTTGTCTGCCGAAATCGTACTCGTTATCTTTTCCCTTGGAAACTCATGTCACTTTTAAAATGTTCTCATTTAAATTGTTAAAAATGTATTCACTGGGGATTTTCACCGAAGAAAGATAATTGGTATTAGATAATGAGTGCTCGTTTATAAATTGGAGATGAATGAAAAACATTATTATTAATCATAAAATTGATGATTGCAATAGTATAGTCACATGCATGTTACGTATGTACCTATTAGACTCAAGTAATTCTAAGGATGAATATGATGAAGAACTGTGAAAAGAGGCCACAGAAAGTTGCAGAGAAAAATAACGGAAGAATTCAAGAAAGGGTCGAAGGGGATAAAAGGCATACAATTACCATTGTTCCACTCTGTGAACCCCAACCCTGGTTGGCAAGGTCCGACCTTTTACGCCCCTCTCGCTGACCGCAAGAGAAACTTCAGATGGAGTGGGGCGAGAGCGACGCAAGGGGACCCCAGGAGAGAGAGACACTCGGGGACGCGAATACTCTGTGGGGCATTCTTGAAAATCAGCGGTCTTCAGACTGACGGACCAATGAATTCCCTTTGGAATTTAATAATGACATATTCATTGCGAACAGTTCATTTACTTTATATCCTCATTCTAAAGATCTGAAAAGTAGGCATTCATAATAGGCATTGCATACAGTTAACGCACTGTACTTTTTTTATAATTTATTTTCCACTAGGTTACCTCTTATTTGGCTCGATTAAGAAACCATTAAATGCATTATTATAAAATATATACGAGGATGGCAGTGGGACGCTGAAAACTGTAATGGAGGGGAGAATGTTAGGCAAATGAGTTAAGGGCAGGCACAGGATAGGGATGTTGGACGGAATGAAGGGAGGAAGGAAGTACTCAGAGATGAAGAGGGACCTGATGTAGAGTAGGTTGCTGGATTTTGAGTTTTGTTAGGAGTCACAAAATATTTATTTGGTTGTTGTGTCCGTCCAAAAACCTACCTTAATTGGTAGATTACCTTGTAATAATTTACGAGGATAGTTTGAAAGGTTCTCGGAATCACCACCAGATGTCAGCGCTAGCGCAACGAGTTTCCCGCGTAGTATTAGGTAATCCTTCATGTGTAAACACGTAATGCGTCAAGGGTTTGGGAAGAGATCTGTGGCGCGGGTTCTTCTCTATCCTTGTCCCTATCTAGTGATTTGTGAAGATGGAAAAAATTGAGATTTGAGCAGTGATCAAATATTTCGTAAAGAAAGGTATGAAAGTAAAGGAAATTCATGCCGACAATCAGAACACTGGAGGGCTCCGCTCTTCATATTCAACTGTTGCCAAGTGTACGAACGAGTTTAAGTTTCGCCAGGGCAGCTTAGATGATGATCGGCGTAGTGCTTGGCCAAAATGTGCCTCCACCCCAGAAATTAGGGATGCCACCTGAACTGACATATTACATTTTAATGGTGGAATTGGATAGAATAAAATTATATGCTAGGTGCCGCGACTCTTTAGGAGCGGTAGGCGACGCAGGACCACGAACCAACAAGATTTACTAGGCAGGTTTGTGGCCGCAGATGAAAACTGGGCCCACTACTTTACCCCAGAGACAAAACAGTAGTCAAAACAGTGGAAGCATGTCGATTCACCACCACCAAAGAAAGCAAGGGCAATACGGTCGGCAGGAAAGGTATGGTTTTCTGGGATACAGAAGGAATTCTGCTGATAGATTATCTTCCCATTGGTCAAGCAATTACTGGATGTTACTGAGTGTTACGCTAATCTCCAGGATCATCTACGGCAAAAAATACACGAAAAAATGTCAGGTTTTTCAAGGAAGAAAGTAATCTTTCTTCAAGACAATGCACGCTCTCACACAAGTGTCGTTTCCATGGCCAAAAAATGCGTGAGCTAAGATACAAATTTTTGCCACACCCATCTTATTCGCCTAATTTGGCTCCATGAGATTTCCATCTCTACCCCAAGCTCAAAATTTTCCTCGGTGGACGGAGATTCTCCTTAAAGAACAAACAGAAGAAGTATTTTGCAGGCCTGGAGGAATCTAATTTTCGAGATGCGATCAAGACATTGGAACATTGCTGGACCAAGCGCATTCGTGTACATGGAGAATACATTGAAATATTAAAAAGTTCCACTGAGTTGAGTCATTTATTTCTATTACATTCCGAGAACTATTGATTATACCCTCGTATTATTCATTTGAAATGATGAAAATAAATACAATTTGTTGGGATTAAAAAAAGGTGGCTAGCTAGCATGACAGAGGTCGACAATTTTATTTGAAGAGGCGTGTACGTAATTTGAGAATGATAAATTCTAAAGAATGGATAATTATGGTTACAAAAAAATTTTAAAGTTTCACTGAGAATGATCCATTTGAAAACATTGTTGCAAAGTGGAATTGATCGGTAAACGAAACAACGCGGAAGCGAGCGTTCTAACTCAGTTGGAATGCTCATTTTAGGCGATAAACCATCGCATACGGTAATGTGGTACCGGAATGGATAGGCTTTTTCTTGGTTTTAAACTATTATATTTATTAGGTCAAATTATTACATTAATTGGACCCAAATTATTAAATTTATTGGATTCACATCATTACGTGAACATTTCCGTGTTTTTCTCCAAAAGAGTGGATAATATCGGACCACGATAAATCTGAATTAAAAAAGAATAAATGGCGTCGTTCTGACGAAGTTACGGGGTTATTCTAGATAGCACCCCATCTGGCTGAAATTTTTAGGAATGTCGGTACATAAGAGTTCTGGTGTTATCTCGAATTTGAACATGTCTACACCAAGAAACAAAACGCGGAATAATGGATCTAAGATAGACACGGGACTGTTGCCTATTCTTCACTCTATGCTATAGCTTAATTCATTATAAGCTAGAAGTTATCATTACTTGGGCAGTTACTGATATTTATACAGCTCAAGTAGAAGAATGTCCAAGTTACGATCGGGAATCCGGATGAAATTCATGGGAATTGATGTCAGACTTTAAAAGGTTAATACTAACTCATAAGAATACTTGGGTCGGAATATTTCGGGACTCTCATCTTGTTTTCCGGGTACATTTCGAAGTATAACCAATGACTATGATTGCAGTGATCCATAGATAGTCAGATAAATTAATCAAACGGCCCTATTTTCCCCATAGCGCAAAAATAGACATTATCTCTATGATCTCCATTATTTCCCTAACTGTTGGATTTGACGGTATTCCATTTCATAAATCACACATTTTACTTCCTCAATCTGGAATTGACGGTGAAATTATGTCGCTTCTTGACCCCCCAGCGAAGGCGACATGGATGAGGAAGGGATTGAAAAATATGATGACGGAGGAGATTTGCTCGTGTCTTGATCACATGACTAGCTACTTAAGCGTGTATCGTACTCAGTTGCACTCATAAATGACGGCGATGCTGACGTTTTTTTTTTATCGTTGGCCAATGCAGAAATTCTCCAAGTTAGTCACGTCACATGTTGCTTATTACCTTACATCTGTAGACGTGCGAATGTCCGTTCAGTTAAGATATGGGCACAAAATGAATATTTCGCGAGAAATCACAATGAATGAAGTGGAATGAGCAGTGGCTGGAGAATCTCATGCCGAGATGCTCGTGCATATTAAATATTACAAACCGGACTTCGTCCACGTATCATCGTTTGGAATGAATTTAGGGTGACAAACCCAAAACGGTCACATACGTTAGGATCAAACCCTTCATTATGAGAGTTTATTCTTTCCCCAGTTGAGCTTACAAAACAGAATAAAAACAGCTCGCCGCGACGACCAAAACCCTCATGCATACGAGCCTAATGGAGGGAGATGAGGGAAATGCTCCCTGCGACAGTCAGACCAACAAGTAGAAAGGAGGGGAAGGGTTAGGCGTAGGGGAGAGGGTGGAAATGAATGAAGGGGAGGTAAGGGTGCGCGGGAGGTAGGAGATGAAGGACCCTAACTCTTAAGAGGGATGGGAGGGTCGTAATAAGAGTTATGGATCTGTGATGTTTATTTTCGCCCTTCTGCGGACATTTCACAGAGTCAGTGAATAATCTTAACGCTTGCTGCCGGGCAGAAACCATCGAGATGGAATATTTTCGCGGACTGCTTGTACGTATACTTCGATGCGGTGCAAAATAATCCCTTTCGCAATCAACCTTGACGGGAGTGGTCGTAAAACAAATGAGAGCGAGGGCTGACTCCACAAAATAACGACTACTTTGTAAGGTAAACGTTTAAAAATTCATACGTTAAAATAACAGTAGCCTAATCAGGGCAGCGTTCAATAGGCGTTACTAAAAGTGTGAGTCATAATGTACGCAATCATTTCGAAGAGTTTCTGCACTCGAACCCATTTGTCTGGAGAATAACATTGGAAGTGTTATTGCCTAGCATTAAGTACAAAGGAAATGGAGAGTTTACTCTTGTAATAATATCTCCGACATTGCAGTTGGCTTGGGAAAAAACGCTGAGAAACTACCAATTCTTAGGAGCTAAAAAAAATCCTGTCTTTCATTGTTACTACTCCATTCTTTGGTTCACAACGAGAAACCTTTGGTTAAAAGAGTTAAAATTAGTTTCCCTCCATGGGAAAATGTCGGGTGAAAGTTATTGGCGTCCCTACCTGCAACTATAAATTCTCAGCAAGGAGAGGAAAATAGTCGGAGACGAAATAATTCTTCTTTAGTCTTTCCCCGATACGGAATGTAAATAGAGCGAGGAGGTTTATTTTACGAATATGCATCAGAGTAAGGTCCACATATTTTTTCGCGAGCTGCCATCCCCACGGTCAATACACATGGAGTAAAACAGGAACACCCAAAAACCTTGAGGTTGAGAAATGAAACTCAAAATACATGAAATAACTCTTCCATTACGACCTCCACGAAGTGAATCACTACATTGCTTTTGTTAGGTTCCTGATTCATGACGTGTTCTTAATATTTTGAAGAACCACCTTCTCCGTCCGATTCTTTCGATAAATTCTAGTGTTTCGCTTTTCGCCCTTCATGTTATCTAACATCAGCATACCTCCACATCACTTCCTGTCCACTTTCATTTTTGATTACATCCTTCCATGCAGAAATATTTGAAGAGTTTGCGATCCATCCAGTTCACTTTTTTCTTATCACTCAGCCACTAGCATTTCTTTTTCTCGATCGCACTCAACTCTTTGTCATTCTTAAACCCAATGCGTTCGACTTACTCTCTCCATTCTCCTCCACAGTCATTTCTTCTCTGAACCCTCTTTAATCTCGCTCCATCGCAGTCCCATGTTTCTGCCCCACATGACGCAACACCAACCTAAGCATACGCAACAATTTCATGAGCATATTTCTTAATGCGCCTCACTCTAAATATCGCAATCCCTAAGGGAAGAAGCTAAGGCTGGAGCAGAGGTAGTGAAGTGCTTCAGTTGGAGCTTTGGCTGAAAACACTTTCACGCGACGACCTATGTCACCTCGTCCCTTCGCCGCTAACTGCAACGGCGCACTTACCCCTTCTCTATTCCCCCTCGCCTTCACCTGTCCTTTCGCCTATCCTTAGTACGCCATTCATTGCATCCCCTCTTTCCAGTTAACCTACACAGCATCTCCCCAATTACCACTGGCAAACTAATGGAACTCGATTACTATGCAATGCGAATAATTTTCTCAAACTGGAGTACTGGATACAAGAACGACCTCTGGCTCCTCTTTGGAAGCTATCGACGAATACATATTCGTATATTGACTATCAAGTACAGGCAACCATTAAATACATTCAAGAACGTTCCTATGCAATAAAAAATGAGCATATTATATTTCTGCCCTCATCGAAAAAACATTAACGTACTTGGTGTGCATTTAAACATGAATTTTCAAATTTCAAAAATACCTTGCGGAATACTTTGAGAAACTCTTTATGCAGTTTATTATTTGCAGACTACTCAGATCAAATTATATGAAAACGAATGATATGACAAGTTTCTCATTTCACTTAAAATAAAAACTCCCTCACGCGTTCCGCGAGTTTATGGAATTCCTCTGTTCGCATCGCGCGCCATGAATCGAAGCACGGCCATTTGTGTGGAAATCAGTACTGAATTGCTGACAATGAGATGCCTATAAATCTGGTCATCAACAATTTTATTTTTCTACCAATATAACTTGATCTGAGTCCACAGCCTCTTACGGTGGGATGCAAACTCCTGCTTGATTTTTACAGCCACTATGATTCATCATCCAATGGGGAAACTGCTTCGTGAGTGAAATCGCTTCGCGATGGATTGGCGTGACCATTCCAAGCTGTGCATCGGATGTGACTCGTTCTCCGATTGTCTAAGACAGAGGTCAGCAACCTACGGCGCGTAAAGGGTTTACGATTCGATCTGACGAGGGCTGGCTGGCAATCCCATTGATTATCTCAGTTAATACCGCTTCTGCCGGGGTAAACCAATTATTTCGGCACGTGACACCGACCAAACAACGTATTTCGGGCGAGATCGACAGTCCGCCCGGGGACAAAAACATTTTGCCGTCCCCAAGTCAGGAAGGGAGAAAAACACAGCCGCCTGGCACGGCTGTAAAACGGACCTCATCACGCATTCCCGACCCCCCTCCCTCTCTTACCCATCCAGAATCGATTTTGCTCGGAGGAGAGATGCTGTCGAGGAAGTCGGAGAGAAGAAATCGCGGAGGGAGGCATAAAAAAAATGGTGGAGGTGAAAAAAAATCGAGAAAAAAAAGGTAAATAATCTGGATCGATGCTGTAGATTTCGCGTAGGAAATCGCGCGGTGAGTGGAGTTTGGTTAGTTTTACTTTGGGAAAGCCAAGCAAGTCCTGTGAGTCGGCCTCACACGAGTCAGCCAGCCAAAGCGGTAGGGAGTCCTCTCCGGCGGCTTTCCTGCAGTGTGTCGAGGTCTGTTTATGCGAATGGAGTATATTCTAAGACGGGTCCGCGTGGGAGAGGGAGGAGGAGGAGTAAGTGGGGTGAGAGCGAGATAAAAGGGGAGTATGGGAGAGAGTGGGGGGGGGATGAGGATGAAATGGCGGAAGGAGGGGAGCAGGGAGCAAGGGGAGGGGGGAAAAGGGAGGGAGAGAGGGGAAAGTGCGGGGCGTTGGGAGGAGTGAGGGGGGAGTGAGGGGTCGCGGCGGCGGCGGGAGGCGAGGAAGGAGAGCGTGGGGCATAAAGTCCGTTTTCACATCACAAGAGAGGCGGTCGGGGAACCAAAAGTGGGTCAGGAGAGCTTCGACCTAAAGGAACGTTCAACGCCCTCGAGAGAGCAAAGGGGAGGTGGTGCCGAGGGGGAGGTAGGGGGCCGATTGGGAGTGGGGGAGGGCAAATGAGGGTGGAGACCATCCTCCCCTCCCACATCCCCTCCCCCCGACCTCCCGTTTCAACCCCATCCCACCCCGTCGCCACCGCTGTCCCCTTATTGCTATGCGATTCCGCAAGGGTTGACGAGAACGCGAGAGCCACCGGCAATGGCTTAAGGGCGAAGAGTTCATCGAAAGGACTCCCGCGGAGAGGGACATATTGTATGCATCAATCCACAGTCGACGAGGAAACGACAATGCCCTTGCACACCTTTTTGGTGCTCAGAATGAAGGCCCCCCAGGGGATGATACGATTGTCAAAACCAATTGGTGGTGACCACAAGGATTCTGTCGGGGGCGTGGGGAGGGGTGCGTAACCGATGTTTCCCTTAGTCTGCGATCGAGGGGACAGGTGATTTGCGACTCTGGGAGAATTCATCCTACTACTCGATGGCTTCGAGACAAAAAAAATTACAACGCCAGTCTCGGCGATTATGAGCCCAAGGCCCTATCGAGTTAGAGGATGAACAAACGATGGAGTCTTTTGCATACAAAGGAATGGAAAAAATTAAGGGCAGGGTATGTATATTTAAGCGTACTGCTCGCTGTTGTTTGGAGCGGGAGAGGCCTTTTGGTGTTCCACATTGTTGTGGACGCAACTCCGCCACGATAACTGAGCGTTCGTGAACGGCCATCGAAGAGCGAAAAGCCAAGGCGAGTCTATAGTGTACGGCATTCATATAAAGGTCCATGTTGCTTTCGTCAAAAGGCGAAAAGAAAAAACCAAGCAGAGGAATCGAAAACGAGGAAGTACGTATGCCTACTGTTCCTTGTCGCGCGAGTTACAACGGCCCTCTCGTGCGCTCCAGCGGCGTTGGGGCGAACTGCGAGAGACGAAAGCCATGACGGCTGGTCTTCGGGGAAGCAGAGCGCGAAATATCAAACGTGGAAAAGGAAGTCATTGCGTCTGATTTTAGGGAGGTAATTGTAAGCGAGTGGCGGGTATCCGTTCAAATCCGACTAATAGACGTGAGTGACGGCTTGGATTTTTACAAAAGGAATGTTTGTGAGATTATTTACTCATTGCTTGCATTTGCTTCTACTATCTAATGGTGTATTCGTATGTATAAAAAACAAGAGTTAAAACGCATTACTCCCAATTCTTTAACTCCCCTCTATTTTATATTATTATACATGATATGAAAATGAATTTTTTTCATTTAAATATTATGATTTTATTTATAGGTATTGAAAGAATATTGTTATTATTTCCATGCGTAGGAATTGGTTAATATTGGTTTTATTCTTACTTCGTGGGCCAGAATAATTTTTCCAGGGATAGGGAATATTTTTTTCTTTATGGGATCTTCATATCAAATGGTGGTCATCATTCCTCCGCGAATTCAACACAAATAATTTTTCAATGTCTAATATGACAGGAGTTTTTGTAACTAAGAGTCTTTAATGCACGACACATGCCCAATACTCTTCGCGTACTCTGTATGCACCCCCTGCCACACACCACACTGATGGCTTGTAAGGTATGAACCATGAGTAGTGAATTACTAGCAGATGTAGATTAAGACTAAAAGCAATGGTATAACACGTCTCAGTAGCTCCCATAACGAAAATTAAGCGGTAGGTATTAAAATACACCAAGGTCTAAATCCTAAGCAGCCAGTTGAAAACATACGCGGCCGTAGAATTTACCCAGACTACCTTTCCGGCATTTATTTAGAATTGGATCCTCTTCCCCAAAGAAAAGTGAGTTGGGCGGGCGGGGAAAAGCGGGCAGTATTCGGTGAAAAGGCCTAAAATTACTTCCTTCTTTCGGCCATCTTTAATACATGCGTTCCTAATGCATGGACGCCATTGTGGTCATCCTGCGACAACATAAATATATTTAGCATCCGTAAGGGAAATTTCAAAATCATGAACTCTAATTAAATGTTGCCATGTCAGGCAACAGAAAAAAACGCCAAGCGCAATGATAGTTTGCATTTATGGTAGGAAGTATTTTCGCTTGTTGAGGCATAATTTTCTATCTGACCTCAGCCATTTTACGCGGAAGCTCTTTTGACGGAAAATCTTTTTCAAACTTCTTACGATTAGTTTTCTTAATATTGAGGTCCCTTGGTTTTTCAAACTGATTCGGGCAATCAATGATAAATTTAAAATTCCTGATGATAAACGTTGTTATGTTTATTTATGTCATCTATTTAAATTGATGTGAACTTATCATTTATTATTATTAATGAATAATGTTTTTCGTAATTATATTGCAATGGAAGTTCATGTTTGCACGTCCCTCAAGTTTTTTTTTGGCACACGACAACCTTCTTGCCAAGGTAGGCGCTTGAAGTACCATGGGACTAAACACTTCGATCCTAACCATACACCATAATACCAAATACCCTAGAATACCACAATTCAACTAAACCATTTTTCAGCTCCACGGATATCTTTCTACATATCTGCATGCAATCTAAAATACTTAATTACTTCCTTTATCTCGTTTACCCATATCTCAAAAACCCTGGACCCAAACTTAATCCCTCAACAACCACGTATCGGAGACATACATAACTAGGATACAAAAGAAAAAATTCTCCTTAAACATAATGGAGTGGTCATCAACTAGCAGATATTTATGAATGCCCCTTTACCTGATTCAATTCTTCTCTAAATGTCTCCACTACTTTGCCCATTCAATTATAAAACACTGCCTAAATAATTGAAGTGTTCGCCCTCCTCTCCTTTATGGCTTCTAATCACAACATTCCTAATTATGAAATCCTCATTTCCTTCAGTACTTTATTTTTCAGTTTGAGCACTGAGTATAATCTTCACATGACTAATAAAGATGTAATTTAAGTACTAGAATACATTGATTATTCGTATTCAGTTACCCTTTACTGAATACGGTCAAGATGTAAAATACCACATTTTTAATCGGTCTTTTCAAAGCTCATACCAATTGCAGAAGTACTTAGATGAATATAAAAGCTTTAATAATGTAAAAGAATTTGGTAAATCTCCAAATAAAAAACTCATTCCTCTCGCCTGATCACTCAATCCCAGTGGAGAGGCAAATAGGAAAACTTTTAACTGATAAAAGACGGCAACATCTAGCATATCTGAGAAATAATTCTACCTTGAGGGTATTCATTTCCAAAACCGAGATTTTTTCGCTAATTAAATTATAACTCCGCTCGGAGTTGAAGCACATTTTAGCCAGCCAGCTTGAGGGGTACCTAAGAGGAATGAGCTTTGAGTTCCCTGGACGCAAACAATCAGGATTATTAATCCCGACCGTACCAGCCGTCGAAAGTCCCTCCGTCCTTGCTCCGTGCTGAAACGCTTCCGACTGCTCACAACTCCACTTCCATATTCATAAACTTAAAGAGGGGTCTTGAACACCTTTGTTGCGCAGTCTCGCCCTTATTGCGCAGCTCGACGAAATGTTTTCTCTCGAAAGCGAGGTTTTGACGAGCAAGCGAATTTCCGTCCTTCTAGAGCTTCTAGTCGCCCTACGAAAACAGGCCGCCAAGGCTCTCTCCAATGCTCTAAAGAGCGCAAGAATGTAGGCATGTACATCCACAATCAGAGAAACGAGTCGCATTAAGAGTTCTTCTTTCAGGAAAACATAAATTAGATTACTTTGTCATTCACGCGGTGGATATAAATTTTCAGTGTTTTTTTTTAGTATCTAGCGGTCATTCTCTTTTGAGGATGAACATCACGCATGCGCTCTGATTCATATCTAGAAATTGTAAAAAAATGAAAAATAAGCAAACACAATTTTATAAGAGGTACCATTGAAAATAAAGAGGAAAGCATCCGAAGGACGATTGCGAACTTCTCAAAAACGTACTCTGATGGATTTGAAGGCAGGGAAAGATCATTGTTTTCAGGTTATCGATATAGTTCCCTCATGCTCATCCCATCTAAATTATGTTGCTTTGGTTGAACTATTTTTCCCACATGAATAATGTGGCAAGACACAATTGTAGATTTTATTTGTCCCACAGTAATTTCAAAATTACCTTTATACGCATGCATACTCGTTTGTGTTATATAACTCAGGGAGGAGAGATAAGGGCGAGGATGCTCGAATTCTCGGGGAATAAAGGCCACGCCAGTTATGTACACAAATGAAAATGTTTCTCGTGTCCTTCTATGTTCCTAAGCATGATTGCCTTATTGGGAGGCAATGGATGTTCTAGGAATGAACGCGTCTCAGGACTGTCATACGAAACTTTCTCGCGACTCATTGCCTTGTTACCTGAACTTCGACCCCTACTCCTTTTTAAGAACTTCACATTCTTCCTTTCGCTGGCTCTTGGTGAAATTTAATGGCTGGATTAAAGTCATTGAATCACAGGTCGTGTGAAATTAATGGGAGCAACGAAAATTAAGAGGAGAGGGTTATTCCTATGAGGTCCTTTCTTCTCTCTTGTTGGCGCTCACGGCCATCTGCTCTGAGTGATCCCCTCCATGAGTAGGTTTTTTTGAAAGTATTTCCGAGCTCAAGTTGACCACCAGTTCGACTATGAATCAATCCGTGCATTATTCTTAGGTCGGCGAGACTCATTGGAAGATTCTCCTTCCGCTCGTGGAGTGCCATATGGCTATCGGAAATGAAAACGTGGAGGAAGAGTGTCAAGTCTTAAGAACACTGGCAGATTCACAAGCAAAACAATTCGACATTGAATGAGGGTAAATGGCTCATCCAGCGACGAAAACGAAAAAAGAACGCATGAAATAGACAGAATTTGAAGAAATTTATGACTCAATGACAAAGTATGGCGATGACAACAGCTGGATAAATTGCTTTCGATGAAGAGGTTTCAGAACTGGTACACTTGAGTACTCTTTCCATCGCAATATTCGTAAAAGCAGCGGAAACATGGGAAAACACGCCATCGTTAACGTTAAGAAGATCTCCTCATCACCATCTGCTTTTTTCTATGATACGAAAATGTAATAAAATAAATCATTGATTATCTCCTCAATTATCAAGGAATAAATACCAGCGTTTATTACTTACTATTTTCGAATTAAATTAACCAACCAGAAGCATCAGTACTGGTAAATATTATTTTATCCTGCCCTGTATTTGTTCGGTAGAATGGACTTTGAATAAGTAAACATATCTTTGAGTTATTTTAATGCACCCCTCCACTCAAATCTATACTACATATATGCAGCTGAGAAATTGTTAGCTACCGTCCTAATACCAATTTACACACACCGAAGCCATCGCTGTCAGGGTAGGGAGTACACGTAGCTGACGGAGTTAACTTTAGAACTTTGTAGAACATTACGTAAATGATAATGAAAGTTTCCGTCCGCCATTATTAGACATATTTCAAAATAATACCTCCGTCATGGTTAGCGGGAAGGATTTCTTTCGATTCAAGAATGATTACCTATGAGATGACGGTGAAAATATATGGATAGTTATAATGTTCAACGCTTGCCAAGCTGCTGACCAATCTGGAATCGCGTCAATTTTTTCGAAGGCAAAAACCTGATAACGAACTCGGGGAGAATAATGAAGGCATATCTTAGAATATTTAAGATATATAAGAGTCAGTGCAAAATTTTACGCCGGGTGACTGAATGTTTTTCAGGTATTTCAGTTCATATGCAGCAAGATCAGCGGCCATCACTTGAATGACGTTCGAGTCACATCCCGCCATTGGATTCTCCTCTTTTCGAGTGCTTCACTTAAGATAGCATTATATTATTGATTTCCGTATTAGGACAAGAATTCCCAGGCAATGCCAGTCACCCTCGGGGATACTATAACACTGTTTACCATGGGAAAACGACGGCGCAATCTCCTTTCTTAAGTACCCTCAAAAATCACTTTTAAGCGATGACTACAAGAATGCAAGACTGAGGGATGCTTCACGCATTGAAATTTAATTACCCTACAAGTAATCAGGCTCACAAAATTTTATCACGCGCTTGATAAGAAACACAAGTGATATGTATTTTATCAGAATCGGTTCTCACTCCCAGAACTAAGGATGTCGTGTGCTACAAGGATCACGCGGACTGCCCCATCAGAAATACGAGTATTTCTATATTACTCATAAAGGTGAGTATTCTGCGTTATCCTTTTTATCATACACTCAATAGTGAAGAGAAGGCTGTTAATTTGAACGAGAATGATGTTTCCGTGTTGGGAATTAAATGCTATATCCACGCATCGGTTTGGTTTCAATTAAGGTATTCTCGTGAGATCAACTTGCGCGAGCGGATTACAATCTAAATTTTTTCTCGAACAATTACGCTGAAGCTTCAAATTTTCATCCGACAGGTTAAAATATTAAAAAACCACGAAATTATGGACGAAGTATGATATTAGTTTATAAGAAATCCTTTGGCCGGGCTCTAATATTTGAATTGGATCTAAGCAGACGTGTCATCTTGCTGCTGATGCTACGGTTATCGTTCTTGAGTTTCGATAGCACAAAACAATTAACTGTCCATTAAAGCACCTTTTTAAGCTGTACCAAAATTATGAAATGTGAGTTCCGTTTATGGCCATTGTAAATCATAATTTTGAAATTTGAGATGACCAAAGGAGAATTTACAAGCCGGCAGATTTGTTTTGGCAACCATTAAAATAAGGACGTTTGGTCTCAAATCTAACATTTTCCATTATTATTACTTTCAGATGATCCCAAATTGTTTCGACATTCTTGCGGTGTGCACAATGTGAATTCAACTTCAAAAACAAGATCTCAGACCATGTGGGAATCCATATCAGTGCTAGCGTATTTAGGCGACGGATCATTTATTCAAATGAATGAAAAATATTTTTATAGCAACTATTTTAACCAATGTTTTGTCAAAACGGTTACTAGCCCATATATGTGTTTATAAAAATGCCCCCGACCATTCTAATTGTTTCGTAGGATGGAAAATTCCAAGTTAAAAAGAAGACGACGTATTATTTCCAGTCAATGAGCCCATTTGTGACCCAGAAAAGTATCCCAGGGTAACACTGTCTTCCTCACCAATCCGTTGATACCGATTACCCCGACTTATGAAGATGTGATGGAAACTTGGACTTCACAAAAATACGGACGGTACCATTAAGTCAGAGAAGTAGATGGACAAATTACTATATATATTTTTAAAATTTATAGAATACGGTAAACTATTGTGGTAGAAGGCAAAATGCTAGCCAAGCGAGGAAGGGGTAGGCAAAAAATAGTCATGTTGGACGCTGTGGCAGGTAGTATGAAGAATTGAAGAAGGGTATTCAATAAATTGTAGTGTATCGGATGTCAGGTTGTGCTCTGTTAGGAGAGGCGCGGGCAAGTATTGTTTTACCGTTGTAAAGGCTATGTCCATCCAAAACCTACCTTAAGCCGGTAGAATATCAAACATAATAAATAATAACGGTATATATATTATTAATTAGAGTTTCTACTGCATGCAAAACAAATTTTGTCCAGCATTCGTTCGATGACGTTGTCAGATGGGAAGATCTCCTTCAAGTATGATAGATTATATACATTATGTAGAGTGGAAACTCATAAACAACTGCAATTCAGAAAAACTTATAGATTAACTCTATCCACTTCCCATCCACTACCCAATTCATTGTGATGAACTTTTAACCACTTTGAAGCGATTGGCTTCTCATCAGCGTATTATCGTCTTCTAATTAAATTCTTTACTAAAATACCGAACATATTGTTCACGATTTTCGATTATTGCTTTAAAAAAAATGAGTATTGGTCTACCGAAAAATGAAACGCATGAAGGCGCATAGAATATTTCCCACCAGCAAGAGTTTCCGAATCTTAATGCCGCAGACGCTGACGGATATTTTGTCTTTCGCGTTCGATGCAGCGACGAGTCGCTTTAAATTTAGCCCGAGCGCCCTTGAAAATCTCCGCGGAGTCCTCTCCGACGTCGTCGAGTTCCTCCCGCATTCCGCGCCCACCCCGCCGAAATCCCCGTCGAAACACTTACGGTCTGCTCGACACCCGGAGGCCAGCGGTCCCTCCGGCGTCGGCGGCGTCTCCTTGGCCACCTCGCTCCACGGTCGTCTCGAGGCCCGAGAACTGTCCCCGACGCAGGACGAGACCGTGGCGTCTCATGAAGCCACACAGCCACCCTCGGCTGACTTTGAACTGCGTGCCGTCGATGCCGTGCCTCCTGGCTATCTCCCGTGCCCTGGAGAGCATCATGTCGTTCGACACTCCTCCGCAGTTCCTCATCCGCCTCACGTAAACCAGAAGTTCTTCCTCGATCTCCGGGAATCTTCCAGTCTTCGGTCCCCGGAATGCTTTGGTCGACATCTTCGCCCGTAGTAGGGCATCCTTCTGCTTACTCCAGTAGCGCACGTTGAATTCCGCGACGCAGTATTCCCGGCCGGCCGCCCGGATGCCGTACTCCTCGGCGTAGGCTATCACCTTTAATTTGAAAGCGGCAGTGTAGGTCGAGTACTTTCCCATGCGGTGGCCTCTCGGTTTCTTTCCGATTGTTCCGACGATTAAACCGATTTCCTATGTTTGGTCGCGACTTCGGATCATCTCAGGATGTGCGAGAGGGGTTGAAACGGAGGGACAGAGGGCGGTAGTGGGCAAGTCGCTGGATTAGAATCCCAGAGAGAGAGAGAGAGAGAGGTGTGAGGTTTGTTGGGGTCGCGTGAGAGGCGGCGAGGTCTTGGTAGGGAATGGTTAGCCGTACAAACACCGAGCAAGGACTCACGTCGGAGGATGGTCACTAAGCTACTGCTATTCGCCGAATTCCCTATTCCTTTACGGCGTCACATTACACGTACCATATGCGGTTTAACTTATCGATCTGGGGCTTTTCCCGGAGGAAGGAACGCTTGTGTACACGAGATGACGTCAAAAATATTTAGTCGATTGAATAATGCCGATTTTCCAGGAAAAGATATGGTGCCCGATACCAGGAAGGAAATGGCTCTCTTTCTAAGAGGAGGCGGCCAACGGAGCGGCGATAAAAAGGCAAGCACCGGCTGCGTGAATTACTCGAGGGCGAGGATTACACCAGTAAACAACGTCGTCGGCATTTATTGAGCAGTGCATAAGGAAGTGCGCATGCGTCGACTATGTGGGGCCTCCTCCTCAGGTGAGAAAAGAAATAAACGAGAGGAGGTGGAATGCTGGGATGAGCCATTTTCATTTAGCTTCACGAGGATGGACTTATAATAATATTGAAAAATGGCCACGATTTCCTACGGCGACGGTTGGCAACATCCGCTTCATACCGATTCTCTACAGCATAAATCCCACAGTATGCTTCATGCTGCAAAGTCAGTGTTGCTCGACAAAATTCCTTTTGGCATATGCATCACTGCGACCGAGATTTGATTCAAGAACGATCGTCTCCGTTTCCGCTCGAACACTCTTCAGCGACGACACATACATATAAACTTTGATTCAAAACTTAACTGAACACACACGCACAAAGAAAGGACACTCACAAATATTTGACATGTACGCATACGCACACGAACATGCAAATGCTTATATGTATGTGTATTTCACCTCGGACAACCCCAATAGAAAATTTTATTTGTTATAAGCCGAAGTCTTCATCACGGTTCTCAACGCACCGAGAAAATTATGTTCATTGAACCGAAAAGGCGAAAACCTCTGAAGCAGCAAATAAAATTCATTTCTTTAATTAAATATAAATAATACGTAGACAAAAATGACCTGACCTGATTGAACAATATTAAATATCTACGAAATGCGTTATTTATTAGATTCCTTACACATACACGCCAGCGCCATCTCGTATATTGAGCTACCATCCATATTTTTGTCTTATATTTAATGGGGGCCATCAATGGCAGATTATGAAGTAATGACTTGCTCTGCGTAAATATATGAAATTATGATTTGGATAAGAAAATAATGGTTGGACTTCGAAGCCAAGTCAATCGAATATGTTAACTTTAGCTAATGACGCTGCGCAAGGACAAATAAGGTAATTAAATGTAGGAACAAAACACGAAACAAAGTAGAAAGAAAAACAAGAACAGCATATTAGCAAAAAATATTACTTGGTGCCGAGTGCTAACCTTCTAGTAGAATCGATGAAGATTTCCTTGAACGCCGCTCTGGAACCTATAACCGTGATGTTCTACTTACCTCGCCGCATTGCATTGAATGTAAGGTCTCAATAATTTCAAGGGCATCGGATGGATGAGCGAGGACGAATTCTCTCCTCTAGTTGTATCGTCATCTGAATTTATTGGAATAATTTTAGGTGCTCGTGTCCTTCATTTTGAAACGTTACCGTCGTCCCAGCATGCGTAAGAGCGCTGAGATTCCTCCAACGGAGAAGTTTATGTACGTGGTGGTTTTGATTTGGAAATTCATGCCTTCAGGTTGGATTGACGATTCGAGAGTTTTGGAGAACACATGAAAATAACGTAGTAACTTGACGGAATCGAGGGATGAGTGTTAAATACTTCACGTACCTGACCTCATTCTTAATGTGTCGAGTAAATTAAAATATCTTATGCGATTCACTAACCGGTTGCTGATCGAGTTCATTTTCCAATTCACTACTAGGCTGGGATTGCGGCACGTAAGAAGTTCTGATTACGACATGTCGAGCACTCTCATCCAGGAGTACATTCATTTTTTTATTTCGTAAGAGAAATAACATTCCTGGTTTCCCTTAGTTTGTGCTAGGGATTGTAGTTTTCAGGGTTAAATTTTGCTAGTGAATCTCAATCAATTTGATTACTGTTACTTTCCAAAAAAACGGAGCTTTTATTTTCATAGGGCACTGGCATCCAAGATCCTCTTGATTTGAAATGTTAGTCACAAGTCGTGGCACGCCTTATATCGTTCGCAGAATCGTCCATACGTGTGCGTCTTATCAGATAAAAGTTTTTTAAATGTACGTCCAAAGGGGAGTGTCATAGTGACTCTTCCCTTTGAACGCTGACTTTACTTACCTTTATCAACAACAAATATTCGCAATTCCTCAAGGTTCAGATTAAGATCTCTTGTCCCTTAACCTTTATATAACTCCGTATCTTCTTTCCTTGTAGCATTCCATCAATATTTGCGCACATATCATTCTGGGCTGCGTTCAAGGTTATCTAAAAATTTCAGCGGTCAGCAAGGATTTGAGAAAATACCCCGCAATCTTATCCCTTCATTTTTTTTCCTGTATGCCTGTGTCTAAGATTTTTTACATTATCTCTTCAAATAATATTGACGATGGTTCCACCAATCGATCAATCCGCTTCATTCCTACCATTCTTCTGATTTTTGCTCTCACTTCATCTCTCTCCCGCTTCCTGTGCCACCGAAAATGAGACTGGGGGGAAGTATTTTTTATGACTTACCTATCAATATTTTTGCACGTACAGTACTCGTGTGAATTTTGTAATATTTAGTCTAACATTCCGAGGTTTTTTTATTACCAAATTTATGAAGGCAGAACGGTTTCTTTATGAACCTCTTAAAAGGAGCATCCAAGAGAAGTGTACAAAATGCAAGAAAGTGGAAATTTCTCGTTTTAGAGTCCAATATCCCCTTAGGTTTTCCAAATGGGAGTCAGCGAAACCTGTTACCTTTTCTTAGGGGTCTAATTGAGAAAGTATTTTGAATATTATGGTCTGAATTACAATTTTAACATGTTTTCTCGAAGAGTTATTTAAATAACGAGACGTCAAAATATGGATATGCATTCATTCCTGAAAACTTTGCACTGCAATGGTGACAGATTTTATATCTAAGATTCTGTAGACCCCATCCAAACTACCGCAGTGCACTCATCAAATCATAAAACAAATAATGCAGAAAAATTTCTGTTCAACAGGTAGGCACTTGATAACGCAATCCGATGGGCCCAATGTTAATAGACTGCCCCTTCTCCTTCCCAACGTCCGTATCAACTTATCAATCACAACGATATAACAGTAGGTGCCTTCCCATTGGAGATGCCAAGTAATCGTTGCACGCAATGCTAGAGGTTACGTTGGGCACTGACTTCCACGAATTTTATTACGCCCAAGAGTTGAAATAAATATTTTTCCAGTGACACCTTGCGCTTCTTTAGAAAAATAACTGTTGAGCTGATAACGTATCGGCCAAATGAACTCGTGTCGAATTCTGCGAGGTTCTTTCGCCAGATGTTATCATTATACAATGAACATTCCAAATGTGCCTATGACTATTATCCAAAGAATGTGAAATGAGAACCTCAATCAATTAATTCTTGGATCTTGTTTTCGTGGCTTACTCGAAGTGAAAGGAGCAGGTGGCGTTTGCAATACATCAAATCCATCAAATAATATTTATTGATGGTGCACATTTATCAACCAAAAGTAATTTAGAGCCCTTGAGAATGTAAAACTTGTTCAAAACCGAGAATGTGCATATGCGGATATAATTTCCATGTTTGATAACTTACTAACGAAATGTCGATGAATTCTAAGTAAAATCAACGCTATTAATCATCATTTACCATTGAATTGGTTTGGCACAGCTCTCCACTATATTCTTCCATTTCCTAAACCCTTCATGGCTACGCAGTTCTTCTCTTTGACGGATGCCATTCTATGGTAACCTCTAAACCCTAACTCGGCAGAATCGAAGGACTTCCATCAGGTCGAAGCATTACCCTCACTCACCTCACCTATCCTTGGTAAAACATATACGGGGAATATTTGGGTAAGAAAATAAAAATGTATGATTTATCAGAGGAGTATTGGGTAAATGTGATGAAAAGGTCAAAGAGAAATGTTATCTTTCGCAGGTTAGAATTCCTCACTTCTAAAAGCCTCATTTAGAATTGCTAATATATGGGATCATCATGGAGTTGGATTGATTGCCGAATTATATCGCGTGTGGCGTGGAGGGGCTGGATTTGTAAAACGTTTTCATGATAAACTGGGTAGCACATAAAGAATTTTAGAAGATCCAGGCTGGAAATCACTCACGGAGCAAAGATTAAATTACAGATTGAATCTCTAACATTAATTGGAAGGATATCTCATTAGCAATGATGTTGAAAATGTATTATTAGTTCCATAGTACTACAGTTGGAGAGATTATGCAAGTAAAATTTAATAAATCAAGTGTAGAGCAGATGTCGTACGAGTACAGATATCTCTATAAACCACTACGACGTTGGCAAATAAACGTATTCTGCTACTCTGCTACTCGCATTAACCATGGAGTTTATAGATGAGTGTTAATGTAAGTTTATTCTTGAGTACCGCATATAAACCCAGTAGCTTTCAAGAAACGAGCGTGATTCCAAAGCCTGAGGTAAAGGCCCCAGGGAGGAGAATGTTCGGATTAGCTACCTTATTATTTTGCACCGTGTCTTTTATTAAATTAGCACAAAAAGGGGTATATATTCGGGAGAGATATTCGAAAAATCTAATTATTACTAACAACAAGTCAAGGTAAGCTTTTAATGGGCGCAGGCATTAAGCAATTTTACATTTCTCATCCTCACCAAGCACGACACTAACACCCTTCATCAGAACAAATCATTTTTAAACTCAACATTTTTCTACCGCTCTTCGTTCTGTACCTGTATAACTTGGTAATTTTTTTTGGTTCACCCTATCTCGATTTTCCCACTGTTACAGACCTTAACATTCCAATACCTTTCAGTAACTCCTTCACCCACTTCTGCCCTCTTCGAATTTCTTCCAACAACCTTCACTCTACCCTTAACATGAGTAACACTTCTTCGTTTATTTCCTATCTGTCGATTTTTTCCATGCTTCTCCACACCCATATCTCAAAAAAGTCTCGAATCTAAACTCAATTCTTCGCCTCAAAAGCCAGGTTTCCGAGTCATAGTAAACTACGCCACATATCAAAGTTTAAATACATCCTTTATTAAATTAATGAACTCGTCATAAATTCATTCCAAAAACTTCTTTGCGTAACGCAATTCTTACTCCAATGCCCTTGTCATTTGGTTCATCTTCGTTTTAAACACTTGGAGGTGAACTTTTCTACGTGCTCTAGTTTCTGACCCCAAGCTGTAATGCTTAGCTTAATTTCTCTATTACCTGAGGGACTCATTACCTTCTCTTTCTTATAATCGGTTCTCGTTCAATACATTTCACACCAATCACACTAGTTCTTTAATGTGCACAGCAATAATTGCAATGCCTTGGCTGACTGGCGAAATGAAGCTTGATCATCCGCAAATTTAGCTTATTTCAATTCAAACCTATTTTCGTCTCTAACTCCAGGCACTTCCCAAGCTTCTTTTACCATTTCCTCTGCGAGCACGTGGAATAGGTGATAGTGAAAACCCTATCTCATGCCTATCGCTGACCATCCAGGGTTCCCATCCGTTACCCGCACCTGTACAGTCTAGGATGAACAGGTTTTGGTTTAGTCCCTTATCACTCCAGTTACTCATATATCCTGGAATATGCCCATTATTTGGCCCCAATTTTCTCCATCGGGCGACGGGGAAAATTGAAAATTTAATTTAAGTTTAAGATTTCCCACATTAAAATTCGGTTTCTTGAAATCCGCGAAGTAAACTGACATATTCTCGTTTCACTCCGTATGCCATTCTACCAGTGACCTCTTACAGCTTTGGTGTTATGCGTACCCACTGTGCGCTCAAAATGATCTTCTGCTAGGCAATCATTTTGTCCAATTTTGCATCATTTTATTGATAATCCATGAACTATTTCCTTTGCTGCGGGCGACTATGATGCCATCTCCTTCACCTAGGTTCTAGCGTTTTCCTCTTTTCTGGGTTGGGAAATAATGCTGATCGAAAAAATTCTTTAGACCAACTACATCCCTCATACATGCAAATACGTACTCCTCCTTCTATGCTTTCCTCTGGAGTAGTTCAGAAGGGATGTCAGTCCTCAGTATTCTTCGTTATTATTTGTTATGCTACCTTATCTATCTCGCCACCACTGAACCTGATCTCTCCTGGACGACATGTTCACTGTTAATTTCTAAACCGGCGGGTCAAATATTTTACACATATCTCTTACATGTATACTTTCCATCATAGCTGAACCACTTCCGATTCGATTAATATTTTTACTTTTTTGTCGTTTGCCGTGTTTACGTATTTTACTCTCTTTCTACCAGATCTTTCATTTTCTTTACAAGACAACCATTATACCCCATCTCTGTAAACCCTTCATATTTTCTCATTGCTTTTCCCGCAACCATTCTTTCTCTCTGTTCGGTTCACACCTTAATTGAGAGTCCAGCTTTTCGTCAAATCACCTTCCTAATTTTGTATTTACAGTCTACCATTTCTGCTCACCTCAATCTTCCTAAATATTTCTTCCCCAACCCATGATTTCCAAATTCTTTTCATATTAAGCATTCATGTCGTTTCGCTTGCGTCTAGCATTTACTTTTCTTTTACATCTTCCTGTCTTTGTTAGCACCATTGTACCCAAACTCTTGTCCTTACACCAGTGTGTAATTACCAACTTCCTGGTACTCCATTCTACTTGCCCGAGCGAAACATCCTCCATTACATTCGCTTCAAATTTTCCCTTTTCATCCACGTGAATTTAGCGTAACTTTTCATAGACACTTAATTGTTCCGAATCCGAATCTGCTTCTGGGAAACTGTGAGAATCCTGAATTTGTGGCCGAACCATAACTGGCATCTCCCTGAATCTTCCCGCACTTCCACTGAATCTATGGTGGTATTTAAACCAGGTGGTAGGTACATATACTTAATTATATACTTAATAATTATTTACTAAAATATAAATCATTTCTCCTAAGAAATTAAACTATTTTCTCCCCGTGGTCATCCCTTTTTTTACCGAATTATCTCATTCCCATCCTTGTCCATACCCTCAATTATTCCCTCTAGTTCATCGCATACACTCTTCTTTCCTATTATTATTTGTTGTCGTGCAGGCCTGATAAAGAACCCTTGTTGAAAAAGAAAAATTAGTTGGTTCTGCTCTCATCTCTTCTAATAATATTTATATCACTCACCTACTCATTTAATAGAATATCCTGGTTAAAGCTAGAAGGCCGCAGGCATTTACATATTCTTTCACTTCTCTACGGAATACTTTCAAAGCACACACCTAAATATCTATACAAAAACTTCCTCTTCATCAACTCAATCCACAACAGAAATACCAGGGGTAATAATAAACTTCTTGTCCCACACCATCGCACGGAAATCTATCACAAATCTTTTCATGTTACAGCATGCCGTCTGTGGAACTCTCTCCCAGATGACATAAAAAACTCTTCATCAACAACAAAATTTAGAAGAGCACTTCACAAGTTCATTTTCCTCAGGTACTTAACTTAACCAGTATCCCTCCGTCATTCCACTCAGCTGTTATACAGATCACTGTGTCTACTTTGTTTTTTACCCTGCTTTTTGTTTTGTCATCTCAAGCGTTAGGAGTTTGCATAATTATTTTTAGAAATATTACGCTTCTCATTACTCCGCATGTGTTGTCAATGTATTTAATGTCTCCATTTAAATTTCAGTAACTTAATAAAATGTATACAATGTAAAAATGATTGTTACAATGTACATGTATCTTTCCTCTAATTAATAGGGTTTTCGCAGGTTTTTCACACCCCCCTTCTCTTCGTGGGTGTTTTTCCTGCGTGGGTTTTTACTAGTTGAGCAATGTCACGCTCTCCCTAGCTTTTCCCACAAACCTCATTCTTTGCTTAGACTTTCCTCATTTTATTGCATTCTATCTTCACTGTCATTTAATTTGAGTATTTGAAGGTGTATTCTTAATTTATATATGTATATGTATGTATGTATGGGTGTGTATGTGCGTACTTATGTATGTATTTATGCATGTGTATGAATGCATGTATGTATGTTTTATGCGTGTATATGTATGTGTGTGTGGATATGTATGTATATGTGTATGTATGTGTATGCATATAGGTATATATGTGTGTGTATGTGTATGTATGTGTATGTGTGTGTCTATATATATGTATATACTTTTTTCTTTTCGATGTGCAAATTTGGATTAATGAATTTATGTCTATCTCTATGTGTTTATGTTTAGATTTGAATGTAACTGTAAGTTTAAATGGCTAATATAATATGTATATGACGATGGGTTAAATGGAAGAAGGGACCATTTGGTCTCAATTTCGCCCAAATAAAGACCACTATCTATCTATCTATCTACTCAAAGTTTACCAATTAATTAAAAATAGCATCATGATATTCCACCATATCACGCCGGAAACGTCTCTTTTTATTCAAAGTTTACCAAGTTCCAACCTGTCTGTTTGCTTCATACTACTGCCAGCCCCCGCTGGATTTCTTTCCCGCCGCTTTAGATAACTCTCTATCTGTTAAACCAGGGGTTCCCAAACACTGGTGTTCCCCTTAACTTGAATAGGTTTTCCGCGACAGTTAGGAAAGATTTTATGCACAGCAATGCATTCTACTATCATGCCACTATCTATTCCAATTAATAAATTAAAAGAAATTTTAAATTTCTTGCTTCATGTCTATGCTCGCGCGTGTGGATATTTTAAGAATAAGTGGCGACGTGTAAATAATGCTCGTTCCCACTGCCAATGTACGGACCTTCGTATTGTACCAACCACTCGCCCGCTCCCACGAGTTATGTTACTTTTGTAACTCAGTGCTGCTTTCCCTGGGCTGCTGGTTGAACTAATACCAAACACACATCTAACATAGGATATTTTAGTAGAAATGAAGAGCACTTTCCATCTTTGTATGTTTGGAAATGCCTTAAGAATGAAAAAACAGCTCTCCATCACTCTTCATCAAAAGGCAGTCGACGGCATCAGTCCGTAAATTCGCAAGGGAAAGGTCTGCGGGAAATTTCATAAGTCAGTCCATGCTGAAGAACAGATAGTATAACTTTTCCAGTAGATATAGTGGAAAATTGTTTTGTTCTCTGTTATGTTCGAATTCCACGACATCACGCCTGTAAGTCCATGCTGTTTTTTATCTTTCAAATTTGGTTGACTTTGAACTGAAATTTTTTGTTGGTAAGTTTTTCCTTATTACAGAATTTAAATATTTTTTAAAACTACCCATGAATTTTTGGTTAAAAACTGGAAATTTGAAAAAAGGAAGGCCAAGCCAAGGCTACCTGATACATCCAATAAGTCTGTCATTGAAGAAGAAAACGATCAAAAACCTGTGATTTCTTCAATTCTAATATGAAAGAACAAGTTTCATCTATGAACAGACCAAAACGGGAGTACGATGGAAGTTGTTTAAACTTGGGTTAACATGTATTGTAAATTAGGATGCTCCTGAGGCATTGTGTGTTTTATGTCATAAAATACTCGCAAACAGTTCTTTGGCTCCAGCAATACTCCGCGGGCACTTTGAAACTATGCCACAGTGATTATAAAGGAACAGACGTGGGATTTTTAAGAGACAACGTGGATCACTAGACATATCAAAACTTCTAATGATTACAAGGGCTATAGCTGAAAATGAAACTGCAATAGAGGCAAATTATCGCGTGAGTTATTCGTATTGCACTTTATGGTGATGCTCATACTAACGGGGAGACACTCACTAAGCCATGTACGAAAGACATGGTGTCACTTTATTAACGAACAGGCTGCTGAAAAAATAAATGCAATACAATTATCAAATAATAATGTTTCATAACGTATTGAAGATCTTTCTACTGGAATAGAGAACGAGTTAATTCGTCATCTAAGACTTTGCAGTGAATATGCATTGCAAATGGATGAATCTACAGATGTCGCAGGACTAGCTATACTGCTAGTATATGTCACACACACATATGTCATATGCACATATGTTAACCACATGATAACATTTTGAAGAAGATTTACTCGTGTGTCAATCTTTACATGGACAAACTACAGGAGGAGATATATTCCAGGATTGCATTACAAATCAATTGATAGGTTGGGAGAAGTGTACTGATATTTGCACAGATGGTGCTCGAGCTATGGTAGGAAAGATGAAAGGTGGTGTATCACGTATCCAGAAATTAGCTACAAGAGCCACCTGTATTCATTATATTTTGCATAGACAAGCTAGTGACTAAAAAAATTTCACAGATTTAAAACGTGCTATGAATGAATCCGGGCAAGGGATAGCCTATGTAAAATCAAGATCACTTCAACGCAGTTTATTTAAAATTTTGTGCAATGAAATGGGTAGTGGACACAAAGCACTTTTATTGTATACAGACATGAGATGGTTATCCAGAGGGAAGGCACTATTAAGACTCAGTGAACTGTGAACTGAGGTATTGGTTTTTATAAAGACACAAAGTATTTCATTACTAGTACAAAAATAAGTCGAAGTTTCAACAAATCCATCACGGTTGATAAAAATTGCATATCTGGCAGACATTTTTACCAAGTGTAATGAAGTTAACTTACCATTACAGAGAAAAGATATTACAATTTTGAATACAAGAGTTAAAATTCTATTTTTTGAAAAAAAAATACAATTTTGGATTTCGTCAGTCGAATGGAATAATTTTGATTGTTTTCCTGCCTTTCATGAATGTTTGACTGAATTAAATTTTAAAGCAGGTTACGACGTTTCCAAAGCATTTTTAGAAATTTTTTACCTATATAACTTGAAATCAACACTTTTATATTATTTTCCGAAAGCTACCAAGGAATATTCATGGGCTCCAAATCCATTTTCCGGTAACAGCTAAACCAGTAGGGTTAAACGTAAGTGACTATGAAAATCTAATTAATTTAATTCGCTACTCTAATTTTAAACAAAAATACAAAGATCAGTCTTTGAATGATTTCTGGTCGAGTTTGTCAGAGGAGTACCCCAATTTATCAAAACAAGCTTTATTGTTTTACTTACATTTTCTACAACCCATTTATGAGCAGAGGGATTTTCTATTTATGCTGTAACGAGGTCAAAGTGATGGAACTGGCCAGACCAGATATTAGAATACAACTTAACAATATTGTGCCTGATATCAAGAAGATATGTAATTCAAAATCATAAAAGTCATGAAATGCCTTATTTATCCATATTTTTATGTATAACTTACATTATTATAGTTTGATATTTAAAAATAATTACTAAAGAAATAATTTATTTATTAAATTTTAACGAGTGGAGTTAACCAAACTAAAAAATAAGCTAAGTGTTCCGTCATACTTCCTAGGTTTGTGAAGTGTTCCATTCCAGAAAATGTTTGGGGATTCCTATGTTTAATCAAATAAGTCGCTTCTGCTTCCATCTCGCCTCAGCCTCGCATAACTCTAACATGGTTTTCCTTTAAATACTTCCTGCCTAATGTTCTTTAACTTATTTATCCTAAAAAATCGTGCTAAAGAACCAAGTCCCTCCTCAAAAGAAGCTATCTTCTTCTGTGTCTTCTTTGCTGCCGTTGTCAATTCCGCTGAAGGAAGATTTCGTTTGATGCCTTGCATGTCCTGCTGTCGGGCACGACATCCGGGCAAGTGTTTTAAGTCACGTAATTGAGAAGAGTCATCTTTATGTCTTTTACCCGTCCTAATTGCGTGGAATAATTTACTGCGGCGGCTTCCAGTTGCTTTCATCTAAAGTATTTACGTGACGCCATCTCTTTAAATGGCCACCCAAATGGAGTCAAACGCATTTGCATCCGCCTCATTAAGGAACTGACGCTGCGTGGACTGCCTTCCAAGGGGAAAGGGAAAAATCTATGTATTTCAAACACTAAATGTGGATATGAGTTATCGCTAACCACTCAAACACTCTCTTACATAACTCTTACATAAATTGTAAGGTGGGGTCTTTAGCGATCATGTAGAAAATGCATGGATGGCTACGTCGTACGATGATAGGAGGTATCATGTTAATAACATTAGAGAGATTACATTTAGAACGGGTAGATTTAATATGTAATTTTATCCACGAAAGTCAAGGGATCAAAATAACATTATCCGATCGTGCTAAGGGGGAAAAGCATTTTGCGTCAAAAGCAGTCAGGTATGTAATCCCCCCTGCCACACAGCCTAGCGTTGGCTTTCAGGATACCTTGTAGATAGAGATTAGTAAAATAAAAAAAAACTTGCTTTCTTCCTTCCAAATATTACAATTTCCCCTGAGGATTGTTTAGCCGTTTCTCTCTATCAGGATTATAAGTAGATGTTATAAGTAAATAATATAAGTTAAAATAAAAGCATAGGTACTCTTCACACATTACTGTGTGGCGGCGAGACCTGGGTGTACCAGGATAAACTAATTTATAATAATGGCTAACATAAAGACTAATTAAATAAGGTTGGTATGGAGTACTCGAGGAGTGTTTGTAATGAAAATGGTCGAGATACGAGGATGGGGGATGAATGGGTCATGAATGTATTTGGATTGGAAATGCACTGATCATGGACCAGCACGAAAGAAGTGACATGTGTTGCTTTAATCATACTAATCGTGCTGAGTGAATGGATGAGACACGAATCACCAAAAGGGCATACGAGGGAAGAGTAAATGGTCGGAGAGGCAGGGGTAGAACGAGAAAGACATGATGCGAAGAGGCGTAAAACAGTATGTAAGGACAAGACAGTATGGAAGAAATTAGTAAAATTTTCCCAAGCTTGCTCAGACCCTTGTCTTTTGAACTTTCCTATGAGTAAAGGGTAAGCATGTGTGTGTCCATCCTCATTGAATTCCCCACCAAGGAAGCACTCAGTGAATTCCATCTAGCGGAGGAAACAGTTGTCCGATCTCAAGCGATCAAAGGAAACCTTTAAGATCCATGCACCAGGATGGTATAGGAAACCAAGAGCAACGTCATGATTCCAGCATTTTATTCAGGTTTGGGTCGGAACGCGACCCTGTCATTGTCACGACGCCCTAGTGTCGTGAAAAATATTCAGCAATGCGGAGAGACTGAAATAATGTATCCTTCTAATTTGGTCTTCGAACTACTCTAGGCTCCCTCGAAGTGCCTTTCGGGTAGCGCTGGAAGTATGCGGGAGGTAAAATGCGGTGGAATTAATGAAAAACAGCTCTATCGAAATGTTTGTACCTTCCTACTTAACCGAGAAAATCTCCAGGGACAATATCAAAGATCACAGAAATATCATCAGTAGAACTTTGCGATGTAATATCCAAAGTGATGGGATACAAAATGCGTGGTATGTGTCTCCAATGGTGGATGGATATTGAAGAAAGGTATCTCCGTCCATGGGTAACCCAATTGCCAATGTGCATATAAAACAATCAATCATTCGTTATCAGATTCCGGGGCTTGATTATCTCACTTCTGCACTAGGGTTCGAGGTTATGGGAAATTTGATATATCATTCGGCATTATTTTCAACGAATATGTGACTGCCTACATGCATTAATGCGGACTATGGGCTACGTCTCCCTGCGTTTCGAAACATTTCTGCCTGCAAAAGACTTACTTTTAAGGGTCTTCCCGCTTTTCAATGGTCACCCTGTATTGAAGTGTAAATCCTCCAGCCTTCTCGGTCATTGCAATCTTCCTCTTCCAATCCTTCATCATGAGGTTATTTCTTCTCTCCACGTTTTCCTTGGCCGTCCACGTTTCCTTCTTCCTGGTTGTGACCATGCTGGCAGAGTTCTCGGTCATCTTTCCTCGTCCATTCTTCGAACATGGTCATGCCATTCAAGCGCTCGTCCATGGATTCTTTGTGCCACTGATTCTTTCATGCACAACTTACATAATAATGTCATTTTTTTCCTTTCTAACTTTGATATCCTGGCTCCCATCCTCGTCCCCTCCATCTCCTCAGATTGTATTTTACTTTTCAGACGTGCACACAAGTTCAGCTCTCTGCCCCATAAGTCTGTATGATCTCTATTATTGTTTGAAGGATTCTCTTCTTTATTTTCTTGGATGGTACTCTATTTCATAGAAAATTTCAATTGCTCCTCAAGCCTGAAGCACTCTGTACTCCGCATCATGAGCACACCTTGCGGATTCGCGAAAGATTGAGCCTAAATACTTACATTGTTTTACTGCCTTGATGGCTTCTCTCGGGGCAGATTAATAACTTTTCCATTTCCTCCTACCACCAGTTGTTTGGCTTTCTTTATGTTTTATATTTACCCTAATCATATTTCAACATCAACCTCCCGAGGACGCATTTTAGTTACCACTTTAACTTCCGAAGAAAAAGAAGAGATCCAAATAAATTTTTTTCGCGAAATTTGCAAAGTTATGTTTTCCCAATGGAAATACTGGATTCAATGATGGCTAGAATTAGAGGAGCTTGAGAATGAAAATGAGGAAAAGAAATTCGAGAAAATAACCTTCCAAGGCATGTACGATTAATCGCGAGTGCTTCTTATATACAGGTACATATGTATATCATCATCATCAGTATTTCAATCCTAGGATTAGTTAGTTAGATTCATTAGTCTACAGCTACAACATTTTACTCTATTTTAATGCAAGGCTGCATATTCTAGGGAGGATAATGTGATGGTTCCCCATTGCCTTCCAAATCGCAGTACTGCGGCCAATACCATGAACTTCACTGTAGCCCACAATTGTGGAAGCAACGCCACCAGTGCCCAATGGTGAAACTGCTACGCTTTTATTAGGAGTCCATTTTTCTCGTAGCCACGTCTCGAAATACCATTATTGTGATATACAAGTATTTATTCATGGAAAATGGTAAATTATCGACTGGAAATAAAAATTTCAACAGGGATACACCCCTGTTTTCTTTTCATACCCCGAAATAAGACCATTCATTGTGACTTAAGTAGATCTGCAGACCGAATTGTATCGTGTAGCATGTAGACTGGGCAAGAACAGTGCGGTTAGCATAGATGGCTGCTGCAGTGTGTGGAGAGAACGTCAATGAAGAACGCTTGTCTTTCCAAGAACACATAATCTACCATATCATGCTTCAAACCAATTTCCATACATTTCCTAGTACTTCGTGCGCTCATTTAAGTATAACGTTTTAGGTCAAAAGAGATTTTTCACATGCCTGGGCTTGTCTCTAAAAAATAAAACTGACGCTCACTCATTTATCACGCATATCGTAGGATAACGTTTCTTGCTGAAATCCGCCTTGTTGAGAATGTTCTCTCTTTTCTGTACTGCATACCACTTTTCTTCTACGTGCTATGAGTTTGAACAGTGGTGGGCACCAGAGTGCTTTCAGGAGCTCCCCACGAGTAATCCTTTCTCGTTTTGACGTCCTATTAATGAATATTTTGCATGAAAAAATACAGAAATTTTGTTTTCAGACAAAAAGTAACTGGGTAACTTCCCGAAACGCCAAAAATAAATGCCGAGACTTCGTTTTTTTTTTGAAACTGCGAAATATTCATCAGACGTATGCAAAACTTATTGGTATACCACCTAAATGAATAATTTCTTCTTCGAATGGAAGCGAGATTTTTTTCTCGACTCTGCTATCCGTTCAACTAATACACCTAACAACTTAATTCTTGGGAGAAATAGTGTTTTTTTCGTTTTTATAGTATTAGTTGGATTGGCAGGTCTCTGCCGCAGGAATAAAATCCTCGCAGACCCTGAGTACTAGTATACCCTACCTGTATCTTTGCTTGCGACTCTCGAGGGCGACAAATCCGTACGGGGGAATGTTTGGAAAAACATTTATTAATATCATTTACCTTTTCATTTAATTTTATTAATTTTTTTGTGATTACAGGGTAAACTTAATGGTGTATCGTTGTTCAGGCGAGCGCTCCATCGCGCCGTGTTACAAAGTCGAAAAACACACTTCACATGGAGGCACGTCTTTCCAGTCAGACCGCTCGGAGCAAACTGGCGACCAGGTGAGTTGGAAGGGCAGACCCCATACCACATTTCGCGACCAGTTTTACCACGCTGCCATGGATAATCGCGTCACAATAAAATCATTAGCATTACTTTCATAATAGACCATATAAGTCATGTTTGCAGGTGACCAAGCAATAGTTAGCTAAGCAGCCAGGGGCTTTCAGTTATTATCGAGTACTTAACAAAAGGTATGGGACGTGGATTAACTGCAATGAAACAAGAGTAATGACAAATCCCAAGAAACTGCGGGAGACGCCGCAACAGGAACTTTTAACGTAGTCATCCGCTAATATGCATTTCAATGCAACCATTTCAGAGCGTAAAAATTACTCGCCCACTCTAAAATTGTTGCATTGAAAAGTAACGACGTTTTCAAGGAGTAGGAATGTTAAAGTAAACATTAAAATAGGACGGAATCAACTACAGCAGGTGGAGAAGTTCATGTACTTGGGCAGAATTTGAGAGGAAAATGGGCATGAAAGTGGAGACATAGGAGAAGAATTGCATCAGCAAAATAATAAATTGCTAGAAGAAAAAAATTGATGCCGAGTAAACTGCATGAAGATGTGAACAAAAAAACATTTGTATGTACTTTAATATGGAGCGAAGTACTTTATTAATGCAAAACTTGGTTTTTTGAGGCAAGAGAATGAGCATAGATTGGAGGTTATGAATGTTAAAGCAGGGTGGGCGAAGAGAGGGAGTTACCAGGAAAATCCAAAAGGGACAGAGAAAGGGGGTGTAGGAAATACTGAAAGGTAGTGGTATGTTAGCAGTAGAAGGAAGAGCATTGGGCAAGCAGGGTAAAGGAAGGGAGGGAGTACGGTTTTTTCGGGGAGAATGAAAGCAGTCACAATTCATGAAAAAATGAAGGGGGAAATAATTATTATTGGTAGTCTACCAGTTAAGGTAGAATTTGGATGGACACAGCCTATACAATTGTTAAACAGTACATTTACTTGCCTCTCCTAACAAAAAACACTCTCGCGTGTCATACATTCTCCCCTCCATCACAGCCATCAACATCCAATTCCCAATTAAAACTAAATCATCTCTCCTGTCTTCTTTGGATTTCTCCCAACAATCCTCCCTTGTCTCCTACCAAGCCACACCTCCATAATTTAACATCCCATCTGTATGAAGAGGGGGCATGTTAGTCTAGTGTGTAGAGGACTAGGCCAGTGATTGGAAGGCTTGGGCTCAATTCCAGGTAACGTCTATGGCCACCCTCAGTTTCATCCAAGCTGTGTGATTTTTTGGCCACCACATCTTTTTAGGAAACCATAGGTGGTAGAGGGAAAGGAACAACCCCCCCACCCTGATGTGTGAATTTAGGATGTAATTGGGCTTCATATTAGGTGAACTATATCTTTCCATATCTTCAGGTTATTTTCAGTGGTTATCCACAGAAAATAATGTTTTAGATGTCAGTCTTATTCTGTATGGTATAAAGGTTACATGAGGTAAAATGGATGCAGAATTTATATACTACCATCATAGTTAATTATCTAATTTTTAACTCAACAGATCACAAAAATGAAAAAGTACTCAATGACATACTCATATATATGGACAGGTTTTGGATCATTTACCTCATGAGTATATATGTATTTGCCTATTGAAAAATGCAAGGAAAAAATTCACTATGCCTTTAAAGTAGTGTGGAAGAAATTAGTACTTGAGCAGGTGATTATGCACATCAATGGCCAAAAATATTATGCATATCCAAATATGTAAAATTCTATAGTATTATTGACAATCAATGCAACTGAATATTAAGCAAGTGTCGGCAAAGGCATTTGGTTCGATCATTTGACTACAAAATTCTGGATAGGCAGCCTATCCTACTCTCCTCCAATTAAAATGTTTGTAAAAATTTATGCTTTGTAACAAACCTTTTTCATGCATAAGAGGTAATAATGGTGTATCATTTTATCATGCGAGGTGCTAACAGTCTCATTTCTATACCGCATAAAACTGTGCATGAAATGTGAAGTAGAGGAAGTGGCAGTTTCCACTGTCATTCCACAGCATTTTCAGAGCATGATAAAGGAGCGATTAATGCCATAAAATAATGATGTTCCATAGTGTTTAATGCTTACACCTACTCAAGTCCCCAAAATACGTAGGTACTGTCGACCTCATGGGTTGTGGAGGCGTATTTCAATATAAACTGCTGGCAGAAAATACATCTTAATTGTCCTCATTAGCACATTCCTTGATTTATTAATGTGAAAATTTGATTTCAAGAGTAAAATGTTCCACAAGTAAAGTAGGGTAAAGTCAGTTTAAAAAATTTTCACGGTGAAAATTGAAAGATAAATTTCAGTAAATTTTATGAAAAAATTTAAACGAAGTAGCTGTATTTACAATTTTTTTTGGAAAATAGATATTTCTGCAGCAACTCATTAGAAAATTGTAGCACCAGAGGCATAGTGCCATGGATATTATGCCTGGGAATAGGTTACCATCAATACCTAATTTGGATGGAAATAGATGTTTTCTGATATCAGCATCATCAAAAGCCAATACACTCACTCTCATACTCATGCCAGTGATCACTTCATGTGTGCCTGGAAACTCATTTAGGACTGGCATTCCCTCACTCTGGCAACTACCGCTTACCACAAACAAGTGACAATTGAAAATCAGTCATTGATCAATCATTGGTGAAACAACAGTGAGAAAATAATATGGTGGCAATATCAAACCATACCATTCATCAAAAGCACATGTACAACAGCAGACCTACTTTTGGAGTTTCCCAGCAAGCATTTTTCTATGATATACAGAATTACCCTCTCTGTCATTGAATCTGAATTGTGAAATTTGTATCACTGCAGTGAATAGAGAACTATATTTCATAAATTAAAATGCTGTTACTAACAGCATTTTAAGCCTTTCTGAAGAAGTCATTATAAGTACATTCGTGTAAAATGAAACTTCAGAAACGACACTAGAAATTCATGAATATTTGTGAGGGCACCTATACAGATATATGAAAAACCCATATTAATATGCACAATCAAGTAAAGTAAAATATATGTACAGTAAAGTAAACATATACAGTTATGTGTGCTTAACATCTCATATGGTGATTAAATAAAATATGTACTACAATGGTGGGTCAGTAAGTGAAGAATAGTAATTGGTGGCAGTTGGGTGGGATGGGGACCAATCAAATTATTTTACTTTTTGAGTACCAGATCTTGTTCAGCAACTATGATATTTCATTTTCTATGAAATCTATTCAGGAAGATTAATAAGGTAGCAAAAAATTCATAACCTCGGATAGAATTAAAGCTGTAACCTTTTTATGAGTGTATTAATCTCTATCCCTGTACCATCATTTGATTTCCCATAAAATATAGCAGGCTGAAAATCACACAAATTGCTTTTTTTAGATAAGGTTGCCTTAGATCATCACCTGGGATTTGAACCCCAGACCTGACCAGCCACAAAAAACTTAACCTTATAGACCAATATCCCCCTTGGAAGAACACTTTTCATTTACATTTCACCCACAGGAAAGGCTGCTCTTAATGTGAGCAAAAGTGAACAAAAGTACTGTAATTCTGAGTTGAGGAAGGTTAAGTGAAAATAATTTATAAAAGTAAGGAGGAGAACTCACCTATGACACTCTTTTTGATCAAGCCTTTACTCCTGGTGTTGTGCATCTGAATATGTCCTACAATATATGCTGTTGATTTCTTATATTTCTCAGTTTCTTGACCGATTCTCTCTTCTAAGTTTTCCTTACCTAAGTTTTAGGTACCATTCCATTTTTTCTGGCATTGTCACCTTCCTTACCATCACTGCAGAAAAGTAAAAAAAACACATGGTAATGTATCCAATACCTTAATTATGAGGCATATTCATAAAGTAAGGGCGGTTTGGTCACAGGAAAAAATATACTCATATGAAACACATTTTATTGGCACTTTTAGTTAGCTACAAACCTACCTCACTTCTCTACATAATCGCCGTTCACTTCTAAGCATTTTTCGTACCGCTGCACCAGTTTCTTTAACCCCTCTGCATAGAAGCTCACCGCCTGAGATTTGAAGCAATTGACAACGCCGTTCTTGAGTTCTCTTTGGTTTCGAAAAGTTGTCCACTGAGCCACTGTTTCAAGTGCAAGAAGAGGAAGTAGAGATATGCTGGTGATGTATATACATTTCTTCAGCAATGAAGGAAACTGGAACCATACAACATGTATAACTAAGTATATTAAGAAAAATCTAGATTCTTCTTGTGGCTTGTAAACTTATTTCTGAATTTACATAAAAAATTTAATTCCATTGATACTTATAGGGTGATTAAATTTAATTTTTTCATCAGCAGCTTCGTGGAATTTTATTTTGTGAGATAATAGGGGAAAAAGTTTCGATCTATTCAATGTTAACATATGCTCTTATTTATGTATATACATATGTGTAATACCCTCCCCGGACTACAACCTTGACGTGGTGGAAGGGCTTGTGCGTTCCGATGACCCCTAGAGCTGTACTGGCGGGAGTAATAAAAATTGCTCCTGGTAGGGTCACCCATGCCAGATAGGTCGAAGGTTAGGAGCCAGACGAAAGGTAGTCCACGCAGCGTCTGTTCCTCAGTGAGGCGGCTGCAATGGCGTCTGACCCCAGTGGGGCGGCCAGTAAGTGATGGTGTCACGTTAAAAACACTATTGAGGAAGGCAACGGGAAACCACCTCAATTATCATTCCCAAGAACAATGTGATGGACAATAGAGATATTTTGAGTCCTGGCAACCACGGGGCTCGGCCCAATCGGCCGTGTGTCGTGCCCGGCAGCGGGGGAGGCAAGGCTTCCGCGGTCGTCATCCCACGAAACCCTTGCAAGGGAAAACCAGCAGCAGCAGGACAGAAGACGCAGGAGAAGAAGACCAAATTAGTTAGAATAGGAACGTGGAATGTTAGGACAATGATGAGGACGGGGAAATTGGAGAATGTTAAGCGAGAGATGGAAAGGGGAAATATAGATATTTTAGGTCTATGCGAGGTGAGATGGAAAGATAGCGGGGATTACTGGAGTGATAAGTATAGAATAATATACAGCGGTGGGGACGAGAGCCAACGAGGGGTCGCCATAGTATTAAATGAAGAGGTAGGAAGAAGCGTAGTCAACATAGAGCAGGTAACGGATAGAATACTACTAGTGGAGATAAAAGCAGAACCGACGAACTTAGTTATTATCCAGGTATACATGCCACCGAGCAACCATAAGGAAGAAGAGGTCGATAGGATATACGATCAGTTAGAGGACATGATTGCATGTGTTCCTGCAGGGAAACATTTGATAGTGATGGGGGATTGGAATGCGACAGTAGGCGAAGGAAGAGATGGTGATGAGGTGGGGGACTACGGTTTAGGCACGAGGAATGACCGCGGGGAGAAAGCAGTTGAGTTCTGCAGGAGACAGGGGTTAGTTATCACCAACACTTGGTTCAGACACCACAAAAGACGCAGGTATACATGGAAAATGCCAGGTGACTCGGGAAGATATCAGCTAGATTATATCCTGGTTAGACACAGGTTTAGGAACAGTGTGATAAATTCCCACAGCTTCCCGGGAGCGGATGCGGACTCAGACCACAATTTAGTTGTTATGAAATGTAGCGTACGTTTTAAAAAGATAAGGCAGGGGCGGCGAGTTAGAAAATGGAATGTAGAAGCATTAAATGGGTTGAAAAGGAAGGAATACAAACAGGCGGTAGAGAAAATCATGGAGGACGGTAAAGAGCTAAGTACTATTGAAGAAAAATGGGAATGTATCAAAAAAGGGTTGTCTAAAGCGGCAAAAGACACTATTGGAACCGTTAACGCTAAAAGGACTCGTAAACCATGGATCACGGATGAGATGATTACAAAAATGGATGAGCGGCGAAAATGGAAGAATATAAATACAGAATTAGGCAAAATGAAGTACAAAGAATTGAACAATAAATTGAGGCGGGCAACAAATAAAGCAAAGGAAGCATGGTGGAAGACGCAGTGCGAGAATATGGAAAGTCTACAGAGGAAGGGGGAAATCGGTGCGCTTTACAGCATAGTTAAATCTTTATCGGGAAGTAAGAAAGGGAGATCAACGATAGCAGTTAGAGATAAGGCCGGTAAGGTAATAGTTGACGCAGGAAAGATCCAAGAGAGATGGAAGGAATATGTAGAAGACCTGTATAGTAAAGAGCTTAGACCAACAAAGTTAGACATTGAAAAGGAACATGACGTAGAGGAAGATAGCTTAGGTCCAGGCATACTAGACAATGAGATAGAAAGGGCATTAAGGGAGATGAAACTGAAGGGGTATCCTTCTACGCTAGTGGACGTTAGGAAAAATTACACTCGAGCGTTAAACTCAACGGGTTTATTATCGAAACGGATTTCCAGAGGGCGATCGTACAGCTTGCTTCTTCATTCGCGGCAGACTGACTCTCCCGCCCGACGTCCACCTTTCTCCGTCGTACCGACGCCGTGTCCCCCCTGGTGGTACTTTCCGGAACTTGGAACAAATAAGTTCCACCGTGCGTTCCGTCTGCTCTCCTTGCGCCGCCACATCACCCCCTCTGTAGACTTTAGGCCACTAAAGAACGAAAAAGGAAGGATTAGCGGAAAGAAGTGAGATGCTATGGTACAAAATCTTCCAGGTGCTTTGGGAAATGGACCCTCCTCCCAAGGCGGGTCTCTCTCGGCTCTTCGGCAGGTGCAGCAGTGGTGGTTCTTGGGTGTGTTTTGTCCCGCAGAGATGCGGGTGCTGCGCTGCTCGTCCCGTCGTTCTCCTCAAGAGTGTAGGCAGGTTTTATGCGGTCGATTGAAATTGTTTTCTCACTACCTCGGACGTTGACCACGAAAAATTTTGGCTCTCTTCGGATGACCGGGAAGGGACCCTCGTACGGTGGTTGAAGATTAACCTTTGTCGCGTCGTTTCTCACGAAAACGTGGGATGAGGACGACAGGTCTTGATGCAAGAAGACAGACTTCTTGCCGTGGCGTGACGCAGGAACTGGTCGTATGGTGGAGAAATGTTGCCGTAGCTGCGCGGCGAAATTAAGGTCGTCGTCCGCCGGCCGCTCGCTAGGGACGAAAAACTCTCCTGGTAGACGGAGTGGTTGACCATAAACCATCTCCGCCGGCGACGCCCCAATGTCTGCTTTCCAGGCGGCTCGTATACCGAGCAGCACTACTGGCAGGACGTCCGGCCAACCATCCGACTGGTGGCACATTATGGCTGCCTTCAGTTGGCGGTGGAACCTCTCCACCATGCCATTTGCTGCGGGGTGATAAGCCGTGGTTCTCAGGTGCCTCGAACCGGTGAGCCCCGCCAACTGCTGGAACAGATGTGATTCAAACTGTCGGCCTTGGTCCGTCGTAATCCGGAGTGGAGTGCCGAAGCGAGCCACCCAATTCCGAAAGAATTCCTTGGCGACCGTGTCAGCTGTTGCGTCCCTAACCGGGAACGCCTCTGGCCATCTTGAAAAACGATCGACACACGTCAGGCAATACCGATATCCCGCGGAAACCGGCAAGGGGCCTACAATGTCGATATGAACATGTTCAAAACGCTGGGTGGGCGGCGCAAAGCCTCCCACAGGGGACACTGTGTGGCGATGAATCTTCGCTCGCTGGCAGGGAATACATGCGCGTGTCCATGCACGGCAATCCTTGCGCATCGAGGGCCACACAAACCGTTCTGCGACCAACTTGGTGGAAGCCCGTATTCCTGGGTGTGACAAGCAATGCAGCGAGTCAAAGACTGGCTTCCGGAAGGGTTCAGTTACATAAGGGCGGACTGATGGTGTCGACACGTCACAATATAACTGAAATTCACACTCGGGAATGCGCATCATTTTCAACCGGAGGGAATCGTTGGGCTGTTTGAGCCGGTCGTCTTCCGCCTGAGAACGTGCGAGGGCGCGGTAATCGATGGCACCACTCACAGCTTCTACCCTTGAAAGGGCGTCCGCGACTACGTTTTCGCTGCCTGACAGATTACGGATGTCGCTGGAGAACTGGGCAATGTAATTTAGATGCCGAAACTGACGCGGGGAACACTTTTCTGGTTTTTGGGCGAAGGCATAAATCAGGGGTTTATGGTCAGTAAAAATTGAAAATTCACGACCCTCGAGCATATGCCGAAAATATTTAACAGATTCATACACGGCAAGCAGTTCCCTGTCGTACGGGCTGTACTTTTGCTGCGTGGAAGTGAGTCTACGGGTAAAGAAACCGAGTGGCTGCCAACCGTTGCTCGTACTCTGCTGCAAAACTCCGCCCAACGAGGCGTCCGACGCGTCCGTAAAAAGGCCTAAGGGCAGAGAGACGTCTGGGTGCGCGAGAAACGTCGCTTGCGCGAGGGCGTCTTTGCATTCATTGAACGCACGATCCAAGCCGTTATTCCACCGCACAGGTTCATTCCCTTTTACTCCCCCCCTTAGGACATCGTTAAGTGGCAGTTGGATTGCCGCAGCCTTTGGAATGAGCCGTCTATAAAAGTTAATCATGCCCAAGAATTGGCGCAGTTTTTTCACAGTTTCCGGGACAGGAAAGCACTTAATCGCATCTATTTTCGCCGTCGTCGGCTTAACCCCGGATGCACTGACACAGTAGCCTAAGAAAGACACTTCCGTCCTACCTAGCACGCATTTGGCGGGATTTACCAGCACTCCGTACTCCCGCAAACGCGCAAATAGCTCACGTAGATGGCGCTCGTGCTCTTCAACGTCCATCGAGGCGACTAAAATGTCGTCTAAATAGGCGTACGAGTGGTCCAAACCCCTTAACACCTCATCGATGAACCTTTGAAATGTTTGGGCTGCATTTCTCAGGCCGAACGGCATGCACGGGAATTCAAAGAGTCCGAATGGCGTGATGATTGCCGTTTTTGAAATGTCGTCGGGGCACACAGGTATTTGATGGTACGCGCGTACGAGGTCAATACGCGAAAATACAGTCTTACCGGCCAGATTGTGCGCAAAATCGGCGATATGAGGCACCGGGTATCGGTCGGGAATGGTCCGCGCGTTGAGACCGCGATAATCCCCGCAGGGACGCCACTCGCCATCCTTCTTGGGCACCAGATGCAGAGCCGAGGCCCAACAACTGTCCGACCGTCGGACCGTACCGCTGCGTAGCATCTCGTCGAACTCCTTGGCGATGGCGAGCTTATCTGGTGCTAGTCGCCGGGGCTTGCAGGCGACGGGGGGTCCGGACGTCACCTTGATGTGATGCATGGTCGCGTGCCGGGGCTCCCTCGGTGTGCCAGCTGGGCGAGTGATCTCTGAGAATTCGGTCAGAATCTCATGGAATCGAGATGATTCGATTACAGTCTTCACCTGCGGGACCGAACACGGCACAATGCGACCGCCCGTGCCCAACGACGTTATCCCATCCGTTATTCGCTGCCGGCGGACGTCCACTAATAGGCTGTAAAAGGACAGAAAGTCCACGCCAATGATGGGCCTATCGACATCCGCCACGACGAAGCGCCAACGGAAGTCCCGCTTTAGGCCTAAATTCAAGGCTAAGTCTATCCACCCGTAGGTCTTTATCACCGTCCCGTTCGCGGCAAATAGCTGGTAGGTAGAAAGTGGCTGTCGTCCCTTCACCAGCGTACGCGGGTAAACGCAAAGATCGGAACCGGTGTCGACCAGGAATTCTGTCTTCGTCACCGAGTCCACAACATACAGGCGGCGAGGCTGGGGGCAGCGGGCGTCGGCCGCAATTACGCCCTGCCCTCGTGGTTTTCCGACTTATAGGCGCACGGGGAACGGCACTTAGTCGCGCGAGCGCCAAAAGTAACATGATACCAGCACCACCTTGCATCTGGAGGCGCGGAAGGGCTGCGGGCACGCCGCTGTCGGCTTTTGGAACGTTTCCGTCCGCGAAAATCTGGACAAGAAGCAGTCAACGCGGCTACCTGTTGTGTAAGGGCCGCTATCTGACTTCGAAGTTCCTCCACTTCGGAATGCGGCGTGACACTGGCGACTTGCGGGGGGCGCGGCACCTCGTGCACCTTGTCGGCTAGTTTCGACAAGCTTTCCAGTTCCAGCGAGTCTTGTGAGGCCAGGATGGACTGTGTGTGGGATGGCAAGCGATTCATCCACAGCGTCTTCAGAAAGTCGTCTGGCACGGCAACGCCAGCCAACGTCCGTAGATGGCGCAAGAACTGCGATGGCTTCCGGTCCCCCAACTCCTCGTGCTCAAGGAGTTGCCGTATTTTCTGCGCCTGTGAGACGGAGAGTCGTTGGATTAATTCCTCCTTGATCTTCTGGTATGGGTCTGCCCTGGGGGGATTCACAATAATGTCCTCCACTTCCAGCGCGTGGCGATTGTCTAACTGGGCGACCACGTGGGAATACTTCGTCGCCTCACTCGTTATTCCCGCTAGCGAGAACTGAACTTCCAGCTGCGAAAACCATAGAGCCGGCTTTTCTGGCCAAAAAGGTGGAACTCGCATCGTCACTCTGTTTACGATTGACTCCTCCGACCCGTTGCTTGGAGGCGGCATTTTGCACCACGTGGCGCTTCAAGTCACAGAACGAAAAAAAAATGCAAACCTTAGCTCACGCGTGATCACGTCGGGGTCACCAATGAAGGGGTATCCTTCTACGCTAGTGGACGTTAGGAAAAATTACACTCGAGCGTTAAACTCAACGGGTTTATTATCGAAACGGATTTACAGAGGGCGATCGTACAGCTTGCTTCTTCATTCGCGGCAGACTGACTCTCCCGCCCGACGTCCACCTTTCTCCGTCGTACCGACGCCGTGTCCCCCCTGGTGGTACTTTCCGGAACTTGGAACAAATAAGTTCCACCGTGCGTTCCGTCTGCTCTCCTTGCGCCGCCACAAAACTAAATAAGGCCGTGGGGGTAGATAACATTCCCGTGGAACTTTTGAAATGCTTGGGAAAATGTGGGAGGAAGAGGCTATATGGGCTGATCCGTAGTATTTATGAGGAGGGAATCTGGCCGGAAGACTTTGTGAGATCAGTTTTAGTTCCTATTCCGAAAAAGGTAAAGGCCACGTCATGTGAGGACTATAGGACAATTAGTTTGATATCCCACGCAGCTAAGGTTGTTCTCAGGATCATAAACAAAAGGATAGAGAGTAGGGCAAATGATTACTTAGGGGATGATCAGTTTGGGTTTAGGAAGGGGAGAGGTACGCGTGATGCCATTGCAGTAATGAGATTATTAATCGAGAGGAATATAGAACACAACCAGGAGGTATTTGCCTGTTTCGTAGATTTCGAAAAAGCGTTTGATAGAGTAAATTGGGAAAAACTAATGAGTATATTGCAGAAAATAGGAATAGATTGGAGGGAAAGGAGGCTAATCCGCAATCTGTACATGTCTCAGACTGCCCAGGTGAGGGTGGGAAACGGGGAGTCAGGATGGGCAGTGTTAGGAAGGGGTGTAAGGCAGGGTTGCCCATTATCACCGTTGCTGTTCAACCTGTACGCAGAAGAAATGATCAAAGAGGCATGGGAAGAACTCGAGGTAGGAATGAAAGTGGGCGGGGAAGTCGTAAAATCAGTTAGGTTTGCTGATGACCAAGCTTTAGTTTGTCAGTCAGCCAAGGGGCTGCAAGCATTGCTTAGTGAATTGGAAATTCAGTGCGACAGGTATGGGATGAGAATCAATATTAATAAAACAAAGGTTATGCGATTTTCTAGAAAGAAAAAGGCCAAGCTTAACATTAAAATAGGAGGGCAAAAGCTAGAGCAGGTAGAACAGTTTACGTATCTCGGTAGTGTTTTGGACCAACACGGTCAAAGTAGTAGGGACGTAAGGAGAAGAATTGCGCTAGGCAAAGAGGCTTTCACAAGGAGGAGGGAGTTGATGACAGGGACTTTGAGTAAGGATGTTAAGAAAAGACTCGTAAAAACTTTGATATGGAGCCTAGCTATGTACGGAGCGGAAACGTGGTCATTGAAGCAGGAGGATAGACGTAGATTGGAGGCTTTTGAAATGTGGGTGTGGAGAAGAATGGAGAAGGTGAAATGGACAGAGAAGAAAACAAATGAGGAAGTACTTGGTATGGTGGGCGAAGAGAGGGGTTTGTTGGGAGCAATCCTATGGAGGCAGGAAAAGTGGATGAAGGGGGTGTTGACCGGCAGTGGGATGTTGAAGACTGTGATAGAGGGTAGAATGTTGGGCAAAAGAGGAAAGGGAAGGAACAGGATAGGGTTGTTGGACGGGATGAAGGGAGGAAGGAAGTACTCAGAGATGAAGAGGGACCTGATATAGAGTAGGATGATTGATTTTGTGTTTTGTTAGGAGTAATAAAATATTTGTTTGGTAGTTGTGTCAGTCCAAAAACCTACCTTAACCGGTAGATTACTTAAAAAAAAAAAAAAATATGTGTAATAGTATAGTGGAAATCAGTCAACAAAATATGTTTAAGAACCAACCAAACAAGTTCATGTAAACTGCATTTAATGACAAAAAGATCGAATGCCAGCATAGTTTTGATGCTTGACATTACATAGGTAGGAATATACACCATCTTGCACCATGATAAATACATGGTAACATAATATTTATTTATCATTAGATGGCCAAACCCCACAATAGATATTGCCAAAAAATATTGAAGACACAGAGCAGAGTGCAGATAGACATATTTATATACATTATACTTGAAAACCAAGCCACCAGTGTCATCTCAAGAAATTCATCAACAGAGGAAAAAGGCTTGGTTGATAACCAATATTACTGTTGGGTTTTGAATGAAATTTTGGTGATATATGAAGGAGTTGTTGGAAGGATGAAGGAGTTATTGGATCAGGTATTTTAATGGATGGATCATTTAATGAAATAATGTGATGCCAATGCTTTTCATAGTCTTATTAGGTCTAAGCCAAGTAAGAATATGATGCATTTTACCCTGTTTCTTGTTCCATAACTTTGTTTTATATTGAACCGTACCAAAAGATTATTTATGTTTTCTTTTACATTATATGAGGTAAAATAAGTATATAGGCTGTGAATTGCCATAACAGAATAGGCAATGTACAGTGATTTGCAGTAATGCCAAGAATTTCCATTTCAGAGTAAATTGATAGATTTCTTCTGTAAATTAAGGACAGATTTTACACAAAAGAAATTACCCTATAGTTTCAATCTTTAGAACAGATGGCAAAGGAAAAATGCATAGGATGCATTAATAAAATATTCTCTAAGCAGCAATGTTTTCAATTCACTTAATAGGATTATGTCTTGAGATAATTTAACCCTGTGAACATGATCAAAAAAGCTTAGTTTAGAGTTGAATGCAAAACTTAGTAGTCTAGCAGGTTTGCTATTTTCAAATAATTTTTGGACAAGGTGGAAAGGAGAGTTTTGTTCTTATTCAGAAAGAGATTATTGGCAGGGAACAATACTTTGGATTGATTAACAGTAATGTTTGATAGATACTTAGCCACGTTTATATCTTTAAACCTATCAGTAGTTTTATCCATACTAGTCCATCATTGATTACAACAGTGAATCGACCAAATTAGTTCCCTGTGTTTCCCAAAATCTAAATTGATACTAAGAGAACATTTTATGTCTGCATGTAAATCAGATGATTTCAAATGGAAAAGTGACACTGTGTCACTTTTCCTTTTGAAATTTCAAATAATTTTACGCTTGATATATTTTTTAAATTTTACCTATCCAAAAAATGCTCTTATTTAAACACTCAAGTTATTCTGGGAGAAATGGAAAAAAATACTTTTTTATCAACATTCAAAATATCCTTAGATAAAAAATGCTTCAGCAATTCATCCAAAAAATGACCCTGAAAAAGATGGCACTGCTTGCATAATCCGTAAAAATTCACATACATCAAACAGTAGCTTGGAATTAACGAGTGTTTAGTAGTATTTAAAAGTCATAGCTAGGAGCAATTGGGAGAAAATACAATGACAAATAATGAAACGATGAAGACTCGTGGAATTTGGTTATCTAACCAAAGAAAATCTTGTGGTCTACCTTATGCATTTCTAAGACGTCAGGGATAAATAGAGTGGGGTGTGACAGAACTGCAGACAATCCTAACAATTGAAAGGGAAGGAGTAGGCATGAGTGAATAAAGGAAGTTATCCTCATTGGTATGCTAGTAGGAAACATCAATAGAATTAATGAGGTTTCCCATTAGCATAAGAAGAATTAGTAGTGTTTTGAGAGAATTTTCCATTGGGAAACGAGTAAATGGGGAAATTTAGCAAAAAATTGGTTTGTATTATTTTAAGAATTTTGCAGGGATTTATTTTCTGAGGATGAACAAATGATTTCATGAAAACTATTTTTTTGTGAAAACCATTCAGTGCAAATTGAATAGATACACACTGATAACTATAGACACCAAAATAGATCATATCATTTTTGTTAACTGATATTTGAACTATCTGTTTGAGTTAACTAGTTTCAAATGTATGCATTATTTTATACATACATTTTTCCATTACAAAGTGAGTGTTATGGTGAGTATACTTACATACATTTTGATCATACATACTTTTAAATGACTTTTCAACTTGGCTGACAGCTGTGTAAATTTTTCTCTTATCTTCACTATAATACCCTAATTCTTGTTTTTCCAGATCAGGCCACTAATCTCCCTAATATCAGCCCTACCATCTTTTTGTGTTCCTTCACTTATCTCAAGTTGGAGTGGATAGTACAAAACCTAAGGTCTACAGTTAATGACGATAATCATCGGGCATTGATCATATTCCCATTAGTATCATTCCAAAACATTTCCACTAATACAATACATACTCTTATTTTTCATGTATGAATTTCTCAGACTTGGTATATTTCCATTTACTCTCAAAACAGCAAAAATAATTCCCATGCATGAAAATAAAGGTAGCAAACATGGCAGTGAATTCTTCTCGGGATTTCATCTGGGTAATCTCCTCCATCTCCATCGCTGCCGACGTTTTGATGAAATCCTTTTCCATCGTCATCGGCCCTGATGACGATGGAAAAGGATTTCATCGAAACGTCGGCAGCGATGGAGATGGAGGAGATTACCCGGATGAAATCCCGAGAAGAATTCACTGCCATCATCCGCCGGGAGAAATTGAAGTCCTACGTAGCAAACATGACTTGGATGCATATTGTCCCATTTCTATTCAAAAGAAATTTCAATAAAGTTTTGAGAAAGTATTCTCTGAAAAGATCTTCTCTATCAGAGATCAACTTCCTCTTTTATCCCCTTCAACATTAGCAGGGTTTTGTTTTTGTAATTTAAAAATAGATGGCTTGGAGGAATGAACCTCAAAAAATAACATTTGAAATAATATGAGAAGAATACAGTCCATATCAGAGTGATAGAAGAATAGTAAAGCAGGTGGTATATTTTGAAAAACACATTCACTGACCATTTTAAAATTATGTGCCCTCAATATGGCCTGTATTACTTTTAATAAATTATGCTTCAGTGCTGTTATCTTGATTACTGGAAGTTGAACCTTCCGAGAAAGTTATGTCTAATTGCAATAGCCTCTTATTTGACAAGTGTATATAGAATCACTGTTAGTATAGAAAATTCAAACTTCAATTTTATTCACAAACTTAAATATCTAATAGTAATAATCAACATACACAAGCAATCCCTCACTCTCAGTTCTGACACTAGGAAATGTGACCACTCATGCACTCTTGTGCTAGCCTGTCTAGTAATCAACCGACTTGCCCAAAGCAGCTGGTTACCAGTCATGGCCCAGTAGACACAGAAGAGGATCATAGAAAGATGACACAGTAGAGGATCACCACCGTGAGAATAGGGATTTGGAATGTTAGAAGAGGGCTTAGGACATGAAAGTTTGAAAACATCAATCAAGAGATGGAGAGTGGAAAAAAGACTAGGCCTGTGTGAGGTAAGATGAACAATATTGGGGAATATTGGAGGTATGCAGAGTTATATATAGCATAGGGGGGAGAGCCAACATTGGGTAATCATACTACTAAAAAGGTAACTGAAGGTAAGGGTAGTGAGCATGGAACAGGTGAATGACAGATTATCATTTAGAAATAAGAGTAGACCCAGTCAACCTAGTTGTAACATAGGTGTAAGTGCTGAAAAGCATCATAGGAAGGAAGAAGAATGATCAGTGAGATGATATGATTGCCAAATTTATGTGTACGTTAACACATGGTGGTGATGGCATACTGGAATATGGTGGTAGGTAAAGGGTGAGATGAGATTGAGGTAAAAGAATATTGTTTAAGAAAAAGGAGTGATCATGGAGAGAATATGGTTTTGCTGGAGGAATAAGTGAATTATAACTACTACCTAGTTTAAACACCTCAGTAGATTTGGGTAAACATGGAAAATGCTGAAAGATAATGGTAGATTTCAGTTAGACCATGTTAACATCAGGCATAAATTTAGGATTAGCATGATCAACTTCCATTGCTTCCAAGGAGGATAAAGTTTAATTTAAGAGAATGGTGGTAAGAAGAGCATGGAATGTAGAAGATTTAACTACAACAAAAAGAAAGGAGCAAATGAAGCAATAGAAATGGTAAGCAGAAAAGTATGAGGAAGACATGAGTTACAGAAGTAATGATTAGGAAAATTGATGAAAGAAAGTAATGAAAGAGAATGACTACAGCATTGGGAAGAAGACATGATAAAGGGGTAAACAATAAAATGAGGTGAAATACTATTAGGGTAAATGAAACAAGGTGGAAATAGTAGTATTAGGATATGGAGAGTTTACAGAGGCAGGGTGAAATAGTTGCACTATACTTTAATATGGACTATAGTTATGTAGGGTTTGGGAATTTGGTCTTTATAACATGAGGATAGTCAGACATATGACCTTTGAGAACCAGAGATGAGACCTATGGCATGTGGGAGTGAATAAGAATGGAGAAAATGAAATGAATGGAAAGAGAACCAAATTAGGGAATTCTGGGCATGGTATGGGAGGAGGGACAGCTGTTGGGTGAAATTTGAAGAATGCAGGAAAAGTGGATACAGGAGATACTTTGGTAAGAGCAATGGTATGCTGAAGATTGTGAAAAAAGGGACAAATCTCGGAAAGAAAAGTAGAGGGAGGAAAAGAATTGGTATTTTGGCTGAAATTAAAGGAGTTAAGATACATGCAGAGCCAACTGAGGAGTTTAAGGATGTTTTTGTGTCATATTGGTTATGAATTATGCATGCAGTCGTGTGTTGTGCCAGGGTCCCTCATAAACCTTCCCTAGCTCATGAGACTACTGTTTATAATAAATACACAATAAAATATAGAGCACTGTTTGTTTGAAGTGTAAAATGAAACTACTTTGCCAGATGAGGAGCTAAACACGTAAATGCCTATTTTGCAGAGAAATATGTCAACCACCATTTGGAAGGTTGTTAGAGCATCACTGGAAAAGTGTATTGACTTAAAAATTCAATTGACTGGAAAAAATATTAACTTTAAGAAAAATAATCTCGTTTTTTTGTTAGATTGGAAACTTTCCTTACTACCCATATATGTGGGTATTTTCTACACCATCATGACACCCTTTATGATGAAGAAAATCCAAAGAGGGTTCAAGGAAAAGTCTTCAAGGAAGCACCACTTTTATTCATTACATCATTGCTTGTGTTCTTTACATAAAATGATGAAGACGTCCCTGATAAGTATTATTTTTCTTCCAATAAAAATGGAACACGGTCTTTGATCTGATTATCTAGTGCATAGTGATAGAACACATTTATTTATGTCTATTTCAGACCTTTTCCTGCGTGATTTTCCAATGCATCACACATGGGCTTATCATTTCAGAAATTCTAATTAATTTGTGTACGTAATTAATCAATAAAGGTTAACTGAAAGATAGCCTTAAAGGTCAATTGAACACAATAATTAGAACAGTCATCACAAATATAGGGATCCGGATTCGAATCCCGGTCAAGGTGAATGATTTTTACACTCTGAAATTGTTGCATAGAAACTCCATGACAGGAAAATACAAGACATATGACAGCAAATGTCAAAACCAGTCTATCAGTTATTTCGGTTGACTTATTTTTGTACACTTCTTTTTTATTGGAACAAAATATCACTACAAAACAACATTCTAAAATGATGCATAGGTAAAGTATGGACTTCTTAGGTATATTAAGATATTTATAGGTGATAGTGCAATGACAGTGAGAAGCAATATTGTGCACTATTGCTAATGACAACATGTGGTTAACCTATGTTACCTACTGCTTAGTTAGAAAAAAATAAGAAGGGCAGTATTGAATACAAACATTAATATAAAAAAGTAGCTTTTGATTAAATGTGAAAATAATATTGCACATACAATTAAATAAATATCATCAACATATGAAAACTATTTTGGAGTGAAAAACTTACCTGATTTGTAACCTAATGTTTGCGATCTGCAAGTGCTTTTTCTATATAGGTTACCTTTCTTCACTTCACTACAGCTTGACATGGTGCCATACATCATGAGCAAGGGGCACTTCTGTAAATATTATCCAGAAATCCCAAATAGAAAACCAAATATCTCCAACTGTCTATGGTAGTATTGAAAAATGATTTATTTAATCTCATTTTATTTAATTTTGAAGATATTGGCAACAGAAGAAGTCTTAGTGACTGCCTCATTTTACTATTCATACACCACCATTTAAGTGGTTACCTCTGCCCTCTCCCCATATTTCCAAATCTGAAATGAATTCTAGCAATCCTATAACTTAAACCACACCTTTAACTTAAAACACCCTCCCATTGAAACCTACCAAGAAATCATGCTTGAGGCATATGAAATCCCTGCAAAAGGTGTCGATGGAAAAATATAAATTAGGTACCGGCTGCTAATAAAGTTTTATTTATCTTTTATTCTCCCTTCACTTCAACCACTACATGTACTTTTCAACATCCTGTCATTAAATTTGAAGATAATTGAAATAGCATTCATCTTAATTTTTCAAAAATTGAATGAACTTGACAGAATATACTTTCTAATCAACATTATATTATAATGCTTTTCTTCCATCCCCAAAAAAAGGGAAAGGAATATAATATGAGAGGAGTTAGAACAATAAGTTTAATTCCTCATGCAGCTATGATGGTACTTAAGGTCATCAATATAAAGATGGAGAGATGGGCAAATACAGGGGATGATTGGTTTGGGTGCATGAAGGGAAGAGGTGCATGGTACCAAAACAGTAATGAGGTCACTGATAGGATCATTTCAATGTTCCCTACGGTACAATCCTGGCAATATCAATGCAATAATAATTATATGAGAGCTAGCTTCCATTTTGAGAGGGGAAACAATTATTAATATTTTAAGAAGTAATGACCATATAGAATTCATTTGAGAACTGGCCTCCTGAGAGCTCCACAAAATGTTCCTCCTCCACATGTAATGGTACTTAGTTCAGGAACCAGGGTTGCAAAATGAATATTTTACTTCCACAAAAATATATAACTCTCCTCCAGTTCCCTCAAACTCTCTTGGAGCTTACATCACATTCTAACTGACGTGAAAAATATGATCTGCTTGGTTTTACTCGACCTTCTTCTCGTGCTCCCTTACAAGAAATTTGTCATATTGATCCATTATAGGTGGTGAGTATCTATTATAAATATTTATTGGTTGGTGTGGTTTTGACATAATTTTGAAAGAAAATAGATATGTTAAGTATCAAGTGTACAGGACATAAGACTAAGTAGTTTCACATTTTATTGAGTAAATTTCTTTAGTTGGAAGGGAATGTGAAATGTCCATTCGGTTGAATGAACATAAAATAAATCATATGATTATTATGATTTGGAAGCCTACTATTTAAGGAAGGTTTGGGATAGACACAGACTGAACACTGTTACACATCTAAACCTCCCTTAACAAAACAACCCACAATTATAATGGCATCAGACAGGAACAGGAAGGCCAGAATGGAACAGGACAGGAATATTTATTCCTTCCTCATAATTTAAAAGCATCTATTTACAGGAATCATATAATGAGTTGATCGATGAGAATTTTTTGTGGTTAAAATGTTTGAAACATTTAGTCCTGTGGATGCAATTAAGACAGCCATTGTGGAAGAACAACTGATTGATGCGAATGGCACTGGGAGAGCTACTGCAGATCACTATGAGATACAGAGTGGGAAAACATAAAGTGATTAGCATGCAGAACATCACTAAAAACCCTACAGCCCTCGGTTATTGATGTTATTTTTCCTGAATATTAATGGATATTTGAGATTCCACCGCATGATATAATTTTTTACGTTGCAACAAAAAACTTACTCTGTCGTAAAATTGAATAAAAAATCCTCGTTTTTTAGCCACTATATGTACTGAATGTTGATACTGTGATAACATAATTGAAATACACGGAACAATTTATTTGTTTACTACTGCTTTCCTACTGCTCCCTGTAAGCTAGGAAAATATCTGTTCAAACGTGCTACGCTTGTTCATCAATGGTATGGAAGAGTCGAGAGGAAAACATAAGTCAAACAAATCCTCAGATACGTGAGAACTGACGTTAAAAAATTGAAATATATTCTTCATCAGAAATCTCGAAAAATTAACTGACTGACTGACAAATATTTGCGCTCCGAAGCTTTTAAAAGAGCGTTCTTCTGATGCGTGACCTCAGCTCGTCGATGCAACGTAGACATGAACGTCGTCGGCATAAAAGCCCGAGTTCCAATGCCGATGGCGGGTTTCTCTCCAAGCTTCCTCCTTTCCCTAATCAACCTACTTTATCCGGATTCTCCTTCAATGAGAGTACATTCCACCCATTTCATCTGCTAAGCGAACGCTTTCAGTGCTCACTGCAGAAGAATTCGTCAGAGGGGTTTATGACTTCGGCACCGAATTCGGGACGGGGTTACCAGAAAAACGTACGGTCACGATCTTGGCGGGCAGCCATCGAATACTAATAGCTTTGCTTTTTGGGAACACAACGATTCCGTGCAAATATCCCGTTATTATCGTTACTGGAACAGTTTCATCGGGTGATTCTTGGCCTTGAGACATTCAACAGAGTTTCAATAGACTCTCGCAGTCTGGGCTGAGTCCAGAACTGAGAGCACTAGTGAGTAATTACAGATGATATTGCAAGTTGAATGAACGACATTTTACCACTAGGGATTTTGATATAAAAATCAATGGGAATTAATTTTCCGAGTCATATCGTGGCAATGAGTGAGCGAGTGAGAGGGAAGGAAAAAGTCCGTTTATGCGGACATGGTATGGATTACAGATAATCTGCTGAAATTGTCAGCCCCATACCCCATAGTTTAACATGTAGACTATTCTCGTATGTTCAGTTCCTAAATGTACCATAAAAGTATATATAAACATGTAACAACAGCGTAAATGGATACAGTATGGCATAGAGTTAAAATTATGGGACAGCTGCAGTTAAGAAAACAGAAGAATAATTATTGAACTCGTATCAGGAACTTCCAGAAACAAAGGGATGAGTCTGTTACTTCAATATAAATAAATAAGTAAATATATTTCCGAGTATTAACAAAATCCCCTAATTCAACAAGTCCACAGAATGTAAACATTAATATTATAAAATATTAGTGAGCATTAAAAGTATCAATATCAGTAAAGTATATAAAATATGGATATTGATAACCTCTAGAAATAAGTATTGGATGGCCCACATTGGGGAAACTCTTTTGAAAAACCTGCCGTAATAAAAGCAATTTACGGATGCTTGAATTTTTCTCCGCTTATGTTGAGAATGGACATTGCGTCGCATTTTCTCAATCCCACGCAGTTATGAATCACTCAAGAATTGCTTTGAACGTTCCAAAATGACCTTCCTTCGGACTTCATTCGCCGCAACGCACGAGTATTTAGTACTGTAAATTCATTCGCAAACCTTTCTTAACGGTATAAGCACACCTCTGTAAACAAGGAACCAATTATGGAGGTAAGAAGGCTGTTTAATGATTGTTTTAAGTATTTCATCTAAATATCTATTTAAGTGTTTACGACTAACCATGAGAATTTCAAAATCTTCCTTCAGAAACAAATTTTTAAGTTACTGTTTTTTTCCACTACTAAGGAACTAATCATTTTAAGCTCCACGTGTTAATAGTTAGGCAGGCCTTCAGTTTATGCTACATTTGGCAATATATGCCAAGATTTTTTTCTGCTCTCTGCTCTACTTTTTAGTTGATTAATTTGTCATAGATGGGAACCCTAAGATTAATCACGTTGTCGGAAGCGCGGATAAAGTTTGCCAAACATTAACTCGAATAGATTTTCTTTGTTATTTGAGATCATCATCATCAATGTGCTGTGTATTTCTGTGGCTAAAACATTAAAATGAAAATATTACGGTGAGGATGAAAACTGATGCAAAGTTCACGGTATCGAAGATATTACGCTACATAATTATTGAGGATTTAAGAATAGCTAGAGTGAAACGTCATGAAATATTTCATATGGTGTCTCACACACTTTAAAGTTTATCTTTTTTAAAAATGGCTTTATTCACATTTGCTGAAGAACCTAAAAATATTATTTTTTCTGGAGAATTAGGAGACCATTAATCTGAATATGTCGCTATTGTTGTTGACGCGTTTAATTCCAACTCAAAACCAGAATCGGGAAATCAATCGTGAAACAAACAAATAAAGAATGATGGTTCCCAACTTCCTGTCTAAGGAAGAATAATAAAGATCAAATCTATCAACTTTAACTACATTTTTATAGCCAATTGTGTAAAGCAAATGGTTTCTCCACGGTGGTACCAAGAAATTTATCTATTTATTTAAAAAAATGAGTGTCTAAGGTGGCATCGAGAAATGGGAAATATTTTCTCCGCAAAAATGATCAATTAACCAAATTCATCACGCATTTCCCATTACGTGTAGCAGCAAAATCCGAAGGGATATGTCTAGAAGTTGTTTTATGCAGTGAGAAGTAAGAGAGGAGAAAAATATATTAAATCAATTCATTGTACATTTCTTAGGAACTGCCAAACGGTTCTTGAATGAGTCTCGGCTCATCCAAAGGAATGAATTACGGAAAAATAATTCCTTCAAGTAATGATGACGTCCTCAACGAGATTTTCAAACAGCAGATAAAGGCTGAAGGCAGAAATTACTCATTCTACGCTCTCACTGGTCGAAGATTAACCAACAAAAAACTAGAGCAGTGAATTAAGATGATCAATGACCGAAAACTATGACAACCTGTATCCAATTAATGTCACAGGTGGACAAAATGAGATTGTTTGCCAAGTCGATCGTCTCCAATTGTTTCTGAGAGAAATTCCTAGGAATCTAACATCACATTATATCTATTCAAACATATTCTCTGTGGATCGCAAGATCTTGCTCAAACAAAGACTGGGCGAACATCGAGTATCTGTTGCTGATTTAATTTATAATTGAGATTTTACTGAAAGTCAAGACGACTTTCACGCTAGAAAAAGTGTCATGGTGATGATGTCTAAGATTCGTACGTTATCCTAAATTTTCTCGTGCCACGAGGCGTTTGATTAACCCAATAATTAAGTCCGAAAAGAGCCTCTAATTTGAAAAGAATTCAAAATCCTCATATCTTCGTTCTAGACGATCTTTAAAATTATAATTTATTTACGGAAACGTACAGTGCGGAGTGATAAAACTGAATGAAATGAGGGAACTTGAACATCATCTCGCAGCACTTGATACCTGCACAAGTAATAAGTGATGAATAGACAACAGCAGGCACCAGAAATCGAAACACTAATTACTGTGATATACTGAAAAATACCTTGGTATATCTGTCATTGACCAAATCCACTGGGATGCCATTTGTGCGGAAAAATGAACTAAGTCTACAGTCATTATCACTCTGTAACATTGAAGTTCATAGACGTAGGCGTAAATGAATTCTTGGACAAAGGTTTTTGATTTTCACCTACCTACTTTTCAACCATCTAGTATGGTAGCATTAGAGTGATCAACGCATCGAGAGATGACCGTGCGACCTACCTAAGAGTCCTTAGGTGAAATAAAAAAAATGAGCGACAAGATAATTTAAGTGCTGAACCTACTAACAATTTACATTGAGGCTCATGATTTGATTGTGACCAAAGTTGATGAGGATGTTATCCTTAAGATACTCGGTACGGATGACTATACTAAATAAGCTATTAATGATCTATTAATTTGGCAACTATTTTACTGTCATTTGGAAGAATCTTCCTCTCATGGGGTTCCACAAATATGCTTGCGAAGCGTGAGCATCGGGGCCTTATCAGCATGATCATTCTCTCCATCCAAAGTTATAGAACCTGTTCAACATTACTAATGTGATATCGCTGATATTTTTACATGATTCCGAGATTATACCCGCATTTCACTTATTAGATACTATTTTTATATTGCTTGTTATGAATACCGTGTGCAGTATATGTAAGAGAAGTGGTAGGATCGCGACGCATTCGATAAAACACTACAAATTTTCTGAAAATATCATTCCTAAGGATTTGAGGGGGGACCGAACTTAAAATTTATTGCAAGAAAGCTTTCAAACGGTGCATTGGGCGATGAGAAACCTCAAAGGCGTATAAGATACTGTATGAAGTACTCATCACAATTATGAGACCCACATGAAGAAGGGCTAATTGCAAAACTGGAGAAGGTGCAAAGAAAGGCTGCCGGATGTGTGTTGTGGAGCACAGGAGGACGGAGGGTGTGACAGATATGTTAAAAATACTGGGCTGGGAATCTACAAATGAGGAGAAAAAGAATCAGATGCTGTGAACTGTTCCACATACTTAAGGGAGACAAAGCTTGGGAAGAATTAAGGAAGGGCGTCTTAAATCACAACTTTTTAGGGAGCAATGCTCGTAAGTACAAGGTGAAGTTCCAAGCGCAAATATCAATGATTACAAATTTTCATTTCTCAACGAAACAATCGTTGACTGGAACTGTCTACCTGCAAAACTATTAGAGCCCTTCGCATAAAATGTATTTAAAAAATATATATTTTTAATGTAAATTATTCATGAGAAAATGGCGTGTATATGAGTGACATTTTATGCATGAATGACCATTAAATGTATGTTACCATCTGGTAAACGGCCAACTTGTAACAATATCCTTTAATAATAATCGTAATAATAATAATTATAATAAAATGGAAGGGACAGAACGGATAGCATATAACCGACAAGGGGCGGAAGTTAAAATTTAATGATAATGCTTATCATTCAGAGAAAGGACAGGGAGAAATACTGCTCGGACATTTTTTCCACATCACGCTACATACAGTCTATTTCCAGCGGATACGATATCAATGCTGTCAGTTTCAAAATTATTCCTAGGAAACTTAAAGGACATTTGTGATATATTCTCCAAAGAATGTGCCTATTCCTACTCGTAAATTGTTATTCTATAAACTTCAAATTAGAGTTTCCGTTCTGTTACCAATTGTCCACTCATTTGGGCAAGCTCAATAACCTCCGAACAAATATCGGTGCCTAAAAATGGAGGAAAGTTTTTTGAAAGTGCACACGATAGGAGGCACCGGAGTTTACTTTCGGGATTTTCCTTACCTATGACTAGCAGATACACAGAACTGGAAGAAGTTGCTTCGTAAACTTCGTAAACTTCGCAATTTTTATCCAGAATATTAGCAATAATTGTTAATTAGCAAAACATTAGCATTTATTACAATATTATTACAAATGTGACGAGAAGGTTCAAGAGAAATGTTTTTCTAAATATGCTGCTAGTATGGGATCCTAATGGAGCGCGTGCAGAATTGATGAGCTAGATTTGTAAAACATTAATATGATGAACTGAGCAGCGTATGAAGATTATAAGAGGAACTAGGTTGAACATTATTCGCGGAGTAAAATTACAGATTAAATCTCTAACGTAAATTGGAAGCGGGTCTCTTTTGCGATGATGTTGAAAATGTTTTATTAGCCCCATCGTTCTATGGTAGGAGAGATCATGCCATTAACACTTAGAGGGATTAAATGAAAAACGGATAGATTTAAATTGTCATTCTTCTCACGAACAATAAGGGGTCAGGATCAAAAAGTATCAGATTACGCTAGAGGGAAAAGTGTTTTTATTTTTCTTTCTAGGTAATCTAGTACGTTTTCACCTCATATAGTCTTAGTTGTCGTCGTCTTGTAATTAACAGATCGTCTCGAATTTTCTCGGGGGCGTAGCTCAAATGGTAGAGCGCTCACTTAGCATGCGAGAGGTACCGGGATCGATACCCGGCGCCTCCAAGTTTTTTATATTTATATATATATTTTTTTAATTGTATATTTTTTGCAGGTTCCCCTTACCTTTCCCCATCCATTTGAAAAACCCTAACCCCCTCATCCCTTACCCTTTCCTCCTGGTGCTGCACCCCCTGCCACACACCTTTTTGGTGGCTTGCAGGGTATTGATGTAGATGTATTTTAAGAAAAGTGTCAGATACGAAGCACGTTCAACTTGTAGAAACCACTTAGATATCCTAGTGCATGTACCTGCAGTTATCATGATCTATGTATATTAGTTGAATTATTTTACATATATATTGTAACTAAAAATTAAGAACAACTTACTTTTCGTTTTTGCATGTTTGATTTTGCATCATTTAATCACCATCTACCATACAAAAAAATGACCTACATTGGTTTTGATTATAAATTCGTTGTAATTTCAGTTCTTTATATGTGTTTATATTTAAAGACCGCAAAACTCTTGTATAATTTTAGTCCCGCTAGATGCGTTTGAAAACATCATGTCTCCCTAATTGATTACAACACATATTTTGGAATTTGTACTCTACATTCGGAATGGGCAACATATGCGACGGAGGGATTGAATACTGCCCTGGTTGATGGGTAATCCAGGGTTTATGGGTAATAACAACGTGTGCCGCTAGTAACCGAGTATTGCTTAATGAATTTCGTTGCAATGAATTTATTATTCCATTCGTGCCACAGGGATGACATTCAACATTAATGATTCCTGTCTTAAAATATACGTATGTTCCCTTATATTTATCGATTGCTATGCTAAACGCAGCAAAGCCTTTCATAGGAATAAAAGTACTCGGGGACATGAGAATGATTTTCGGAAAAATAAATTAGTTTTAAATTAGTAATCTGCTATAGAAAAAAGTGATAGAAGGTGCTGAAGTTATTCATATGCATTATTTTTGTTTAAAATGAGACCACCTGGTGAGGGAGTGCCCCTCTTTTATTCCTTATCCATAATTTCGCATTTTTCTTCCGCAGCTTCCACTCCAAATGCAATTAAACACCAGTGGGTATTTCCTCTCGACACTGGAGCACTTGGGCCGTGATCATGCTGGTGCCGGGAGAAACTGGCGGTGAACGGGTGAAATGGTTCCATTGGGATAAGAGAGCGTCCATTCTCTTGGGCACCATTTCGTCCCATTCGGCTACCGAATAACCGATGACCCGTTTCCTCTGGTAACAGTCGGGTTGTCGAGGGAGCGGGTACCCAAGTGAATGACGGTTTACGGGCGTTACTTTATGGAAGGACAACTAGTTCCACCAGTAACGGCATCATCAGGTACAACAATGACTCTTTCCGACCAGTTCCGCTGGGATATATATGCCTATTACCATTTTGGGGCGAGTGGAGGGAGGGAGAGGGTAGGGGTACGAAAGGTGGGCGGAGGAGGAGTTTGGTGGTCTTTGTGAGAAGAAGGCGATGTGGGATGGATGGACAGTCAATGGGATGTCAAGAAGGGAGGGTTTCTTAATATCCAAGGTATAATGCTTTCGGAGAATTTCCTCTAACCGTTCCGATGCGTCAAGTCTATGACCTTTGTGTTCCTCGTTTTGCGGTATGAAGGCAATAAACGCTGCAGGAGTTTTCCTGCAACATTTGCCTTGCAAAAAAGATCTTTTTCGAAAGAATGTTTATGTATGCTACGACAATGCTCCTTCAACATTAATGAATATATATATATATATATATATATATATATATATATATATATATATATATATATATATATATATATATGTGTGTGTGTGTGTGTGTGTGTAAGGAAAGGAAAGGTCAAGGAAATTTTTTGCACTTGTGATATGCTCAATTCCGCCTTTCCTACCTCTCCGGCGTTTGCCTTTTAAATGTATTCCTATTCCTTTTTCTTAGATTTATATCTATGTGAATGAATATATATATATATATATATATATATATATATATATTCATTTTATTATCATTATATACATACATATATATATATAATATTATATGTGTGCATGTGTATATATATGTATACACACACACATACACACATATGTGTATGAGAAGTCCAATGAAAAATCTGACAAGAAGAAGGGATAACCTCTTATCGGGCACATTTTATGACACAATGACCCAAAATGAAGACTCGTGGTGGGAAAAGTGAAAGGGAATGAGAGATTCCGACAGTCCGGCCAAAATTCTTTAAGAAGTTTTTTGAAACACTTTCTGAACCAAAAGCCATTGTCGAACAGCTTATCCAAAATGAGACGTAATCAGGCAGCGGGAACACCAATGAAACTTATTTCAAGGTGGCGATCAGAACTTTTGAAAATTTTGTAGAATTTTCCATTCATCTGTGAATAATTTTTGACTCATTAAGTGTTTTTGATTGAATATAAATTTTGAGGTCGAACACAACTCAAGTTTTCTTAACTGAGTTCCTATATTTTTATCCAAGGGAATATTTTTATTTGTCTGAGTTATCCAAGGATATTTATGGTTTTTTAGACTATTTTTTCTCAGTTTACTTTTTAGACAAAACTTATCTCATAGCATGCTTCTGCTTTGATGTGTCCTTCATATCTGCTTGGTGGATAACTCGCTCAAAGATAAAATCCCTGAATTCGAACGTGGGCATTGCGTTAACTCTGCGTCCTCTAGGGAACATAACGACGAACGAATACTTGCTTATCAGTAGTTCCCCGGCCACCAGGGACTTTCAGCCAGAAAGCATTAAAATGGAAAAGGGAGAAGATAAAATATCGTGGTTGGTTGCATAAATATCTTGGGGGACGGAGTCAACCCGCCGTCCATATCAAAGGCAAATCTAGAACCTTCCTGAAGGGAGTTGTGGGGCAGGGGAGGGGGAAGGGACCACAATTAAGGGACCTCTAGTGCCACGATTGGAGATATTTTTATGCTGATCCCAAAAAATGTGTCGTAATTAATACTAAACCCTATTTTTTTTAATGTTCGGCCATAGAAATCGCTTTCGAAATAACTTTCAGTCTAGTGGCAACAGGGTCCATTCAAGGGTAACATTTGTATACTCGAAACGGAGAGAACGTGCAAAAAGTGTCTCTCTACCCAGGATCATTCCATAATCCTTTGGACTCAAATAGCTCACACTACATTTGCCGAAGCAAAAAACATTTCAACTTGAAAAAAATTTTGTGCCAGCGAATAAAATCGAGTTCAAAGCCTTAAGCATTTCAATTTTTGTAAAGTGCTATCCAAAAGTGCTATATATTTCTATAGCAGGCTGTTAACCAAAAATTATGTTAAGAAAAGAAGAGTTTAACGATTTGGCGGAAGTCGATGATGACAGGTACCCTGAGTTAAAATATAAAGAAAAGGCTGGTGACAACTTTTACGAGTATATATATTTACTTGTTTATGGAAAATACATTTTTATGACTTCAGAAGTTGGTTAATTTTAGGCGAGGATATGAGCGTGGATTGGAATATTTGACGCATGGGTGTGGAGAAGAGTGGAAAAAATAATATGGACGGGAAGGAAACCAAACGATTAAGTTCTAGGCTTGGTGGAAGAAAGAGTGATGGCTGTTGGGGTAAAAAATAGAGAAGTCAGGACAAATAGATTCAAGAGATACCGAGAAGCAATGGGATGTTGAAGATTGTGATACTGGGGAGAGCGCTGGGAGTGCGGGTTAGGGCTAGGGAAAGAATAGGCATTTTGGACGGAGTTAAGGGAGGTAGGAAGCATGAAGAGCAAAATGATGTATTATTGTAACATCCAGTATGGGATTTCAGGATATTTTTGTGTCGTGATAGTTATCACTTACACCTACAGTAGTGTCAGGGTTCATCACAATCCTATCCTACGCTAATCCAGTAGACTTCTGCTAAGAATAAAGTAACGTTGAGAGGAGCCGTAAATAATCTAAGATGGGCCAAGTACCCTAAAGATCACACTTACTCGCCTACCCAGGAATAATTATGCACCGAGCGTCAACATTTTCGAGAGGTACGAGAACTTGAGCGCAAACCCGGTGGTTTGGACCGCATATCTCGCACAACGTCACCACAGGCGACTCGCACACCTCATCCGACACCTACTCCCCATTTTATTTATTTATTATTTTTTTTAAAGGAGTCGTCGCTCCACGGTGTCTACGATATCGATTCCCAGCGACGGGTGCGCGGGAACTTGAAGCGCCTTCCGCCAGGGCTATAGGATTCCCTCTCGTGACACGTGGCGCTCTCTCGCGGGCGGCGGCTTAACTTAGTCCGCATACGAGCGCATTACGAAATGAGGATCGTGGAGGTGGAATTGGGGGGGGGGGGGGGGGAAAGGGAGATGCACGGTCGTGGACCTCATTTAATTTCTCTAAAATGGAATACGCTCCGTGGATTGCGCGCACGGCATTATCGCCTTCACCGTGATGACAGAACGTGAGAATCGCAGGTCGCGTTGCGATTTATTGGAAATAATGAATGCACTGGGATCAGCCGAAAACTAATTCGTGCAATACTTTATATTCATCATCTCCGCTACTTTGCATCGTGCACTATTTCCGTTGGCCTTAGTGCGCGAACATACAAACTACTTCGGCGTGGTCTGGCGGGGAAGGTGAATCGATTTATCACGTTCATTCCCGGAAAGCCTGCAAAAGTGGAGGCAGGCAGACAGTCTACCAGCAGGTAACATTAACGTTGGAAGGGATATTGTAACAAAACCTATTTCAGTTGTGTCGCCCGATTCCCTAAAAAGAAAGGCAAAAAACTGAATGCAACCACTCAGAATCAGAATTTTTGGTCTAATATTTCATAGGTAATTACCGCAGTTTTACACGGTTTGAAGGCGCTATAATGGTTTTAGAATGTGGATTCATATGGAGTAGTGTGTAGCACAACACGAAAACGGAAACTAAAACCAACAATGACCGTTAGGAATTAATAGAGAAAGGATTGAAATGTGCTCACGAGATGGATAAAGAGGTAAAAGTTGGAGATTAGAAGCAGCAATATACTCTGCGGCTGAAGACGACCTCTTGAATACAGGAGAAAATGATGAGCCATAAAATGCGCCAAACTCGAAAGGCCATCTTGGCATCGAATGATTTTTACTCTGCTCTTCTTCTTATATCATATATTAGCCTCCTCGCCCTTAAATCATATTTTCCCATTAAAAATCCAATTACTTTTGCAACAGCCGCAGAGTCAACAAGAATTTCCGTTCCTGCGTTCGATTCGGAAATGAGTATTTATATTTAATGGGTAATCATAAAAGAAAATGTGCGATATTATTTTAATTTGATATAATTTCGAGGATGTTTTATGAATTTGATTGAGAGCGATATTGTTATAATCTGTCAGCTTATAAGTTGAGTTTATGACAGTCTAAGGACGAATGAATTTGATGACGTGTACCTTCTACGAATATGCGATTGTATTGTTCCCTCTCGCTCAGGTGTGCTCTTGCGTGTTTGAATTTCAGGAGTAAAGAATGTACTCAAATCACTTCTGCTCACCGTGACACACAAAGTTCAAACGGCAACGACAAATGACGTGCCAACGGCAACTGCCAGCTTTCTCCGAAGCAGCTGTTTCATCCTCACCCCAGGGGGAGATTATTTTTTCTGTGGTTTTTTTTTCCAGTCACGGGTGACAAAGAGGGACCAAACATCAATGGTAACAGAGTGAGCTGCCGGATGAGACCCTGGGTTTAGACACTACCCAGGGCTCATCAGGTGTCACTCATAAACCACGCGGTACTTTTTAGGGGATGAGGGAATGGGTCGACGGATCGTCACGTCGTGTCGCATTCGGCGGAGCAAGGGCGTGGTTTTAGGATCAAGTCACGTAAGTACTTCTTTGCCAACGGCGAAGATTAGTGTATCCAATGAATCGCAGATCACTTCACGTCACTGAAAAGAAAACAGTAATAATTCATTTCCAACAATTAGGTCAAATCGAACTTCCATTTTGGGCGTACTGCCTAGCTTGGAGAGGTGATACGAACATTCCACGGTTTAATAAATCATGACAATCAATAATATCTTCGTAATAAAAACAAATCGAGGTAAAAAGTATACTAATAATTCATTACAAATTCTCTTACGCCTGTGTCCAATTTAATTTCTGACATTCACCGATCATATTCGTGTATAGTAGTCTACTTACTGGTTCTCTTCCTTCGCCGTCCTTGATTACCCGACCTTCTGCCTTCCATCACTTGCTTCAACAAATCTAGTGCTGCCCTTATTTTCTGGGGAATGGCAATTGAGGTGGCATCCTCTTTCCCTATAGTATACGCCCGGCACTATCCAGCAAAAACACGATGTCCCAAATTCAGCTCAAGCAGCGAAACCTGATCTATTCCTCTTGCTCAAATGTCATATAAATTGCCCTTATCGATTTGACTAGAAAATTTCGTACAGCTTGGTCATGCGGGTGCCCAGATAAGTAACGGATTTGAGCCCTACACACTTTGAGAAGAAGCCCGGATCTTTACTCAGGCATCAGGTCGATGATGTATATTGTGGCACATACTAGATGATTTTTGCGTTACTCTCCGTTACCTCAGAGTATTCCGATGGAGAAGCTATCTATTGGATGTTTTTATGAGTGGCATATTTATGGATGACGTATTTTACAAATCAAAACATCTCATAGTCGGTGACCTAGACTTCACCCGTTATCCGTTATAAAATTCAATTTTGGAGCTCTAGAAAATAATCTGGGCTGCATAGTAGACCAGTTAAGTGGAGCGCTCAGCTACGAAGCGCGGGGTGATGGAGAACTCGGCTAAAATTCCAAACGGTTTGATTTTCTGCGTTAATCTCACGATGAAGCCTTGAGCAACCAACACTGGAAGAGGATTTGCATTAAAAATGTAAAGTTCACATGTTGTCGGACTTACTTCTAGGACGAAGTAAACTCTGGCCTCATAGACACGAATCTTCTCGTGAAGTACGTAATGTCATGGTGAGCATATTCTCTCGAAAATTAACGGTATCGAGCGTCACTTGGTGAAGATACTTCATGCCAAACACACACGACACTTAATTGGTTTTTCGCTGTGATTTAAATTTTCAAGACCCGAGTTTCGTTGCGACGAAAAATCGTCGGATCCTGATAGTGTTGCGTCGTAACGAAACCCGGGTCGTACAAAATTAAACCCACCGTAGAAAGCCAAGTGAGTGTTGTGCTTAATTTAATATTCTCTTGAGCTTGCAGCATAAAGAAACGGCATCACATTCCTACCCATAAAACATTACGACTCGCTGTAAAATTGTCGGAAAGATTACCAATTTTGGTGAATTATGATCGGACAAGACGATGGGTCAAATAAAATATGTCCAGTCATTGTTAAAGTGGCAGTTGTGTTAAGCAGTTTTTCTAGGAAGTTTGAAATTTTTCTTAAAATACTTTTCGAAGTTTGGAAAACTGTTTCCCAGTTTCAAGCAAGAGAGCAGTAAGAGCCCACTCAAAATCAAGTTTTCAACTTCTTTGGGTCGAGGTGGTACATGCACACTTGAAAATAATATTTTTCGAAGTATATAATATATGTAAAGTTTGTAGTATGCTTGTGTGTGCGTATATATATATATATATATATGTATAAAAAAGTAGATATAAATTTTTTATATATATATGTATATATATATATATATATATATATATATATATATATATATATATATATATATATATAGATACATATAACGTATTGCCTCGATCTAAAGAATAAGAAAACTTGGTTCTATACCTGTATGCATATATACGAGTATATATGTATGATTTTATGTATATGTTGTGTATACATTATTTGTTACAGTGAAATGATTGTATAATTGACTGTATAAATCTTATTTATTTTGGAGTGGACGACTCTTGTCCAGCTTAAATCTGCACGGATGAAAATTTGAACTGTCGGATCACCTCTTATGCATGTAACAGAAGCATATCAAAATACTTCGGGTTGGCCGGTCGCAAAATTCAGAAAGCTATTATTCTCACAATGGAAACAGTTTCCAAACTCTTTTTCCCGTCAAAGGTATGTTAGATTTGGCCCGTCTTAGAATTTCATCTTTAGAGTAGGCAGCACCATTCTCCTGGATGCATTCGGAAACTCCAAGTCAAAGACTCCGATCAAAGCATTCGTGAGTTCCCAAAGCTTTCGCCGCAAAAAGATGTATATTGCAACACCTCCCCTAAGAATAAAATGGTGTTGATGCCAGGTCAACCGCATGCACACGACAATCCACACGATTGCAGCGGTACCATTCGGAATTCTTTCACTCACACGTGTCGGAAGGGCCTCGAGAATGTCTCTCGTCGATTGGAAATGAAAAGAAACGTGCGGTTTTGTTGGAGCGGTAGGTGGTGGTGAAGAGTTGGCTGAGAACACTTACTGACCTTCCCACTCCAGCATATATAGTATATACTCTACGAAAAGTACCGTTCAATGTTACCCAATATTCCATCAGAAGGCGCTGTACATATATTGTACATAACTTTAAAATGTTGTTATTATAATAATTTGTGCACTTAGGAAGTGCCTCGATTCATGTGGATTAGTTTAAAACTTGATTTTGAGATTGTTCTTACCGCCCTCCTGGTTTAAAATGGCCAATTGTTTTCCTAACTGCGCAAAGCTGTTATATGGGGAAACTACGAACTTCCTACCAGAGCTGAATAACACATTTACCACTTCAACAGTCGCTAACTATAGACGAAGACATTTCTGATACTTTCTCAGCATATGGTATTAGTGAAACCTTCTCGGGTTAATTCTTCCATCGCCGTTGACGTTTCGATAAAGAATTCTCTCGTCCTCTTCAGGGTAATGTCGCCACGTCATACCTACTCTCTCCCTTCTCCCTTAGAGTAGACGAGTGGGTCGTTCATCAAAACGTTGGAGGATATGGAGGGCTTAATCCGATAGATAACCCACAAAGATCTCACTAAGTATAGATGAGTTGATGAGTCCATCGTCTTGTACGTTCGTAATTCTTCAGAAATAACAATTTTTCCGTAATTTTAAAAAGAATAATAATGTGATACTTTTTCTGTATATTGAAAGTGTAAGAGAATATACTCACCGACACAATATTCCATCGAAAGGAGGTTTGTGAACATGAGGCCAGTGTTCACTTACTTGTAATCAATCCCACGATATGTGAACCTCTCACTTCCAGGGTATGGGAACCAATTCCTCTCTCCGTGTCGCTTAAGGGTTCATAATAAGGCCTCCAGGGAAAATCCCTTGCGGCTCTCATACTTACAACTGAACTGCAAACTCGTTTCTTGAATCTGCAAACTCTAAGTTTTTTTAAAAAATGTCCGATCTTCCTAGTAAAGTTGCCAAAAATTTTTCCGCGGAACGTTTATCTAATAGAAAGTCAGGTAGAATACACGTTTATTCTACTGACCTCGGGCTAGCTGGCGAGCGGGTAAGCAAAAGGATTCCAAAATTTTTGGAGTATGGAGGCAAATTATGATAGTTTCAACTCTTTGCGGTCCGTGGAGAAGGAGCGTTTGCGAGGGGACAACAACGCTAGCATGCTAATATCTCGCTTGAACGCCATTTGCCTTCCGCAATGTCAAATATGGCACTTCAATATTTGTCCACTATTCACGATGGCACGTTCTATTTCCTTTGACTTGATATTTTTCATTTTAAAAGAGCTTTTGATCATTTGTGCTCCCAAGCAGCGTACACATTCAAATGGAAAGACTCCAAACAATGGTGTGACTGTTTTCCCATCAAAACGTGCAAATGTCATTATTAATTAAGAAGACAAATAGGAACGTTTACATATTCACAGAATCAAATCCGTTATCACGAAATCATACTTTGATGTCTATTATAATCACTATTATTAAATAATTGCATAAACTCATGAATGAACTACATTCATCTGAATTAGTGAGGATAGGTTGACAGGACATCCCCTCTCTATTTCCCTCTCGATCCCCATTACGTCAAACCTTCCTTTTGCAACCTGTACTACTCTCCAGTTATGCTCCACATGAAAAATGTGTCAAAAGAATTTTCCTCTCTCCTTATGCCCTATTTACATTACTGTCGTGTGAAATAAAGTAAAAACCTAACGTTCGTTCACTGTCTTTTGCTTACCATCGTGACTCAGCGCTGCCCTCCAAAATTAGATAGTCATTAACAAAAAGTAGAACAATAATTCTATTTAAAAAAGGTATCAAAGTGCAGTTGAATGACTGAAAACTTGAAAAAAATCCGATTTTAATAGAATGAGCGTATATTTTCAACTTCCAGAACAACACAGTGTAAAAATACGGCCATTGTTGAAATTACATTTTGACAAAAATTTCAATACAGCCGTGGAGTTTTCACGAATCTTCAGGATTCGAATGTCGGAGGGTGACACGTGATTCTTACGATCTCACCCCGTCTGCCCACGACGTTTCCGCCCATTGATTAGTGAGAATTTCACCCGAGCCGCCTCGACCCTGGACCTGGGAGACAGCTGCCTCCCGAACTGGTGACTGCGCCACATTGCGCCGGGCGACTTCGGGGCAGCCGGGAAAATGCGACGACCCTGGAGTGAGGAAAGGGGTATTATTTTTTTTTGGCGAGAATCGTGCCCTGATTGCGCTGCAGACGGGAAATGATGTGTGCGTATGAGGACGACGCGGAGGGTAATGGACGCTAATGGGATTGGAGAGGAGACGACGGTGCTGTGTCGATTGCGGGACCGGGGACGTAGGGGAAGGGGGCGAGGATTGAGCGAGGTGAAAGGGTTCTTTTATTCGGGGAGGGAGGAGGGTAGGGGGGGAGGGGAGATTTAGGAAGAGGTTGGTGGGGAGGGAAGGTGAAGAAAGGGAGGGTGGATGGAGGAGGCAGTGAACGGAGTTCCACAAAAGAACGGGATGGGGGGTGTGGGGAGGGTTCTGGAGGAAGGGGGGTGGAAAGGAGGAGAAGGTCCGTGCCGCGGAGGGGGTGTAGAAGGCACGGGATGGGACTCTGAGGACATTCAACGGACTGGGCGAAAGAAATGACAGGAAAACAGGGCGAGGGAGGGAGAGATGGGGAGGGAGAGGAGGGGCGGGGAGGGGAGAGAAGAAAGGAGTTGATGGAGGAAGGGGCGATAAAAATTAAAAAAAAAAAAGATTGGAGCAACAACATTTATTTTCCGCCCTCTTTAGCTGAAAGCGCGCGCGGGTGCGAATGAAGGGTTGAGGGCTAAAGTGGATCAAACCCACAGAATCGAAAAAAAAAAAAATAATCCATACGAATAAAAATTGGTCCCGCATTTAAAACGGGAGGTTCTCGGATCCATTTGGACATCAGATTTTAAATAATGCTTCGTCTGTGATAAATCGAACCGGGGGGGGGGGCGACATTTTAGGCGACACGTGTGTTTTTTTTAGCTCGGACTCGTGCGAAATAGTATTAACCTTTTTTGGAGAAACGATTTTCGGTTATGTTTTTAGGTTACTCTGGTCCACTTTAGTTCCGGTCCGCTTGCTTGTTTGCGAACGGTGGTCGTCGTAGATATAATTTAATACAAGGTCGATTTTAACTTCACGGGAGGGGAGGTGAGAAATGGGAGGCAAATCCCCGGAAAAAAATCCTCTTGTTTTCCCAAACGTTTATATTCGTTAGAAAGGGTAATTACGACAAATTTGAATCCAGTTTGGTTTTAATTTAATGGAAAAATTACTCTACACTTTTTATGCATCCCTCTCTCTCTCTCGACCTCCCTTCTAACTCAACTCTGGGCACTGGGAAGAGTTGAGAACTCCTCGTCAAGCTGCGGAATTTCACAAAAAACTTTTCATTCGAGAAAGTTTGGGAGCACTGACGAGTTTCCCATCCTTTCGAATAACCCTCTTGAAATTTAATGCTTGACAACTTAAAAACCGTTCTTCCGGAGGAAAGTTAAAATGAAAATCTGAAGTGGTTGAAAGAATTTGTTTTGTCTGTTTTATTTGTAGCTAACACAATTCCCCATGCATGGTCGAGACAAAATTGATTCAATAATCTTGGTCAAAGAGGAACTAGAAAAATGTTTTTCAACTATGAGTAATGGCTTTTAATTAAATCTACGAAAGTGTCTTTGGGTTCAAATTGAAATCAGCATTTTCATGCTTCATTTTATCTACATGACGAATATTACGTGTTCAACTCGTCGACAGTCGTCTTTACTCACAAAATGTCAATATTCTCAAGATTATTATAAGGTAATCTAGCGGTGAAGGTAGGTTTTTGGATGGACACAACTGCCAAGGGAATATTTTGTGACTCCTAACAAAACACAAAATCCAGTATCCTACTCTATTTCAGACCCCTCTTCATCTCTGAGTACTTTCTTCCTCCCTTCATCCCGTCCAACATCCCTATCCTGTTCCTACCCTTTCCTCATTTGCCTTACATTCTCCCCTCTATCACAGTCTTCAACATCCCACGACCGATCAAAGATATAAATATCAATTTTACACCGAAAAGTGAACTTTACATCTGTAATCCCGAATGTTCACCAGGTAAATTGGTGTTGGAGAAAATGCAATCAAGATTTCATATGCATATTTAAGCATAAAAATAATAATTATGAAAATGATGGATACGCGACCAAGTTTATCGATTCTAGATTCTAATTTCTAATTTCAACTACATGACTCGAATGCGCAATTTTTCACGTCAACCACGAACATCCATGTCCTCTAGTTTGGACATCCAGAACCTTCATCCCGTTATCGCTCTAGATTTTAATTGGACAGAAACAGGCAGGCGGTTACAAAAACAGGAGGAATGGGAGGATTCACTGTGGTCACGCTTCCGGAAAGGTTTCGCATTTGAACTTGGTATGAAAAGTTTCACATTTGAATTTGATAGTCTAATCGACGAAGGAGGGGGAGGGGGATTTCAATCAAATGGAATAAATGTGAATTTTACAATGTTTCCATATGAAACGCATCATCAGCATCAACGGCTGGAAGACTGGTTTTGATAGGCGAGGGCAGAGAGCTCACGAATTACGGCCTCGCGGCGCGTGAAAAATCGTATTCTCGGAATGGGGGTCAGCTCGTTTCCCTGAGCGATTTTCACCATGCACGGTGTCTCCAAGAATGATCCAGTTTACAGAAACTCACACAATCCGTTAGTTAGGTGAAGTTTTGATAATCATCATCAGTATTTGAATCAGGAATTCTCATGGTAACCGCATGCCATGTCTACCATTATTAATGGGAAATGAATATCAGTCATTAGCCGTTTCCAACGTGTAAATTAGTTTAATCCACTTCTTCAATTCATTCCCTACTTGGCCAATTATTCATTGCTCCGATAAACTTTACTTTCACCTTTATCTTTATCTTCTTCATTTAGTTATTCATTGATGTAGCACGTTAGCTCTTTCATTTCTCATTCATTCGTCAGGATATTTAAGAGTCAGTCCAGCAACTTTCAATAAATATTTTTGTTAGAACTAGCAGAAAATGGCTTAACGGAATAATTAAAAATACACCAATCATATTGTAAACAAGTCAAATTTATAGATTAATGGTATAAATATTTAACAAAGAATGATTCAAACTAAATCAATGTATATATATGTGTGTATATATATATTATATATATATATATATATATATATATATATATATATATATATATATATATATATATATATATATACACATAAACACTTTCAAACACGAAATCCCGCCAAACGGTGAACAAATACTCATTCACATAGAAATAGATTTAAGGAAAAGGGATAGGAACACATATAAAGGACGAACATAGTAGAAGTGGGGAAGGCGGAATCAGGCAAATCACAAGTGTAATATTTTTCCGAGACCGGGACTTGAACTCCAGATCTTTCCACTTGCCGGGCGGCCCAAACAAATACCTCTATCTATCTATATGTAATGTGTAATGTATACGGTGATAACAGTTATTTAAATTATTTTGACATTTTTATCTTGATGCCCGAGGATTTGAGCATGCCTCTGGATGAATACTTAAGTAAAACGAATATAAGGGAAGAGGTTTGTCTTTTCTAACTAGTGTCTTCAACCGATTTCGTCCAAACTCTTCGTCGATATATTCATTGGTTATTCACCATTGAGTCTTCATCATAATCCCACAAAGATACGTGTCAATTGTATCCCGCATTCTATTCTGGCTTCATTGCCCATTTCTTCCTTCCGTGGATTTAATGACAAATACGATGGTTTCAAGAAGCCCATCGATATTATTCTTGTCTTTTCATCGTATGCTTTTCTCAAACTTTGCGTCCGATAGAATATCTACTTTGCCGGAGTCATTTAACTAAAAGTCAATAACTTTAACTTTTTATGTCACAAATTTTTCAATTTTAGTTCCTCCTCTCCGTAGGCATTTCAGTAATTTTTTTAAGGACGCAGAGGTGAGTGGGGGGGATCTGCCACAAGAATTCAACTTTTGAGCCGATGAAATGAAAGTACAGAAATGAAAGCTGAAATTCTCGTAAGCGACCACCCTCAAGTCCAAGAAATTCGGGGAGGGGAGGAGAAATGACACAGGCGGCATAAAGCTATATTTAATAAAGTCGCCATGATTATTGGGGAAAGAAGCCTCGGTCTCCGGACAATGGGAAACCGTATAATGGCCATGGAAGGGACACAAAAGGCTTTGGGCTCACACACACACACACACCTCCTTGAATAGCAATCTCATCGATTAGCGTCCTTCAGCTGATCCCGTCTCGAAGGGATTTTATTGGTCGAAACGCTTGAGTGGTTCGAAAATTCGATTGGCTAAAATAAAAAGAAAAAGAACAGATTTGCACGATGTCCGTTGGATATCATTATAACTGCTGAATCTGAATCATCTACGAGTTGTGTCCGAAAAATATCCGACCTGCGTTTTTAATTATTTTTTTTGATTGTGAGGGAATTTGCTTCAAGAGGTCAGACGGTCAACAAAGAACATTGCGTTGAAGTTCTGAAAAGATTGCGTGATGCCGTGAGAAGAAAACGACCGCGTCCTTGGTCAATGAGTGACTGGCTTCTTCACCACGATAACGCGCCATATCTCAAATCGGGTGTATTTCGATATTTCACCGCGGAAAGTCACCTCTCCTCATTTTTCTATATCTAACGACCGAGGTGACAGACTCTAAAAAAGAACCTACTATGACCACCCGATTTCTTCCACTAATTTTCCTATTTTTGGAAGGCATATTATACATTTGTCCCACGCTCGAGTTCATTATGATAGAATGAATACCCGAAAAAGACGGCTACATATTCCACCCTTGCCTTTTACCACTCACTTGATTGAGTCTACTTATAAATCCGCTGACGAAATCCTCTAGCTGTTTCTCCCTCATTTTGAGGATACTTCAACTGAACATGTTCACCTAGATCTAATAATGATATGCGGACGGGGTGTCAATAGTTTTTTCAAAGTCACCTATTGTTTCTGTTATTATGACCTTATATATATGATGATAAAACACGGCGGGGTTTATTTTTAAAACCACAGGAACGACAGAGACAAGGCAGGCGGTTGAAAGTTATCAAGGGGAAGGTGATAAGGAGTTATGGGTCGTGCCTTTGGCTCCAGGCGAAGGCCCGCAGCAATCGGCGACAGGAGTCTTCCCCTTTTCCCGGAGGTCTCTGAGGTATCCAGGGCGGCGAAAGGTCTCCGTGAAGGTGGAGTTTCCAGCCGAAGCCAAGAGTTTCCAAATACTAATACAGAGAACCCATTCCTCCTGACTCTGGATCCTTTTGGAGGGCCATTCCGTCCGCAATGGATTCCTTCACCTTGCTTCATTAGCATCGCGAGTTCAGGAGAACCGGCGGCTCTTACTGGAGTGGGAAGAAGAAAACCTTTGCGCTTCCGATGGCCACGCAAACCAGTATGCTAGCTGATCAAAAATGGACATTGATTATTGGGCCATTATACCTAGTAGCGCACCTATTCCAGACACCTTTAAAAATTTACATTTCTTGGAGATGGCCGCTAATTTTCCGGAGGTCATTTTGGATCCATTGCGGATATAATGTATACTCAATATGTGATTAGAGTTCATAGACATTTTTCTCATTGAAAATTCAATCATGAACGTTTGGTTATTTCTTGTTTTATATTAAATATCTCGTCAGGTAAGTGAAGAAGGGATGTCGGACGGAAGGAAGGGCAGATGAATGGATGCGGATTTGAAGAACAGTTTATAGCAATGCGCCTTGTCAGGTTTTGTCTCGTTAATCGAGGTTAAGTAATAGAAAAGTGTGCAGTGTGATTTCATTCAAAACCTAACTACAACGATTATCATCATGATGACGGTCGTGTCGTCGATACATCAAAACTACACAGTCCTTTCTTTGTGTTTCTGTGTTTAAGTGTCATAATCGATGTTTTTATATATTTGTGCGTCGCCACAGGCCGACACACAAATGTCACGTTTTTCATGTTTGACTGTGTGTGTATCTATATACACACACACAGTCAATCATGAAAAACTCATTATTAGGCGAAACATTATTCATTCACATGGAAATAGATAGTTTAGTTAGTGTCTGGCAAGTGGAACGATTCGTGGTTCAAGTCTCGGTCGAGGAAATTTTTTCCACTTGTGATCTGCTCGATTCCACCGTCCCCACCTCTCCCATGTTTGTCTTATATATATATATATATATATATATATATATATATATATATATATATATATATAGTAGTATATATATATAATAGTATATATATTATATATAGGTATATATATATATTTATATATGTATATATAATATATAGGTATATATATATATATATATATATATATATATATATATATATATATATATAAAATGCTTGATAAGAAAAAATCATACCGATAGCGGTCAAGCCATTCCATATCCTAATCCAAAATAAGGCGGACAATATCATTCCATTCTTTCCCATCCAATGCTAATTCTTCTTGCATCCTGATAGCTGTTCTTTCGCTCCCTCCTCTTTATTTGGTCTGCATATTTGCCCCTTTGTTTTCCTCGTCGCGTTTTCACTTCTATTACGCTCATAAAAAATCCATTATCTCAAAATATGCTCGGCCCATATGGTTCCTCTTTACCCGTAAAATTCTCCATATGGTTTTTCCCTCTTCTGTATACTTCCTCGTTTCTGTTTATCTGCCTATGTGATCTGCGGTATCTGCTTACTGCACCAGGTTTCGAAAACTCTTTCCATCTCTGATCTGGGTATTTACTAGTATCTGAGTCTGTGATAATGGAGTGCTACAATTCACTCGTGAATCTGCACGTATTTTGTTCTTTGTTTCCAATCGCATATAAATTGAGTAGGAGAGCTGTCTTAATCACTAAAATCTTTTCGGCTCCAGTTATTCTGCACTTAGAATTGAATGAAAAGACCATTCACGAATAGCTATAAAAATGGTTTTAAACTGTAAAAGTGCCGAGAGAATGCTGTGAACGCGAGATCCACGGTCCTGAGGTCAAACTCGGGCGGAAATCTCAGAAAATTAGGTAAATACCCTAAATCCAGCGCTATTTTCTCTCTCATTTCCTAATGATTTCTCTAATTTCCTATTAAGGGCTGCATTGTTAAAGAAATAAATAAATGACAGGTATCAATTCTAATCCTTTTAGAGAAAAGAAATAAGTTTGTCTGCATTCATTTTCAAACTGTTCTCATTTCTCTTTCCTCCGACGAACGTCAGTTAATTCCTCAGAGGTTGATTTAATCGTATAACGAGTAAGAATGCTAGATACACACATTTTACTCAGAACAACACGGATATTTAGGAAAATAACAAACTGAATCGGCGTTGATTAGAAAGAAGACACATTTCAATGAATAAGGATGTAAATTCTATCCTCACTGGCAGAGTCAGATACAATTTAATGCAATAAGTAAGAATGGATTTCAATAATGTTCAAAAGCACTCTCAAAATTGTAGATAACGCCCCAATAATAGTTGGAGATAATTTTGGATTATAGTTTAAAACTGTAATGCAGTTTTTAAGTAGGTAAAAATTGGATAAATATATGACAAGGAGTTATATGAAAGAGGAGAGAGCCTAATGGATTCCCGTGCCTGTAAATTTTCTGCTTTTTTAAAATAACTAACGACAAGAATACGCGTGGAAGATGCTTGAAGACGTAAAATAATGTCGAATTGGCTAAATTCCTCTTGAGTGGAGAAATATGAATCAAGTCAAGGACTACAAAAGCTTTGTGGGGGTGGATATCAGTAATGACAGCTTTTTATTAGAAACGGAATGCAAAGTAAAATTTAAGAAGCAAAAGGGAACGTTAAAGTGCCAATGGCAGCTAAAAAGACTAAAAAAAGAAGTTGAGCAATGGAATGCTTTCCAGTGAAAACTAATGGAATCAAGAGGAAATCGGGGAATCAAAAAGCGTAACAAAAATTGCAAGAGATATGAAGAGTGATATGTTGGAATCCGTGAAACAAAATGCAGGCCGGTGAAAACCTGCGAAAAGATAACCCTGAATCACAGGCTAAGTTATTGCCGTTATGAAAGAGAGAGGAAAGTGCAAAAATTCAAGAGTTGAGGATTGAAAAAATCGTTACAAAAATTTGAAAAAAAAGAAATGAACCAAAATACCGGAGAAGGTAGACAAAAATAAATGACGAAGCTGATTGAGGGCGTGCGAAAAATTTTGTTCGAGGAGAAGTTAAATCAGCTTACAGTGCTGATGGACATCATTTAAATAAACGCAGAGCCAACTTTAGTATCATTCGACATCCGGTGGTGAGGAAATTATCCCTGGAGATGAAGATAAAGCGAGCACATGGAAAGAGGACGTATTAGGAGCATCTTTATGATGGAAACTACGAGAACTGTGTGGAAGAATACTGGAAGAAGGGTTTACTGTATGATGCCACGCCCTTAAGGCTGAAGTGGACGTTGTAAAGAAGATTTTCCGGGCAAAAAAGCACCAAGGATCAACGAAACACACAAGGAAATGGCAATCAATTCCAGAAAGAGATTTTGACGCAGCTCTATAGTCTAGTGTTTGATATTTATATGAAAAGAGAAATGCCGATTGACGTTAAGACCATTATATTCGTTGAATTCTATGGTCTCGGGCTCAACTTTGTGGAGGTTCATGTTCGTTTAAATGAAAATACTTTGTAACTTCCACGCAATTTTTATTCGTACTACCGGTTTCAACGCTTCGGCGTTATCATCAGGTACCTGATGATAACGCCGAAGATAACGCCGAAGCGTGATGACCTGATGATAACGCCAAAGCGTTGAAACCGGTAGTGCGAATAAAAATTGTGTGGAAGTTACAAAGTATTTTCATTTAAACGATTATATTTGTTCTCATGACAAAAAAGAGGAAAACAAAATATAAGGAAAACTATTGAGCCTCGCATGTGTATAACTCGTACATGGATTATGACAATTTATAATGGCGCCCTACTTTTAACGTCCCTGAGCTGGTCCATTTTGTAAATTTTCACTCCACCTTTCACCGTCTAGTCAATATATCCTTAGTGTACTTGGAATAGATCTGTGCTCACTTGGTTTATTTAACCAGCAAGTGTGATTTGACGGAATTTTAACTTGACGACAGTCTTCATTCAAAGATTTAACTATTTACGTTCGATTTCTGCGACTGCTTCATATTCTTGGAGATAAAATTTACTGTTTGCCTTTTCGTAAAGAAACTGATTTCACACCGGAATACTACATTAAACCCTTCTTCAACTCCACATACTCCCTGCCTCGCTTCATTCTGTCCAACGTTCCTATTCTTTTCATTCGCCCTAAATCTTCTTCCTAACATTCTCCTCTCTATTGTGAATCTTCATCATCTTCAAACTCCATTGTCACTCTTAAAGCCCTTCATCCATTTTTTCCACCTTCATTTTAACTCCCGTAAAAAAGTCCTCTCCTTCCTGACCGATGTACGACGATTTGTCCTCGTATGAAGATAAATGTGAGCGGCCAATTTTATTTCAGGGGCTATAGAACGATCCTTATTTTGTTGAAATACACGGTACATAATAATGATTTACATTACAATGCAACCATTTCAAAGCGGGAAAAATCATTCGTCTTGACCAGGATTCAAACCCGGATCCCTTGATGTCCGGTCGAGTGATTTAGACAGTTAAGCCGATTTTTACAGTCTGAAAATGCTGCATTGTAATTCACATTCAGCGAAAGACTCCGTTAAAAGTTACTGTTTCAGTTTCTTGGAATGGTTTACATTTTTGCCACGATTTTTGCAAATTTCTAAAATTATCCTTTTTAAATATTTAAGACCTTTTACTTCAACATATAGAATTTTCCACAAAATAAAGGATAAATAAATGTATATGGAAAAACTCAAGAAAATAGATCTCCACCTACACGGCATGCATATGCACAACTGATACGATGGTGATTTTTTCCGTCCAAAGAGATGATGTACAGACACTGTACCATGTTTCACGATGATATTAATAACTATTCTATAATCAGACAGTAAATTTGAAGCAAATATATAAAATGACAAATGAAAATATTTGGACTCATAAATTCATATTAATTATTTTTCCCCTTGAACAAAAATGGAAAAAGATGCTAAAATGAAAATGATTTTGTTTGACATTTGAAATAAACAAGCACATTGTCGTTAAACGCTGCGTTGTTTCGCTGCGGCCTCCCGAATAGATAATGGGGGTAACGTAATTTCCAGGTACCCCACGGCGGCGCTAAGATCGCGTGGGCGTTATATTGGTTTCCAATCGATTCATGCGCCACGATGCCGTCACGTATTCCCCGCTACTTGTGTACGTAAACATAATTTGAGTGCGTGCAGAGAATGTATTGTGCATCACAGAACCTATGCATCTTCAAATTTCCGAAAGGTCACTTTCTGTATACATGCGACGCGAATAATAACCCACGCAGGAATACTTGATATGTACCTACATGCTTGCTGTTATTGATGTCTTTGCAGTGAAAGTTTTAATCTTAAAACACAACTACTAAACATTCAGCCTGTGAATAATCATTTAAAAAGTGCTTCAGTTAATATTTGACAATCAATGAAATGGATGCTTCTCTAGAAGAAGAGAAGGGGAGAGGCATGATATTTGAAGATGAGTTTAAAAGTTTAAGGGTCTGTCTAAAATGTATCGCGAATTTTGAATTTCTGCGGGTTACGTATATTTGATTTTTTGTAACGATATGTATGGTACTTATGTCTCTCCCTCATGACGAAAACTTTGGCCATTTTGAATATTCCGTTATTTTTGACAGCTGTTTTGCTGGGCCGGGTTTTGTTTGGCTTTAATAAATGTGGAACTCCAATAGCCGTAAACAGTTTACCTTTCTAAACAAAGTAAAAATGAAATTAGTTGGCTAGCGCCACAAGTCAAGAAGGGGTAAAAGGTAAAAAAGGAGAGGATAAGAAAGGTGAATACGAATACGCGTATTTCGGCCACAAAGTAGCCCTCTTCAGCGTACTGAAGGGTAATCGTCACTACCCTTCGACTTGTGTTGTAGTGACGATTACCCTTCAGTACGCTGAAGAGGGCTACTTTGTGGCCGAAATACGCGTATTCGTATTCACCTTTCTTATCCTCTCCTTTTTTTACCTTTTACCCCTGCTTGACTTGTGGCGCTAGCCAACTAATTTCATTTTTACTTTGTTTAGAAAGGTAAACTGTTTACGGCTATTGGAGTTTCACATTTATTAAATATTACTAGCCGTAAGAGCTCATTTCTATCAATATTTTTTTTGGCTTGTCTTCGATTTTTGCCTTTTCCAAAAATTGATCAAAGGATCTGTATCAAATTTTGTGTGAAAAACGAAGTTAAGTGCGCGGATGCATTCTGAATGTTGACTGTGGCATATTGAGAAGCTACCTTGGACCGAAGCAACGTTTGTCGGTGGTACAAAATGTTCTCAGAGGGCCGAGAAGATGTGAAGGACGAAGAGCGTGCTGGACGCCCGAGCACGTCAGCAACAGTCGAAAACATTGATGAAGTGAAGAAAATAGTATTAGCCAATCGTCGAATTACCGTTTGAGAAGTTGCTGAGGACCTAAAACATATCGATTGGCTCGTGCCATTCGAGTTTTACCAATAATTTTGGGCATGACGCGGGTCGCCGCGAAATTCGTATCAAAATTACTCAATTTCGACCGAAAACAGCAACGCTATGAAAACATTGCTAATGAGGTGTTGGACTCACGACCCAAACGGTCGTCCGCGACGATCCAAATTTGCTCCAGAGGGTCATAACTGGTGACGAATCATGGGTTTATAGCTATGACGTGAAACTTAAGTTCAATCATCCCAATGAAAGCTGCAGCACCAGCCAAACCCCAAAAAAGCGCGCCAAGTTCGGTCGAATGTGATAGTTTTGCTTACAGTTTTCTTCGATTGCAGGGGCGTGGTGCACCATGAGTTCTTGTCACAGGGTAGAACGGTAAATAAGGAATATTACCTGAAAGTTATGCGGGTTGAAAAAAATGTTGGCACAAGTGTATAATATCTAATGGGGATTACTTCGAAGGGGACAAAATAGAAATGCAAGAATAAATAAATAAATAATTTCTGAAAAAACACAAAAGTTGCGATACTTTTTGAACAGACCTCGTATTACATGAAACTAAACACTGATTTTTTCGTACCGTAGTTATTTATTTTTTACTATATGATATGTAACAAATTTACAGCGACGTAAGTATAAGTATATAATAGCAATTGCGACATCGAAGAAAACGAGGGCCAAGTACTATGAGGAAAACTGAAACTTGAATCCAGTGTCGCATGTATCCAATAAACATATCGCTGGTTACTCGACCATCCTTCCCTGATTGCCTTAATCATTTTCCATCAGACCAAAGTTTCCATAGTCGTCAATATTCATCTCTCCGAATCTGCTACTCCTCGTTCTCATTTTTGAACGAAAGGGCATTAGATCTTTATAATTTCACAAAGTGTTTTCTACCATAGAGGTTTAATGCGTTCACTACGGTACCATTAATTACAGAAACCATATTTAGCTTCCGTTGGTTCACTCGAAGTGCCTCTTTTCTCTGTCAAGCGACACAGTTTTTCGCTTTATGACAGTTTCACTTCCTTCTTTTCGTATTTCACATTCTATTTTCCTGGTTTTACCACATTCTATTGTCTTTGCTTTGTGTTTTGTCGTTCCGGTTGATATTTATTGATGTTTATGGGAACCGTTAACGCTAAAAGGACTAGGAAACCATGGATCACGGATGAGATGATTACAAAGATGGATGAGCGGCGAAAATGGAAGAATATAAATACAGAATTAGGCAAAATGAAGTACAAAGAATTGAATAATAAATTGAGGCGGGCAACAAATAAGGCAAAAGACGCATGGTGGAAGACGCAGTGCGAGGATATGGAAAGTCTGCAGAGGAAGGGTGAAATCGGTGCGCTGTACAGCAAAGTTAAATCGTTATCGGGAAGCAAGAAAGGAAGAGCTATGCTAACAGTTAGAGATAAGGCGGGTAAGGTAATAGTTGACGCAGGAAAGATCCAAGAGAGATGGAAGGAATATGTAGAAGACCTGTATAGTAAAGAGCTTAGACCAACAAAGTTAGACATTGAAAAGGAACATGACGTAGAGGAAGACAGCTTAGGTCCAGGCATACTAGACAATGAGATAGAAAGGGCATTAAGGGAGATGAAACTAAATAAGGCCGTGGGGGTAGATAACATTCCCGTGGAACTTTTGAAATGCTTGGGAAAATGTGGGAGGAAGAGGCTATATGGGCTGATCCGTAGTATTTATGAGGAGGGAATCTGGCCGGAAGACTTTGTGAGATCAGTTTTAGTTCCTATTCCGAAAAAGGTAAAGGCCACGTCATGTGAGGACTATAGGACAATTAGTTTGATATCCCACGCAGCTAAGGTTGTTCTCAGGATCATAAACAAAAGGATAGAGAGTAGGGCAAATGATTACTTAGGGGATGATCAGTTTGGGTTTAGGAAGGGGAGAGGTACGCGTGATGCCATTGCAGTAATGAGATTATTAATCGAGAGGAATATAGAACACAACCAGGAGGTATTTGCCTGTTTCGTAGATTTCGAAAAAGCGTTTGATAGAGTGAATTGGGAAAAACTAATGAGTATATTGCAGAAAATAGGAATAGATTGGAGGGAAAGGAGGCTAATCCGCAACCTGTACATGTCTCAGACTGCTCAGGTGAGGGTGGGAAACGGGGAGTCAGGATGGGCAGTGTTAGGAAGGGGTGTAAGGCAGGGTTGCCCATTATCACCGTTGCTGTTCAACCTGTATGCAGAGGAAATGATCAAAGAGGCATGGGAAGAACTCGAGGTAGGAATAAAAGTGGGCGGGGGATTCGTAAAATCAGTTAGGTTTGCTGATGACCAAGCTTTAGTTTGTCAGTCAGCCAAGGGGCTGCAAGCATTGCTGAGTGAATTGGAAATTCAGTGCGACAGGTATGGGATGAGAATCAATATTAATAAAACAAAGGTTATGCGATTTTCTAGAAAGAAAAAGGGCAAGCTTAACATTAAAATAGGAGGGCAAAAACTAGAGCAGGTGGAACAATTTACGTATCTCGGTAGTGTTTTGGACCAACACGGTCAAAGTAGTAGGGACGTAAGGAGAAGAATTGCGCTAGGCAAAGAGGCTTTCACAAGGAGGAGGGAGTTGATGACAGGGACTTTGAGTAAGGATGTTAAGAAAAGACTCGTAAAAACTTTGATATGGAGCGTAGCTATGTACGGCGCGGAAACGTGGTCATTGAAGCAGGAGGATAGACGTAGACTGGAGGCTTTTGAAATGTGGGTGTGGAGAAGAATGGAGAAGGTGAAATGGACAGAGAAGAAAACAAATGAGGAAGTACTTGGTATGGTGGGCGAAGAGAGAGGTTTGTTGGGTGCAATCCTATGGAGGCAGGAAAAGTGGATGAAGGGGGTGTTGACCGGCAGTGGGATGTTGAAGACTGTGATAGAGGGTAGAATGTTGGGCAAAAGAGGAAAGGGAAGGAACAGGATAGGGATGTTGGACGGGATGAAGGGAGGAAGAAAGTACTCAGAGATGAAGAGGGACCTGATATAGAGTAGGATGATGGATTTTGTGTTTTGTTAGGAGTAATAAAATATTTATTTGGTAGTTGTGTCCATCGAAAAACCTACCTTAACCGGTAGATTACCTTAAAAAAAAAAAAAAAAAAAAAATATATATATATATATATATATATATATATATATATATATATATATATATATATGTATATATAGATGATTTCGTCGACGTAACACGGAAGTGCTTAATAATAAATTGGACAGCAACAAACAATATAGAAACACGTAAAAAGATCACTCCACACGTTATTTCTTGCTCATTTCGACGGAATTCCGCTCCGTCTTCATCGGAAGATATAGAAGTAATCATTACTTCTATATCTTCCGATGAAGATGGAGCAGAATTCCGTCGAAATGATCAAGAAATAACGTGTGAGTGATCTTTTTATATATATATAGATATATATATATATATATATATATATATATATATATATATATATATGTATCTACAACTCATATATGTATAGACACACGTATTCCCAATTCATTTTAATTTTTTTTTTCCGTAATTAATTTTTTACTTTTCTATTTGTGCTAGTATATAATTTGCTATAGATGCATGTATTGTGTCCTTCGAAGACCGAGACGCTTTCAGCAATGAATATTATAATTATTTTTCTTAATCGACTAGTTCCAAAATTGAGGAAAATTGTGCCCCATATTTATTTCATGCCATTAATATTCCATCAGAAAAAGGAAAAAATCTTATTTCATTCTCGCGTATGTGTTATATAGTCCCTTAACATATAAACCATAATGTAACTGAAAAAAATACAGCGGTGAATTGGCATTTATTTCAACATCTCTTTTCCTGCAAAAATAATTAGCGCGACATTACCATAGCACGTCTATCCTGAAAATTGAATACCAACAATATTAGCCAAAGAATATTGAGTATCAACGGTCTGCGCTGGTCTAAAAATGACGAATGAAACTGCGATATCCTTGAGCTGCGTCATTAACTTGGGCGAGTTCCAGCTCCTGTCGACAATAGGCGATAGATACGGCTCGCTCGTCGTGCGTGGTCTACTCTTTCGCTTCGGATATTTGTTGGACGGCGGAGAGACGTTGGACTAGCCTCCACCCCTGTGGTTGTTTAACCGAATGAGAGCCTTCCAACGAACCTATTGTTCCATTTGCAATCCATAGTTCCACCCATTCGTTGGGCGAATAAAAAAAAGACTACGCGTACTCCTACAGGTAGAAAAACACGAACGTCTAAGGCAAAGCTCGTCACCAACCGCTATCCTCTCGCATTCCGTGGGTAGGTTGGGTTAGCTTCCCATATTCGTTGAGGGTTCCAGATATTTTGTTCCTTCTTCTTCTTAGACTCAATTCTCAGATTGATCTGCAGCGGTTTTACAGTCGGCTCTGTTTCCTCCTCTCCTGCTCATTTCTGTATATTCGGTATATTAGTATCTTCCACAGCGTAGGAACTCTTAGACATTTCTTTCTCTCTGTAATTCCCTCCAAAATTGTCCTAATGAAGCTCTCATTACGTAAAAAATGTCATATTAACCTTGACCTCTTGTATCTGATACCTCTCCAGATGGAGTTACTTTCCCCTAACCTCTTATAAATTCCTTCAATTTTGTGTTTTGACTTTCCAGCTGATCTTGAGAATTCTCTTTCAGGACCTCTGAGAGGAGAATTCTCTCTCCTCAAAGGTCTCCATTTTCTTCTCTCCGTCCCTCTCGTTCAGATTTTACACCAATATAGGGCAAAATCCCGTACATAATCTCTTCCTTGTACACAAACCTATGCTATTTGTAACAAATATACGATTCTTTTTGTTCAGTGTTGTTCATTTCTTTTCACAGTTGGAATGAAGACGAGTTGTTGAATATTTACGGGAAGGTCTTCATGCAGAAACTCTCCATATCTCTCAATCTCTCAACTAAACTCTTCATTCTTCCATTGTTTCCTTTCCACCTTGGTGTCATCTTCCATCTGGCACCTCCTGCGTCATCCATTCCCTTTTCTTTCTTTCGAATACGCCGTCCATGGCATTCACCGAAAAGAACTTCCTTCCAATTCAATATATTTATTTAATTCATTACTCATGTAATTTTAATTATTCACAACCGTTACCCAAACCCAATGCAGCTAATATTGATATCCACGCTTCAAATATCTCCAATCTTATTTCATTCTTCTTTTCTTAATTTCCTCGTCTCTACTTAATACAATACGATACTACGCTCCCGACCAAACGTTTTACCATTAGCACCCTGGTTTCAAAAGAGTGTGCCCAGCAAATCGCGCGAGATATCAGGATCCGTATCCAGTTCTCGAGACTTTGGCAACTGACGGAAAGTGAGGCAGAAAGGATCACGAGAAAACAAGTCAACGGGCATTCGGTCTTGACACAAGGTTGTTTATAATGAATTATTTTCCAAAGTCTAAATACTTGCTTATTAAAATTTGAAGTATTAGTAGGTAGTGTGTTGGGGAAAAAAGTGTATTTCATTTGGAGAAAAAACTAAATTATCATCAGTGCAATACATCCGCACCACATTTATTATTATTATTAGGTAATCTACCGGTTAAGGTAGGTTTTTGGATGGACACAGCTACTAAATAAAAAATTTTGTGGCTCCTAACAAAACACAAAATCCAGCATCCTACTCTAAATCAGGTCCCTCTTCATCTTTGAGTACTTTCTTCCTCCCTTCATCCCGTCGAACATCCCTATCCTGTTCCTTCCCTTTCCTTGTTTGCCTAACATTCTCCCCTCTATTACAGTCTTCAACATCCCACTGCCGGTCAATACCCCCTTCATCCACTTTTCCTGCCTCCATAGGATTTCTCCCAACAAACCCCTCTCTTCGCCCACCTAACCCAGTACTTCCTCATTTGTTTTCTTCTCGGTCCATTTCACCTTCTTCATTCTTCATTATACGATGTAATTGCAAAATATTTCCTCAGAGCTCGAAAGTGACGTTAGATACGAGTATACGTACCTTCAGGCTAAGAATGAATGTTGACTTCCTTAACTCAATTTCAATCAACTGGGAACCTTCTAAGGAAATGCGAATTATTTCCATGCATATGGACCTTACAATATTTCATCTTGGGGTGGACATGTGGTAGGAATAGTGATGATTTTTAGGTTGTTTCGGTGAAATTCTTACATCTCACCACGCATATGCTGTTATGTTCCCGAGATTGAAAATATTCCTTGTCTTTTACAAAAAGATGAATATGGATTCCCCCATTATTTTGCCACTTAACCACTTTCACTCAAACCTCTCTTCTTTGATGTATCTGTTCGGTGATTCGACTCTGGGACTCACGCAGTATGACTCAACTAGCAATAAACACTGGTACTTGTCTGCTGCGGGTGCATTTAAAACAGAGATTTTTTCATAGCCCGCCTACTCTATCTCTCCTATTTTTATCACGAACATCATTCCTTGTGTACCCCATTTCCACCCATGCATATCCTTCGACATGCACGTGGTCTGTGCAATAAATGCGAGAACTGGTGAAATATGGCGGCTATGACGCGGACTATAGCCCCGCCCACTAGCGACGCTAGTTGCCTGAGACCCAATGAGCCGTCTGTGCTTGACGGATCGTCGAGCTGTGCGTATGGTTCCAGTTATGTTAGTTTCTGTTGCCCTTGTTTTTACTGTTTGTCGAAAATGGAAATTGACGAAATCACGGGACAACGAATCAACATAAAGTTTTTTGATGAAGTGCGGTTAAAGTTATCAAATAATTACTGAAACGTTGACAGCTGTTTACGGTGATAATGTTAGAAGGAAACATCCGTTTTCAAGTGGATTAATGTTTTAAATATGGCCGACAAGACGCCACGGATGCATGTCCTGGCATGTCCAAATTTCATTTCCATACAATAGTGGGGAGACTTTAGCTACCTTACACAAATGGTCATTTTTTTATATACTCGCTCCATAGGCATACCACTAAATTTCCACGCTCATATAAATACATATACATTCGCACATGACAAGAATTCTTCGCATTTGAGTGGAAATGCCTCGGTGAATATTGCAAATGAAACGAAAAATATATTACCGGCTTGCATACGTTTCAAAGGATTTCAATGTGAATTATAATTTGGTAGCTGTTTAAATTAGGCTTTGAAAAGACACAGGACATGCAGTATATCCACATTGCTTAGCCTCCCCAGCAAGGCAAAACCTTAAGGCTAATACCAAAGTAAAATGCTCTCCTATTTCGCAGTTTTATGTCTCCCTTCATTCCGTCCGGCGTCCCTATCCTTTACCCACCCCTATCTCGCCCGCTTAATTTCCTCCATTCTATTGTAATTTTCAACATTCCACCTCAAATTTATATGCTCGGAAACTACCTTTTCTGACTTCTTCGGAGTTCTTCCAACACGGTTTTCTTCTCCCTCGCCATTACTATTACTTCTTCGCTTGATTTCATATTCCTTCATTTCACCTTTTTAATCCTTTTCTGCACCCACATCACAAAAGCATTCAATCTACGTGAACATGCTCGAAAAAAAATGCTCGTTATAGTTTCAGTTAACGATAGTTTTGATTATAAGTCTCATTTAATTATTAAATTGGACTATCTTTAATGTCAATAAATTATTAATGTCAATAAATATATATCAGTTGAATCAGAAATATCTCAAGATTCTCAAAGCAACTATCTATTGTTCTGAAGTTACCGCAATTCATTCTTTTTGTGCTTTTTACCCAAATGAATATTTTCTTGCAATGGAACCATGTTGATGATTTCAAAACAGGTACGGCGACGTAGAAAGATGCAGCATTGCTCTTAATCGACAGCAAATGCTTAGGAATCATATCCTTAGAAGAGTTGACAAAATATTTCTTCCATTCTGCTCCTTTCCGGGATGTTATTTCGCACAATAATCCCAACAGTTATTGTAGGCGAGTTAAAGAGGAACCTCCAAGATTTGAGGACGGTATTTGTAACGGGCGTTAAAGGCAAGGATGCTGAGTTCAATACGACCCAAGCTTAATGCGCTCGTGTTGCGTGTAGTGGTAATACTGAGACCTGAGACAGATTCCGGGAATTGCCCGAAAACATTCACGTAGCGCTTTTCGCAGAGGAATTCCTACATTTTCCGGTGAATAAATTCGTTAAACTGGAGTAAATATCTATCCGGAATGAATGGCGAGAAAATCGATTTGGCCGGCTTTGCGTGGCCCGATGAGAGCGCGCTGCCCACGTCGGTAGCGGGGCCTTGAATCTGCCGTTGATTTCACTCGACCCGGTTACATGAGTTACACTTTGAAATAGCATGATATGCATGCTATTTCAAAGTGAAGTGGCCCAAATTCGAATGACTCATTAAAAAATCGTTATAAGTTTACAGTCACCACACCCCTGAAAGGAGAAAATGTTTTTATGACTGCTCAAATATTAAATGGATGAAAAAAAATACCGCAGAAAGATTGATTTTTCCTGTAGGTTTTACCACTGGTCGAAATTTCAGTCACTTTTCATCCATTTATGGACTAGCGTAATTTCAGGAGGATAATTCTAAATTTTAAATCGCAGAGCTCGTTTTTATGTACCGTATGTAGACCTCCAATTATATTAAAACCCAGAGTGAGGTTTGTCAAGGATTAAGGTCTTGTTTATTGGTAAAAATCGTCGTGAAGATCGAAGTCTAAAAAAATCATCACAGCTCCTAGTTATCTAATGGAATTTTCAATCCAGTTTAGCCAAAAACTGCACAATTACTCTGAATTTTTGGAGGATCGGAATTCATCATCGTGCATTTTCCAATTTCGTCGAGTTTTCTCCATACTTACCCTTTAGTTTCCTTCCTGCTAGTTTATTGATACGTACGAAAGGCACTCGTGCAGGAGTTGCTCTGCATGGGCTCTGGGTCCCGAGCAAGGATTTTAGTGGTGCCACACCCTTCATATTCTTTTTGCTAGGCCCCGGATATTTTGTGGAAAGGAGAGAGAATGTCAGTAGATTCCTTCCATTTCATCTCTTCCACCGCGGTGACTCACAGAACTCTCCGTACCAGCCCAGTCGACTACCAGCCATCATCCGTCTTCTCCCAAAAACTTCTCCCCCTCTCCTCGTTTCCTCCAAATCTCATTCGCTCCCGTCTCCCTTTAAACCTCTCACGGCCTAACCTCTCCCATCCTCCCCGCCCCTCCCTCCGCCCCGCATCCACCCCCGCCCTGCCATACCCACCCCCTCCCGCCCTCCCTTCACCCCCCTCTCTCACTCTCTCTTTGCTTTATATCCCCATGGCGACACCACTTCCGTTTCATCGTCCGCTGTCAACCCCGCCTCCATAACAACCCGTGTCAACCCACGCCCCCCTCCCTCCCGAACGCCCCCTTCTCCTTCCTACCCCATCCTCCTCACCCGTCCCCTCCCACCCTTGGTCCCTCCGACAACGCCCCTGCCCGGGGACGCGACGCCAAATGCAACCTACCCACCTTTCCAAGCACCTCACCCCACCTCCCCTCCCTGAGGAGCAATGTGCGCCGCAAATTAGCTACCCGTCCCTCCGCCCCGCATAGGCGTCGCTTACCAAGTCTTTTTAACAGTCGAGAGTGACGTTCAAGGTCTTCTCATGAGGCGTTTATCTCATTGTCTAAATAAACCAGATTTGAAATAGGCACAGAAAACTGCAAGTACGAATTCTGGAGGTCAATTGAAGTCGACATATCCCAGCCTGCTCAGCATCATCGTAAGGATTGTTTGTCAGCGGTTTTGTTCTCCACGAGCCATGTTGTTATTTTTCCAGCATGATAGTATTATCATTTCTTCATACGATAGTTCCTTCCGCTGAAGTCTTCCATTACCTTCTCCTCGTTGTTCTTCCTCTGTAATTCTTCCCCGATAAGACTCCTCCGATAATGGTCTTCTTTGAACTATGGTGCCTCGGGATCTTTCGAATTAGTTTCCCTCTTCTTCTCGTAAGTGTCCCTAATCGTAAGTGTATTTCAACCTGTTACACCTGTGAACCCAGTGAAGTTCTCAATGCACGTATGTGTCATTAAGGTAATACAAATAACTCACTTGTGCCTCATTGTATTGAAAAGTTTTCGTTAAATGACAGGTGAAAAGTGTAGGACGAGGACGGAGAAACCTAGATAAATAGTCAATGTGCTTAAACCTTATATTCGTGACCATAGCGGGTCATTATTTATGTTTTTCCTTTTCTCCTTTCCCACAAATGAAGCTCAAATGGATATGAATTGCCGCTTTACTTATTGGTAGTTGGCTTCCAGCGTAGGGTGAAAAACTAAGATTAATGGATTACGGAACAAACGACCTTTCTTATCCCCCTCCCAAAACAAAACAGCACAAAAGAGTGGGAATCGATAGCATTGCAACTCATTTCTTTTTCATAATTCTCAACTTTTTCATGGTTTGGTGTCTCTGACGCACGCCTCAGGGGCGGCTTAAGGTGTATGTATTGTACGTGCAATTGTGTCAAATAAGTTAGTGACTTCTCTCTTTTGATTTTCGGAGACGGAGATTAAATTTTTAATCTGTCAAGTTGAATTACATTACGTGCTTTTCACGAGTCCACTGCTCTCGAGTATTTTCATTGTAGCATCGTGTAAAAATACGTTAGAGTACAGCCTCCTCCCAACGGCAGCACGGGGGGAGGGTATGATTTAACTTTTCCCGTCACTTGTTAAGTGCGCTCGAGACGGAGTGGCACGCAGAATCGACACCCCTTCTGACCTTATCATTGCCCTCTCTCCATGGCGACGGAAAATCCTGCCTCTGAATGGATGAAATATTGCTTCCGTTCGACTGTGAAAGAGGATTTTTTCCCAGCATAAGAGGCGATACAAAATTCCCTGTAGTGTTGGCACTGTTCAACACTCTTTGACTATATTACAAAATAATTTAAATGATGCACTTCTTGAGCTGATTTCAAATCTCAAACTTAGATCTATGACTCTCATACAACTTTGCTTCTGGCAATTTCTTTTTTAATTAAAAAATATTTTGTAACCACTTCGACGCGATACCTTAATGTCCTCAGAATAATTACGGGCGAAATCCCCGGGCAATCATCTCGAATTTCTTGGAAGCTGCATGTGGCTCAGGGGAAAGAATATACCCAGAATGCGTGAGCTTCGCGCATGGCCATAGGACTTTCTCAAGGTGAAACCTCACCTCAAGGTGAAACAAGCATCAAGTTGATTGGAGCATTCTTATTTTTTCAAACTCCGAAAGGCTATATAGCCATTTTGTGTACCTTAACAAAAATTCTTCATTTTCCTCAAAGTTGAAATCAAAATAAAACCTTCGTAGAAGTTTACGATATTTAGCGGAGAGATTTTATGACTTATAAGTCCCGTAAGGAGGATGCGGAAGACGGGTGTAAAAAGCAGAGCAGGAAAATAAATATCTTTGGGAATGAAGCGTCCGTCTCTTAATTACTAATTTTGTAGGGTGAAATTGATTTAGGAGAGATAGAAATTATAACTGCAAAATATTTTTCCACGGCGAGTGATCGAAGAGTGGCTATCGTTTATCTAATGGTCAAATATCAATAAGAAAAAATATTAATTTAATTCATAAAAATTACGAGATCAAAAATTTATCATATTTGCGCGTATGGTATTTTGGGCTTTTGTGATTTTTTGGCTTTTGCATGTTTTCCCCTCCCTTTCGTACTGAACGAGGTAAATAAGGCGTGATTAAGTGGGTGACAGCAACTATAATCTTCTCGGCTTTATCCAATCCTCCGCGCCTCCATTTCTCTTATTCCCTTCGCTGAATATTTCACGATTGCGCTGTTTTGCAGGTTTCCGCTGTGCAGTATGCATATTTTTTTCTTTCGGGTTTCCACCACGTGTGCCAGCTTAAGCAGATAAAAGTTTCGCTGATTAGAATATCAGCGAAACTGTTATCTACTGTCGCTGACGCACGCGATGAAAACCCGGAAGAATGGAGAAATTCCGCGGTTCCACCTTTGTTCTATAAAACACTTCAAGTTACATTAAATTTATTTTTGACCAGGTTATCACAGAAGAAACCAAATGAAATGACCATTACATGCATACATAAATAAACTTCACACCATATCTTTTTGGAGCAGGCACACATTTTTTCATTCTGATTATTTTAGTGAACTCTTTGACTAATTTACTCCATGCCCTGTTCATGCATGCTCCTTTTGCCCCTGCCACAATCGCATATCGTTCTATAAACGCTCTTCTGCTTTTGAGATTCAACTAGTCCTTGTATTGTGCCTCTTCGATTGCATGTATCCATGACTTTGTCTATTTACCTCTTCCTCTCAAACCATTCACTCTTCTCTCATGTAATATGATTATTGTAGAAATTCCACCGTTTGAGGTAGGTTTTTATGGACAAAGACTGAGCAGCGATAAATTTCTTTGCCTCACCAACGAAAAAAACTTAGCATCCGAAATAAGAATAAAGCCTTCTTTAGCTAGGCATACTTCCTCCCTTCATTCCGTCCAACGTGCATATCCTATTCTCAAACTCTTTCTCCGATTGTCTAATATTCTCTTCTCTATCACAGTCTTCAACATCCCATCACCAATTAAAATGCTCTGCATCCATCTTTCCTGACTCCCTTTGAATTCTTACCGCAATTCTCTCTCCTCTCCCCTACCATACCTAACACTTCCTCGTTTGTTTTCCTTTCAGCCCACTTCACCTTTTCCATCCATCTCCGCACCCGTGTTTCAAAAGTATCCAATCCACGCCTATCGCCTTGCAACAACGGCCAAATTTCCGCGCAGTACAAAAATACGTCCCAAACGTGAAAGTTTCTGCAACGCAATTCTTCTTCTTACGTCCCAACTACGAGCTTCGTACTTTGACTATTTTAGTACCAAAAATGTCCAAGATAAGTCAATTGTTCTACCTGCTCTAGCTTTTCCCCTAATATTTTAAAGTTTATCTTGTCCTTCCTCATTCTCGAAAACCAATTAAATTTGTTTTCCTTCCATTGATTTCTTATATACGAATTGTGATTGGATTTCTCGTATATTATTGTTGAAATGGAATGTCCACCATTTGGTCAGTATGCCAAAACCATGTGGGGAAGAGTGTATCTTTTATACACTTTCATGTTTCCTCAATCATTGGGAAATAAATCATTTTATATAAATATTCAATCTACCATCAGCCATACCTGCAGTATTTACACACCTTTGTTATACCCTTGTGCTTTCCTACTATTATTGTAAATATTCTGCCATGATGCACAAAAACATCCATTGCACAGTCATTTGTTTGTACGCCGTTAAGATTTGTGCATTACTGTACCACGTTTACTCACTACTACACAGTCATTTTGCCCATACTCGTAAACAAACGCAGTACTTTCGTTTTGCACGCATTCAACGCTCGCTCCATTTATCTCACTTAAGCTCTCCACGGTTCCTCGACTGTCCTATGAGCTCTGGGGCAACAATATTGCAACGTCAGTGCATGAAAGGACGATTATTTACACCCCTAAGCATTACACATGCCTTATCCACGCACTCATCTCACACGCATTTACCCATAAAGGTTTTGAATAGCCCTGGTAACATTGGTCACTGAAACTCCCCATCACTCAGGCACTTGCCTTGCTATTTTTCTGGATCGCTTTCATAAAAGCATGTATAAGCTCTTAGTATTTTGTAGCTATTCATTCATACCAAAATCCTCCGGAACCTTTCGGAGGCTTCTTGTTTATCCTATCATGTATTCCTTCTCGAAATCAATAAAAGCACATTAAACATTGATAATAGAGACGAAGACTTACAAGTGTCCACTTAATAAAGATTTGTTTCCGACTAGTTTCGATGTACTACGCATCATTTTTAACTGGAGCTCTCACTGTGCCGAGTCCAATATATATATATATATATATATATATATATATATATATATATATATATATATATATATATATGTATATATATAAATAAATATATATATATAAAAAATAAATAAATAAATATATATATATATAAATATAAATATAAATATATATATATATATATGTATGTATGTATGTATGTATTATTAGGTAATTTACCGGTTAAGGTAGGTTTTTGGATGGACAAAGCTGCCAAATAAATATTTTGTGAATCCTAACAAAACACAAAATCCAGTATCCTACTTGACATCAGGTCCCTCTTCATCTCTGAGTACTTTCTTCCTCCCTTCATCCCGTCCAACATCCCTATCCTGTTCCTTCCCTTTCCTCGTTTGCCTGACATTTTCTCCCCCCCATTACAGTCTTCAACATCCCACTGCCAGTCAATACCCCCTTCACCCACTTTTCCTACCTCCATAGGAGATCTCCCAACAAACAACTCTCTTCGCCCACCATACAAAGTACTTCCTCATTTGTTTTCTTCTCGGTCCATTTCACGTTCTCCATTCTTCTCCACACCCACATTTCAAAAGCCTCCAGTCTACGTCTATCCTCCTGTTTCAATGACCACGTTTCCACGCCATGTATATATGTATATATATATACATATATACATGGCGTGTTATATATATATATATATATATATATATATATATATATATAATTCGTTGTATATTCTTTCCGCATGCATTATTTTCTTAATATAATCATCGTTTACTCACTTCAGAACTACAGTGGCTGTAGCTGCCCTCTTTTGCCTCTTCCTCAGTATCTTCAACTGCCCATAAATCTCTCACTTTAACTCCCTTACTCTTAGCACTCGCAGAATCTTTCACAACACGTCCATTTTCGGTATATTCTCCCATTCTACGTGATTGGAATACAGATAATCCTGGAGCAGAGAATTTATCCATTTTCGTTTGACTGCTGACATCCTGATTTTGATCTGCATTACTTTTGCTCTCTGGTATTCCTCGCTACTCACTTTTTTCCAGATCTAACTTTGAAACTATAAAATACTGGCTTCCACATCCAAACATCTCTCATTGCACCTACAGGAATGTATATTGTCCTGTACCTTGGCCTACCTGTATCTTGTCCCGCCTTCATTAATGTTCCCAATGCTTCATCGTTTACATCAAAATGAAGAATTCTCTGGAAAAAACCATATTTGGCATCCAAATGCCATATATATTAGAGATAAGTAATTATTTTCCACTTTTCTGTGCACGCATTCAAATAGTTTTCACATTTATCAATCACTCGGGGTCAAACATGGCTTTTCCACTTTTTCATGGCATATCTTACATTACTAACTCAACTAAGCAGATCTCCCAATGCTTTACTCCTAACCCCAAGTGAAAAATTCTCATTCTTTCGACAGGGGTGCACACACTTGCGACTTCTCCCAATTTTCCCCAAGACACATCCTTCACTTACAGTCTTTCTAACCCACGGGGCAGAACAAGCTGCAATTACAGCTTTCATATTGCCAGCTTTCATAGGAATTGGGATCATTGAAGGAGACACTAACTCGTACCCTTCCCTGGACTCATCTTTCACTTTACTTTCATCTTATCCCACTCAATCAGAATCAAGCCTACACCTTGACTACAGTGAACAACTCGTTGTCAACTCCTCGCTACAAGGTCTTGCCGCTGTCATAAATTTCAACAAATCCACACCCTATGCGCTTTGATTCACACGCACAAGGGACATCGATACGTTTCGCAATCATTTCATTCACTACTTCTTGTTCCTTTCCATTCAGATTCCTCTTTCAATTGAACCACTTAGGGTCCATATAACATATCCTGACCTGATCACTTGATGGACCATACTTAAAACACCTGCCACACCAATCATGGATTCGGCCGTTCGAAGTCTTGGTCTGATTTTTCTGATTTATAGGGCATGAAGGATACCCTTTGGAATGCGTATGCCACGCGAAACATTCCCATCTAACTGCTTAGGAACACGAAGGGTGAGTTTTGCAACATTTTCGCCATTATTACACGAGAAAAACCAAAAACCTAGTTTCACCCCTGACTCACTTCCACCATTGTAAGAAAGGTAGTATCCCTTCTGGAGGAACTATCTCGATACCACTGCCTGCCATCACCCCCATACAAGTTTTACATGCATGCAGTGTACAGGCTCACCAATTGACGCACAATGAACAAAACTTACACGGTGAGGTAGTAAGGGTTAGCTGTTTTAATATAACTTTCATATGAGTTTAGCGCAATAAGGCATGAAATTCATTTGAGTTTTAATGAAATTAATTTTGAAACTGTTTTCGCGGAGTGCGTAAATGTAAGATGTAGTATTCATACAAACCCAATTATCCTCGGTGTCGGTAAGACAGAAACATATAGGATACTGACTTCACCATATCATGATTCGGATGGGCACCTTTCATGGTTGGGGGGGAAGGGGGAGAAGTAGAAATGGTGAATCGGATATCAATGAACACATTGCATTTTTCAGTCTTGAATCGTTAATTAATCGATGATAACATTCTTGGGTTATCAAATTTGGTGATCAGGGCAAAGGTATTCTTTCGATTCCAGGGAAAAAGCAGTTAGCATTCTGTCAATCATCTTTTGCGTAAGATAATGCACTCAAGTATACACTCATGATTAAAAATATTGCAATTCACCTTGAAAACTGATACATGTTTTAATTTATAATCAATACTTAAATTAGAATGATCATTCATCGTTCTTCGTTTATATATCTTTGTCAACAAAATGTAGGCATGCGAAACTTCCCTCCTTGTTTCGGGGGTCAATTTACACGGTGCGGCGCTTAAATCCGGACAAGCACGCGTTTCCTCGAGTGAAATTTCCTCGCCGGGTTAACGAAGCCTTCCCCAGACTTCTCCGAAGCATTGAACTGAGCCAAAATATCGTGAACAGTTGATCTGGGGCACCAGAAGAATCGAACCATTTCGAAATATAACGCCCAGAGCGAACACCTCCGATAATAGCAGCTCTTCGATTGCACTCCGCACTTGTACGTAGAATCTCGGCCATTTTGAGGTTATGGATGTTTACTAGATGCCTATAGCTTTCAAGACCGACAGCCACGATATCCAGTGGAAATACGATATGGCGGGAAATTCAAATTGAAATTTGTCCGAATTTAAGCGTCGCACCCTGTATATGGACTTTGAGCCTGTCACTGACACCTGGTGAGGGCATAAATAATTTCCATACCTTAATTTGTAAGGCTCATACCACATTGCGTTAATTTCAAGGGATGTGAATCAAGACTTTACCCCGAGTCGAAATATTCATTTGAAATTTAAGGACTTCAAGGAACTTCATTCCCCAAATAACATCATTAATGGTAACTCCCCTACCCAAGAAAATTAAATTATGGGTCTAAGAATGACTTTAAATGATGCTTAATAGGAAGAACAAAGTCAACCCAAGATAAAGATCCTACGGACTATTATTTTGAATGACTTACGAGGTATGTTCAAAAAGTAAGGGAATTTTCAAATTACATAGGCAACATATCTTCGATTATGGATTTTTTAAATTTTCTTGTGTTGGTACGCATACCCCAAACATTTGTTTACAGGTTAAACAATATAGCATATTTGGTTTGTTATTGACAAATACAAATGCTGGACGTTTTTTGGTGTGCTCGGCGATTTTCTGCTATAAAGAAATGGATCAAAGATTTTGCATCAAATTTTGTGTAAAAAATGGGATTAAGTGCTCCAAAACACATAAAATGTTTACATACAATGGCATACGATGAGTCTGCTTGGAGTAAAAAAATGTGTAAATCTGGCAAAAACTCTTTCAAGACGGCCGAGAAGTTGCCAATGACGAACCTCGCTCTGGACTCCCTAGCACGTCAAAAACAGATGGAAACAATGATGCAGTGAAGAAAATTGTTTTGAAGAAACGTCAAATTACTATTACTAAGAGAAGTTGCTGAGGACGTTGGCATATCGGTTGAAGGAATAAACATTAAATAGAGTAAAATGGAGGGATGCAGTAAACCAATATTATGATTGAAGTACTGATGATGATTCATAATGGGATTCATAATGCCCTGGACGCCCCAGTGCGTCAAAACAGATGAAAATGTTGAAGCAAAGAAGAAAATTGATTTGAAAAATCGTCAATTCACTATGAGAGAAGTTGCTGAGAGTGTTGGAATATCGGTTGGCTCTTGCACTGCAATTTTGTTGGATGTTTTGGGCATGTGACGTGTGTCAACGAAGTTCGTTCCGAAACGACTTAATTTTGACCAAAAGAACTGTAGCATGAGCATCATTCAGGAGTTGTTGAATGACGTCAGTGATGATCCTGATTTCCTCAAAAGGATCCGAGCTGATGACGAAGCACGGGTATACGTATGGTTATGACGTCGAAACCGAAGCCCAAACGTCTCAATGGAATAACCCAAGAGAACCAAGACCGAAAAAAACACGCCAAGTTCGATCAAATGTCAAGGTTTTGCTCACTGTTTTCTTCGATGGCCGTGACGTAGTGCATTAGGAGTTCTTACCACAAGGTTCTATAGTTAAAAAGGAGTATTGCCTTGAAGTTATGCGCCGTTTAAGAGAAGCGATACAGAAAAACGCCCGGAATTGTGGAGAAACAATTCAAGGCTTTTGCATCACGACAATGCACCTGCTCACTCATCGTTGCTTGTGAGAGATTTTTTGGCCTAAAACAACACCACAATCATGCCTCGGCCAACAAGTTCACCGGATTTGGTCCCATGTGACTTTTTCTTGTTCCCAAAACGGAAGAGACCTACGAAAGGACGGAGATTTGCAACGATCGAGGGGATAAAGACTGCATCGCTGGAAGAGCTCAAGGCTATGCCAAAAAGTGCTTATGCGAATTACTTCGAGGACTGGAAAAAGTGTTGGTAGAAGTATATTTCATCTGGGGGAGTATTATTTTGAAGGGGATACATTGAGGATTAAAGAATAAATAAATATTTTATCATAAAAATAAGAAGTCACCTTATTTTTTGAGCACACCTCGTATTTGCGTTTGCCCGTATATGGGCATAACAGTGGCCAGATAGAAAAATTAATTTCACGACGAAAGCCATCCATCGATCTATTTTAAAATATTCCATATGAATGTTAAATTTTTCTTTTGGTTTCATCAGGCGAAATATTTATAGAATGGAGGAAATTGTGGGTGAAAAATAATTATTTCGTACACGTTTGTCAGAGGCTCGGGTCGCATTTTTGTAAATATATTCTATGGAATGGCCTGAAATAAAGGGGGTAAAAGATTTTGGTATTAGAGTGTCATATAATCGAATTGGCATTTATTTTATCACCATCTCAAAAAACATACTTTGGAATATGTTCTAAATAAATTGGAAAATATTTCATTTAACTTTTTTTATATCCATCTGTACGTTGGGAGATTTCAATTGCGAGAATCAAAGGCAAATGCTGAATTTGAAACGTGGTTCTCAACAATTGCTAAGTTTCAAAGATGATAAATAACACACTGGATACATCAGTTGGATCGACATTTATTCGTATTTTTTCTTTTGGTTTTCACGGAGTAGGCAGTTCTACGAGGATTTAACTTGGCACTAACAAAATTATAAATGTGTTTATGGCTAAATAATCTCTAAAACCGATAATTCATGAAATTTTCACGAAATCATAAAATGTTCAACTGACCAGATGCTGCAACTGTAATCACTACAAATTTTATTATTTTTTCAATATTTCATCCGTATATATTCGATGCAAAAGCATGCAATCATCTCTATGAGCCTACATTCTCGGCTTAAAGTTCAGTTACATATGGGTTAATCTTATTGCGTTGGCTGAAAGTAGGGCATATGTGTATTAAAAATGGAGGTAAACTAGTCTCGAGACCAATTAGGGATGGTACGTACGGAATACGGCCGCTGAATCCATTACGGGAGATTTACGATTTTAACGGCTCCTCCTCAAAAACATTTTGATTGCGAACGTAAAAGTTAGCTAACGGTTCGAACGTCGAAATACGTGATGCCATCCAGAAATTTTTCGAGGGGAAAGAAAAACGGAGTAAAATGGAAAATTCTCGGGAAAACACTCATTGGAAAATTGGTGAACCCTCGAATTAGAAGACACCGGAATTTTATCTCTTCCCGGCAAAAAGAAATTCGTTTTGACAAAATATATTCCATGGATTCCAGGGATTAAGGGGATTTATTATTTTCCACCCCTGCAGGTGGGTGGAAGAGTTGAACCACCGAGTTCGCATTCATGAACTAATGAGGCCCAGTGTCGCCCACATTATAGGGCGCTACGCACAAAGATGCGAGTGAACACTATCCCATTGGTGTTGTCCATACAATGGGAGGAGTGGGTGCACAAGACAAAATAGGAGGAGTAAAGGAAAGTGTGCGAAGAGAAACGGGACAGTCAAAGGAAGCCAAGGAGTGGAGACGAAGGGATTGACGTGGCATATGGTCCATCGGGAAAAGGGGCGGGGCGGCCACACCCCGGAAAGACGAGCGTGGGCGCCTACGATGAGGGTTCATTGGACTACTTGACTTACACCCCTCTTTAAAGGTTAAAATTGAGCGAGTCAATATTTGCAGTTGTCCATGAAATCCTGTACGTGTTCTTTGTTTACCTTGACGACCCGCGAACGAAACTTGGTCTTTGAAGTAAGAATATAAGCATAGGTTGAACCTTTCGATATTTGATTATGGTGAGGAATGAATGGAGAAACATAGACAACATAGAGAAAACAAGCAAAGGTGCTAGAAATGGTGGGGAAAAGGCGGTTAGGTGAAATGGGAAGAGAGGGGAAGGAAATGCAAAATATATTTTAAGTGAAAATCGGGTGTGAAATTAAAAATTGCGAGCTCTTAGCATTTAGCTTTTGGAAGCTAAAAATTCTGAGCCAATATGTCTACATGTCCTTGGTATTGAAGAAAATAACTTCAATGCCGGTGTTTTGGTCGACATTCTGACCATCTGCTAAAATTGAAACCTCCCCGTAGATGGTAGCCGTGTTGACCGAAATACCCGTATTGGAGTTAATTTATGCAATGCGAACATCGATTACTTGCGAAAATACATACGATAAATGGAGAGTATCATGCGTCATTACTGAACCGGTTGAGTGAAGAAATCAAGAAAAAAAAGTCCTCATTTGACAAAGAAATAGATTCTCTTCCATAAAGACAATGCACCTGCGTAGCTTCGAAGGCGAAAATCGTGGAACCAAGGTTCGAATAATTAAAACATCCACCATCAGATTAGGATCCCAGTGACTAGTTTTTATTCCCGGACAGAAACGGTTCAACGTCGAACTAGGAGTTCATCGCCAAGACAGGTGCCAATATTCTACTTTTTGGACGACATAAAAAAATGTCGGAGGAACGGTTGGAATAGTACGTCGAGCTAAAAGGAGATTACGCCGAAAAATAAAAATAAAATTTACCCAAAATAATTTGTTTTTCCATTTTTTTCCCAGGGACTTATTGAACGATCTACGCATTAACTTTTGAGCATAGCATTTTGCTTTTGAAAATGAAATGGGAACTTGAAGACTAAAACGGAGTATTGAATTTTAGTTGTTTTTGATAGATGGAAGGAATGATTAGTAAATTTGGGCAAAATTAAGGGAGGCATAAAGTTCGAGTAACTGACTAATGTTTCATTTTAATGTTGGCTGTAGGAGTGTTTAGTGTAGTGGGCTTTTTAATCCCGAAGAGGGCAAGGCACTCATTTTTCTGGGTTCATCAACAACCTACCTCCAACAGGCAGGAATAGACAAAATTTAACGTCCCAGGGCAAGCCTTTGTTGACCAAATTCATTATTTTCATCAAATTCACTCAGGCTTCTTACCTAAATTGATCCAAAAAATGGACACGTAAAAGACGTACAAGATGATAAATGGGAATAGAAAAGGTGGAGCAAGTTGTAGTCTAAAATAAGACCACATTTTGTGTAACGACAGGAGAACAGACAAGGTGGGTTCTAATTACACATAATCAAATACAAAAAAGACGTGGGTAGAATTTTGTATAATTTTTATTCCTACCTACTACTATCATGGTAATTATGTAGGACAAACAAGTGTGAGTCGTTTTATGAAAAATACACTTATCACACGCGATTTAAAACAAACCTGTAGGATTTAGACTAATGGCAATAAAAAAATTAAGATTCGCGTTGAGATGATGAGCGAACGACCATCCAGTTTCAGTTAATTAAAAATATTTAATTGGGATATTGCAAAGGAAACATCAAATGACTCAATGGATACTCCTGAAGGGACTTCTAGTATGCTGGGTAGAAGTGAGCATCAGGCTTTACGATATTTTAGCAGAGAGCGTCTGGAATATATTCTCTCTCCTTCAACGCGACACTTTCAGTTGTTTCTACATTCGACACCTTCTCAAACGTAAATTTCATCGGGACGTTTCGAAATTCTGTCCGTGTTGGGCACACGACGACGGAATAAGCGTAGCGGCCAACCCGACCACGACGCCGGGACGCGCGCGGCGTCCCCCCGTCCCCTCTCCAGCCCCCCTCCTCCACTCCCCCCCCCCCACACAGGGTCCGCCGTTCTCGCCCCTTTAAAATCACCCCGTACCCCTTCCCCGGAATCCGTCGCCTGCCCATCCCAACTCGCCCCCCCCCCAATCGGTAATATCCACACCCCATCCCTTGCCCTCCCCCACACCAAGCACACCCCATTCCAGGGGAGCCTCTCTCCCCGCACCCCCTCCACACCCCTCCCCTTCTTCCTCCTCCCCTTTCCGCCGCTATCTCCAAGCGTACACACGGTCACGTGATCTACCGCCCCACCCTCCCCTATGGCCGCCCTCGCAAGCGTAATGTGCGCACTCCCACGCGTTCTCCCGTATCCTAGGGGGGAAAGGAAGGAGGATGAGGGTGGGCTGGGGGTGTCAGGGTAAAGGGGAATGGGTAGGTAGGAAAGGGTGAAGGGGGTGGAATGGCTCCAAATAAACGCGCCCGGCCGTTACCACGTATATTCACTCGCACACCCACGCACTTTATACACATGCGCGTACAACCCCCCCCCCCTTTCCCCCATCGTGCTGCGCGCGGCACTACCCCGCTTAAGCGTTGCTAGGCAACGGGGAGGCAGATATGCTCCCGTCTGGATGTGTTTTTTTTGCGCGTGCTTGCGTAAGCGTGTGTGTGCGTGTGTGTACGTATACATGCAATTAATTTCCGCATCCCTCCCCAACGTCCCCTCCCACACCGGCGCTCGCTCTCCCTCTCATCTCCCCTTCCAGAACTGAAAACAACCGCGAGGATCCCACCCCTACTCCCGGTGCGTAGTAATCTCGTTACGAGGGGTGGAATGCAGAAGGGAGGATGGGCAGGAGGGGACGAATCACAAAAGGAGATCGCATTGAATGAGCGAAAAAAATAATACTCGCGTTTGGTTTGGGAATTGGAATTTACAGATGCATGCATACCTACTCCAAGCGCATCACCGTGGATAACTGACTCGGAACTGTTTTTTTGAACCAATATTACCAAAAATAATGTACACTTCCGTGAATAAGTTATTAATTCTTCGATGCGATTCCGGCTTCCTCATTTTTGGGATTATTTCGACCCCTGAGATATTAGTCCTAATCACATATCGCATTAGTTTCTCTGGTTATTATTATGATTTCCTTAGCATCAAGAAAAATGTATTCACATATTTCTAGTTGTTTCGTTGGACCGCCCTGCACCGAGAGCATGTGCAATAGCATCTCGTAATTTTCCTTCAATATACTAAACATATACATTGTTCCCTGGTAAACTCAATCTATTTTCAAACTTCAAATGTCTGTACAGAGGGGCTGAAATAATATTGATCGACCGTCGTCCAGGGAGTGTTTATTTTTAATTTGTGGCACTGAAATTTCGTGTGCTCCGATGAACTAGGGAAAATTGTAAGTAAGGACTATTGGATACTTATTTCATCACTCATATTTCATAAACATTTATTTCTGCCAGTCGTCAAACTTTTTTTTCTCGATTGGGGCCACGAAAAATTATTTTTGTTGAAAATTGACATTGCTCCCTTCAATCGTTGCTTAAGGGAGCACAAATGATCCCGACTAACGAAAATAAAAAAGAGCGAATCAGTGAACTCTGCAAAATTTCAGCAAATTGGCGAAGAGATATTCCAATTTGGCTTCCTGGTTTGCCAGCGTCGACCAAAATAATGTTTTCGCACACTGAAATGTTCAAATAACACACGAAATCAAGTAGGTAAGGACGCTCCCACGCAATCAATCGGACGCACCCTCGTATTCATGATTTTTTTCTGATTTTGCCTCCAATATAAAAGAGTGGTCTCCTGTTCTTAAAATAAATGAGAAATCCTAGGTACTATAGTGGACTCGTTGTGCTCAAGAATAAGATGATATAAATACACGGTAATACATGAAACTCACACATGCACGCGGTATTTAGTTGATCCTAGGTGATCACGAAAAATACTTAAGTGACGCTGTTGCAGTCAGCTTGTACAAAGTATGATCTTCGCCTTAAAAACATGTGAAACGCATTCTTGGAAAATATGGCAATGAACTAGAGCAAGAGACATGAAATTCCTCATTAATATTATCGCACACTCGATTGGTTGGGAGCAGTTTCAGAAAGGGGTCATGGTAGCTTAAGTAGAACGTTCGGCTATTGGTTTAGAGGGCTTGGGTTCGATTCCGCTTAACAACACTCCCAACTTCACCCGGACTGCGTGGTTTTCGAAATACAGAGTAACAACAGGGAATAGAACTGCTTCATTCATTCTAAAACTTAAATTTCACACACCGAAAAGGGCTTAGTATTAGGTGAGGTCTGTCCTTACGTTTCAAACAAATCTTCGGGTTCAATACTAACCCTGATAAAAGTATCGCACAGAAGATAGAGAAAATCTGTTCGATCCTTGGAAAACTTCCATTCAAGGATACAAAGAGCAAAATATTACATGATGACCTAGGAGGGGAATACCCAACGCTCGATGAAACTTATCGCAACTGTATTAATGGTGCGATTCGACCGGTTGAGGAAATAATAGATATTCCTCACTGATTGGGGTACTCGAACAATCGAGACAAAATTATCGGATAACGTTGTCTACAAAGAAATAATGAACACGTTCTCCTCGAACGATTCTCGCCATAATATGAAGAAATAGCAGAATCGAACGTAATTGAGCTGACAATGTGAATGGCAGACATGGACGAGAAAAATATATTAACATATTAATCCACGAAATTCATCAGCAAATATTTAGTCAAAATTTAAGGAAATGTAACGTGAATGGGATAGTAATACGTATAGGGTCTCAATAAGAGAAAAAAATCTAAATCTACTTAATCAAAATCAAATTATGATGAGGTAAAATATAACAATTGAATAAAAAAGGCGATGGTTTTTATATGCGTGCGTAAGTTTCACCATAAATTATGAATGGTCTTCCAGATCATCTAAACAATGGCGGCGCTTCATTTTTTTTAGATAAGCTATAAAAGATCGCTTTCGAAGATGAAATATGTAAAATTATTTTTCTTAAATATTTATGATATTGAACTGAAATAGGAGAAAATAAAATTTAATACAAACATCTTATTTTTTAATTAATTATAAGGTATGTCTTCATTTGTAAATTACGTGCATTCCCGGTATTTTTTTCGTTTTTTTTTCTTTGTTTTGTTTTGTAATCCCCATGACAGAAACTGTCAAATGGTTTCCGTAAGACATCCCATTGAAGTACGTACCTATATCCTTACTGACGTATTTGAAGAACATAAATTACATATTTATTATACTTATATTATTTCAACATTCAATTGATGTTTGATTGATGAGTGCAGCTTCTCCAGTAATGCAATAGAATTTTGTCGTTTGAGAAGGAAAAAATAGTTCCTCCAGATAACTGACGGTGATCTCACGTCAGCGTAAAAAGTAAAAAAACTAGGGAATAATAATAATGACCTAAGCAAACTTGAAACTACCAACTAAAAAATTAACAGTACGTACTGGGCTCATTGGAAATATGGCGCCTCCCTCCCCGATCCCCCGGGATTAGCCTTCAGTCCGCGGCTATGGAAGCAGCGTCATAACAGATTTCATTGATATTTCAGGTAACGAAATATAAGCAAATTATTCAGATATAGATAATAATAATATTATAATAATAATATTATTCAGATATAGATATATAAACCAAACATGACCGTCTTCCCTCCACTGAAATACATACGGGTGTGCCGAAGTGAAGACCACAGCGGATTTCGCTATTCTCCGTTGCCATGTATTCCCCCAGGAGTGGGTTCGCGTTTCATAGAGTATCAAATCTAAATTCACCATTGGGTGATGGAACACTAACTTTGCAGAAAAATTGCATTTAAACACTTTTTTAGCACCGCTTTAGTATTTTCGAAGAGTGGATTTCGGTGGCGCATACATACTTTCCATTAAAGGCACTAAGATGTAGATTAGATTTTTAGATTCTTGTCATCTAGACTCACTTGCCGAGTGGTAGAATTCATAAGGCAAGTGGCGTCTTTCATGTCTTTTAAGACCAAGACGGACGCCATTCTCCACACTCAACCTTCAACGAAAACATCCGATCGTATTTCAAGTTTCCTAATTCGTACAGGATTTGATTTTGTCCTTCGCCTTTTCGTTCCGTTGTCCTCTGTTAGGTGGCGGGTGTGATTCACTGTTTTAAAAATATAAATCCATGAAATTGGAAAGGACTCGAAAAAAAAATGTGTGGGCGGAAGGCTTCCCCCGATGATTCCTCAGCCGACTACCGTCCCGAACCAACTACACTCTCACAAAAACACAGCGATAAAGCACTAACCGCAGATTTCACTTACGTATTTAAAGGAGAAAGCCGACGAAGAGAGAAAGAGCATAATCATAATGAAACGCAGTTCCACCTAAATTATGAGTTACATCAAGGGGACTTTCTGTATGGATTATATTTTTTATTAAAGACGGCAGACATTGGAAATAAAACTCCTTGGGGCAGTAAATTCTATGAAACGTGACGAAAAGCCGCGCGAACAGATGGAGAATGGCGGCGGCCTTTCCCTTCGAGGAAGCAGGGAGTTAAAAATGGCATGAGTAGTGTACGGTGAATTATAGGCGTTCAATTCGAGCGAAGGTTTTCATACTTGCGATAGCACTTGTATAAATTGGGCGTGGATATCAACTGCGGGAGGTTTTTCCACCGCGATTACTTTGTAGGGGTGGTTAAGTTCATTGACTCCAAAATGCCAGCATTCAAAAGATTATTTGGGTGAAAATTTAGTGCCAACTCCAAGGAGTAAAGATTACAATACTTTAAGTACATTTTTCCGTTGACATTCTATCAAGTCAATCACATATATAAGCGACACGGTTTTAGCATTAACTAACCTTAGTAATCATAATTAAGCGGGCCAACTCGGTGCCTGAGGTCACGCGGCGGAATATCAATTCGATAGTATCAATTACTCGAACGCAGACAAACATCATTCGTTCCTTCTTCTTATCACCCAGAGATAAACATTTAGAATTTTCAAATATTTAATACCACAGCACAAGGACTTTTTTTTAAATTTTTTGAAGAACCTCTAGAGCACTAAGACAGATAAAACAAAAGCTGATTCGGTGAAGCAGGCATATTTCAAGGCCCCATGTTTTAATCCCTCCACCGGCATGAATTCTTTATTGTTATGCATAAAATGGCATTGAGTTTGCTGTGCTTATCTATGCGCCCTTATCCGGCTGGTAAGCTACAAGAAAACGTCTTACTCTTTTCTCATAGCTCATCAGTCTTCGGTAAAAATGAACGAAATGGGGAAAATTAAATAGAATAAGAAAATGTATCCGCAAAAATAAATGCAGGAGAAACTTGAAGACTAGTTGAAAATGCATTTATATCTGTATAAACGTACACACACACACATACATACAAATATATATTTAGGGGGATAGGGGATAGGGAAATAGGGATAATGGAGCTGTTATTTGTTCGTCCTTTATATGTGACATGTGTTTCAATTTCTATGTGAATGAGTACTTGTTCGCCGTTTGGCGGGATTTCATATATATATATATATATATATATATATATATATATATATATATATATATATATATATATATATGTGTGTGTGTGTGTGTGTGTGTGTGTGTGTGTGTGTGTATGTATATAGGCACAGTCATCAACCCGAAGGTCGGTTTGGTAGGTGATGATAGAGTACACCCAGTACTAAGCCCGACTGCGTGTGAAATTCACACTCTAGGGTAAGGGGGCCAGTTCCTTTCCCTGTGCCGGTTATGGTTCCCCTTAAAGGTCTGGAACCCGAAAAATCAAATAGCTTGGTTGGAGCTGCAGAAGCCCATATACGTATAGTTTTAGATGAGTGGGTTCACTTTATTTTGATCAATTATCCATCAAAAATCGATGATAGAATCAAGCAGAGAGAGAAGATGCTTGCGTTCCGACAGGGCGGGGATACTTATTCCAGGATTTAAACGATACAAAAAGAATGTAAAAAACTGTTCAAAGTTTCAAAGAATATCCTGATTTGTTTGACATGTGACGCGATCGTCTTCAAATCTCTCCCGTATTTTTACTGTCACGCCAATTCCGGAATCTACTCTATTCCCTTTTAAAGGATTCTCTGATCGTCTCCGCGCAAATGTACCTTAATCCCCATCACTTATTCCTCCCGGTGTCCCTGAATCACCACACTCTTTCGATCCGACGTGATAACTGGAGAAAATCTCAACGTCTGTTTAATCCATTCGCAGTTGGATCCTCAACACACCCCATCGTCTGATGGGATATATACATACGATCCTCTTCTCACTTAATAGTAAGCGAGCAAATGCCCGTTACTTATGGGTGCGTGGGCACGTTGAAATTCGTGTATATGAGGAGGCTGACCTGGCTGCGAAGGAAGTTTTGAACCTGCGAGACACCGCTTCCACGTTTGTACTCACACCCAAGGACGATTTGAAGGCTTCGCTGAGAAACTTAGTCCTGGAGCGGTGGAGGGAACTGTGCTGGACTCAAACAGGAAATAAATAACATAGACTAGACCACAAAACATCAGCGGGGACCTCTCTCGTCAGGAGCAGCCGCGTGGAGGAAATCGCAATCGCGCGCTTGAGAATTGGGGAAATAGTGGCCTGACCCACTCATCTCCTCTTCACGGAAGAGAAGACGTCACTCCGGTGAGCAACTGAGTGTGACACATCTCAAGGCGGAGTGCAATAGTAACCAGAATATTTGGCGGAGGCTAGACATCGGGGGCGACCTAGGATACGTTCTGGGTGACAACCCTCGACGTATAAGCAGGATAACGTTATTTTTAAAAAGAAACTAGCGTACACAGTATCCTAGGTCATTTACCTTTTGACATTCAAATCGTTCAAGATTCATTGACAGTAATATTGATATTGGTTTTGAAATTTAAATTAAATTTTAAACTATTTAATCAGGTAGCAAGTGGTGCATATCTCCGGTCGTCGACACATTCACAAAACCTAACTACTATCACTGATAAAATTCGTCCGTTTCTCAAGTGGAAAGGGGGAATGAGCGGGCATAAACATTATTTCCTCTCTCAATGATGACACATTTTTACATTGTCCAAATAATTGCGAGCGAAACAATCGGAATGTAGCCAAAATGACAAAAGTTATGAGACGCATCCTAAATACGGAGACCTATTCGGACATATGATTCTTAAGAGTAATTTTATGATCCGACGATTGATCAATAATGTAGTGTGGTTCAATTCTCTTATGTCAAAAACTCTAGTTCGTAAATTAAATATATAATCAATTATTGTGATCTATAAAATAAATTTCTCAATGTCCTTAATTTTCACTAATAAAACAAAATAAATGTAATAAATATTAATGAAAAAAATAAAGGTACATTGTGTTGGCTACCTTAACCATCAACCTTAAATGTACGTAATGTCATTGGTCACCCCCCACCCCTGTTAAGTTGAACATATTAATGTTAAAAGTGTCGTGCTATGTAACTGTCAAACGTGGAATAAAATTATTGCTATCATTTTGGGGCATCATTGCGCATCGGGTAGAGTGCTGGGCTTCTGACCGGAGGGCCCGGGTTCGATTTATGGTGATGCTTCTGGGCACCCTCAGCTTCACCTAAACTGTGTGATTTTTCGGGTGTCAGGTCTGTCCTGGGAAAGCACAGACGGCAGAAGAATTGGAATTATCCCTCTTACCCTGGCAAGTGAATTAGACACACAATTATGGATATATGGTCAAGAATTAGGCGTGCGCCACCCTAACTTGATTGATTACTTGGCGACAGGGTAAAATCAAAATGTTCCAAATAATATTTCTCCTTCTTTTAGTTTTTTTGAGTTATACAATACGCTTTATTTTTGCAAGAAGAAAGTGGACTGCTCTGGAAAATATTTCTCAAACGTATTGTGTTGAAGGATTCAAGCCACAAAGGTGCATTTCGAGCATCAATTAAGACCCAAAACGACACAATATCAACAAAAAACTTGCTAGTTATTTGAAAAAAAATCATATAAAACGGCAAACTATTACCCATTTCATCATAATGAATGCATAGCCCCAACATTTTTTCAATCCTTTTTTTAGATAATGATATAGGTGCACATATCCTCAGTACTGGTAGATAGAAGTTATATATGTATCTCATTGTTATGGTATGAAACACTCTCCTGGAATATAATTATGAACGCAAAGAATAAAATACTTTAAAATAGTTGATTCAATTCGAGTGCAATACGGAATTTAAAACAATAAGAAAGGATGATACAATGGTACATGTATTCCTTGATTCTATAAATGTACCACATAAATTGTAAGAAAAACGGGTCTATGATCTGAGATCCATCTTTGCACACAATAGCACTGCCAAAAGGAACATATCGCTATGAGAAACAGTATCGATTGCAGCAATTAATCTCCCTTTTTCCTCTCCTTCCTTTCACCAGATCAAGCGGACCTTCAAATGAGTTAATCGCTTTTGAATGTTGTAAGACTACCTTGGAATTTCGCAACAAGCCACTGTATTTTTTTTAAGAGGCAATAAAAAAAATGGCATTAAATTTTTTCTCGAAGTTGATGACATTTAAAAGAATTATTGGTCATATGATACTATATTTTCTCCTGTCGAAAACTTATGCCAGGCTTCAATCCGCATTCGTGTGGACAATGCCGAGAAAAATCTACTCTGCAATCAATATTTTATTTCTCAACATAGCAATGATTACGTTGGGTAACAACCAGACAAGCAGGATTCCTGCAATAGTGCAATATCCAGGCTCATCAAGTAGCCCATATCTTTCCGTTGCAAAACTGCTCCAAGGTAAATGCTGCATTAATTGTCTTATTTTGATCGTTATTTCAATACTTAGTTTGCATCACACTTAAGGAGGTCCGTAAGTTATTACAATTATTGTATTTTTCACCAAAATTAGTATCTATGGGTTTTTTTTAACTTTTGTCTCTCGTATGGGGTTTTTAAAAAAACATCCTTAACGTACTCGATTTATAAACATTTGCAGTCGATAGCAAATCAATTTTGCATTAATTCGTATGGAGGAAACTATTGCAGAGATGCATAATTTATCAATAGTTATGCCGATTTTTCAATACTCACGGGGAACATTGTGCCATGTATAAAAATAGAAGTAAAAGTAACAATAGGTGATCGATATAATTTACGAACTAAAACGAAAATATTGCCATAATTAATAAATATTGGTTTATTGCAAGCGCTGCTGCTCCAATGCCAACTGGAAACCATGATTTTATCTCGCATATGTTAGTAAACCGATCCGATGACCGCAACGTAAATTGAGGTTTAATTATATGAAAACGTCCATTGAATTTACTAAACACAAAGTTTTATCTCAGAGCAAGTTGAAAGTTTTACCCATAATGACATCACAAAGCAAGTCAGTCCAAACTTATGTTTCAAAACTAAAATTTTACAATTTGTGACAGTGAAATGAAATTCGGTCGTAAAACAATATCTGCTACCCTGGAAAACGTCTCAAAAAGATTATATCAGTCAGAATTTAATTCAACAAATTGGAATACTGGATTATTATTAAACACTCAAGACCTATTTCTTCTCCTCAGCACCGCGAGATGGATGTACAAATCCAAATCTATGGCATCATATATATATATATATATATATATATATATATATATATCATGTATAACACTTAGCACTAGTGGACACGGACAAAAACACAGAGACACACAAAAAAGAGACTCACTAACTTTTGAATTTTCGGTGGTCGCAGCCACCTTCATCAAGGAAGAGAGGGATAGAACTCGTGGAGGGATATATATACTCGTATATATATATATATATATATATATTATTTGGATATATATATATCCAAATATTAATATGATTTGGTATATTCTAGTTCGACAGTGGAAGTCCGCCATGAGAACTGAAGAATAAAGCGTACGAAAAAATTTCGGAAGCCATGTTACAGACCTTCTTATCCGGAGTTCTTGGATATAGAAATTTATGTGCCTCAATCCACTTGCTGGCACAAAATGGGTATTTAAATTCGATTAGTCTTAATTAATGAAGATTTTATAATTAAGTATAGCCCTCGTAACTTTCAGTGCATATCGTGTGGCATTCACCTTGCCACTTTGCGGGAAAAATATACCTACTGTAAAATAAGACCACCTTAATTACACGCTGTTTAAAATATAATATTAAACACAAACTATATTCGTATTCGTTACGGGGAGAGGATCGGGGAATACTGAATGTTTCATGACATTTTTTCTTCTAAAATCATATTTTTTACTTGTTTATATTTGTATAATCAATTATCATGTTAATATTTTCAGTTTTCACGATAAACATTGCGGCTTAAACAAATAAGAATCGCCAAGGGGCATTTTCGCCCTCCATTTATTTTATCCACAATGCGCATATTTGCCTTCGCGAAATGAAAACATGCCATAACACAATTCATCACTCGATAACGCAATGATTGCCTCCAATTTAAAATGACATTATCCCCATCGCCGAAAAGGGAAGGCGAACGCTTCTAACTTCGGTGTTATTATTTCACCCACGGCCGCTTCTCACTCTACCGTCCGTCAGTTCACCTTCGCATTCGCGTGCACCATGCATCCTTAGACCTCGTTGGGTAAAGAAAAAAAAACCCGAAATTATCCCTTATAAGAGGAACGACCACCCTCAGGTGAGGTCTCCGTTGCCTTTCGGTGGGGGGAGGGGTCGGTTTTAGCCGCCGAAACCGACCCCTCCCGCCGCGGCTCTCCGCTACTTGAGCGGCGATCGTTAACGCAGAACGAAACTGAATCGAGGGGATTGATGGGACGATGGGATCACCGGCCATTTCCCAACGATTGTTGCCCGATTGGTACTGAGCCGTGCCGCCATACGTACTCGTTTCCACGAGACGAACGAACGGAGAGATGAAATGAGATGCGGGCATGATCGCTCGCCCCCTCACTTCTCAATCCCGAGGAGACTTGCTTCCCTCCTTTCATTGATAACCAATCTCCTCTCCGACGAGCAATCCCCTCAAACCGTTCATGCCACGGCCTCGGCCTCACTCAAGAGACTGTCGAGGTGTGCTCCGGTCTGCCCTCGAAGCTGAAACGCCCTTCAACCGGCACAATGAATCTTTGACAAGAAAAATTGAACGAGAAGTCTTGGATGTCGGCGTGGGCTCCGACCTGAGATCCAACTCCCAAGACTTTCAATCGTGACTCGGATGATGCTCTCACGTGGTCGAAGAATTTTTGATGAGAATAGCTACTACAACTTGGGCTCCTTGCCACCGTTGATGAGCGTCGAACAATAGCCAATTTGTTCGTGGCGTTCGAAAACAAATGAGAGAGAGAGACGATTCGCATTTATAACAGCGACGCCAGATGTTTATAATGGGAGTGGCAATTAGTTCTTTTATGGCGCAGATCAACAGTTTCGTTTAACTGAGTAAATCAATCCAATTGCATTATGCGGGCTCCACGAAATTGTTCGAGCAAGGCTCCGAACGAAATTTTAGATGAAAATGGTAATGAGACGAATAAAGTATATCATTATACGACTTTGAAGTCATTAGCATCGCAGTTTCTTTGACAACATAGGATATTAAGCATGAATTTTGATCACGAAAAAGGGTCTAAGACGTTCGTACATGTATCATTAACCCTCTTATACAATATGATACTCCTCGTCCCAACGAGATATTTGACAGTGAGGCGCATTAACACTCGTATATCTATCTCTAGCTAGCACCGAACTGGAGGAAGTCGTATTAATACTTTTTACGGCATATGAAAACGATGAAAACGTGTTTGCAGGCATCGAGCAAGCAGTGTTTAAGTATTCATTCATTCAGCCCTGAAGGAGATGGACAAATCGTCCGTTGAAGCGTCGGTGGCAAAGTAAAATTTAACCCGGTAGAAATCCAGAGAAGAATTCACCACGAGTAAAAACGTAAGTGGAGAATAAAATAAAATATGATGAGCCTTGGAGATTTGAATGCAATCGTCGAATCCCAAGAAGGAAAAAGCCAGCAAGCATACAATACCCAGCAATCCACAAGGGAGTATGGCGGGGGTGGTGGGACACCAGCTATACTACATGCGCAGCAACCATTAGTTCATGCATGCATTTGAATACATGTAAGTTCAAATAAAAAAAACACTCGTCGACATAAACACATATGTGTATGCTTTTGTACATCATGCAATAATTGACTAAATGTTTTAAGATTTGTCTATAAGTAAAGGTGTGTCTTTGGGTGCATGGGATCGATTTCTTAAAGATTTCGTACCTCTTTCGAGGGGAGAACTAGTACTTGAATCTGTCTGTGGTGGTTCTATCCCTATTATATTATACTGGTGGCGGAACCTACTGGTATCATTTGGTGTCATAATAATTCCCTCGTTAATACAAGACTCAGGTGCCCTGTACCATTTTATAAGTGCAAATCTTGCCTGCTCTCTCCGTGAATCGAGGAGCTTCCAACCTACAACAATTCCTCCAACATTCCCGTCTCCCTAACTCCCTTATCGCAGAAATTTTTTTTAACAAACTTGCAGGATTTTCTCTAAACCTTATACAATTCATGAATTGACGCTATCGCTCTTGTATCCCAAATACTAAAAACCACTACCACACGCGTACTATTCCTGATATGTTCGAGCTAAAGCGAAGTAACGCATTTCTCTCATCCACTCTGTTACTTTTTCATAAATTTTTCCCACAACCCTTTCTAATGAAACCTAGTACCTTTACAGCTGATCCAAATATTCTTCTAATGTGTGTACTCCATGAAAAGTTCGATTCCAGTGTAACATCAAAGTGAAATATCTTTTCTGAAATACTTTATTCGGTCCCATTTTATGTACGAGTATAATTTATAACTCATTTTTTTTCTTCTTTTCTTCCATCCAAAAATTTCTGTGCTTTAAATTTTATTATATTTACATTTCCGATGCATAAGGTGAGATGAATATGAAAAACAATTAAAAATATATGTACAAAATCATCGTTCAAGGAGGGGGAGAGTAATGCTTTCTAGTCAGCAGGATCGCAACTGATGGCAGAAGTAAGTGGGAAATAAGGAGCTAGATAGTAAGGAGAATATCCAAAGTGAATTATCTTTAACTTTAGAAACGTCACCGCGAAAATACTTCATAAACCTCTAGAATTAGTGAATCATTGGAGTTCTCTGATATGCGTTTGTAAAATATGGGCAATAGTAGCAGCAACAGAGAAAAGAAAACAAGAAACGATGGAGATTCGGCGCAAGAGAAGAATGAAGAATTTGTACGGTCCGGATGACTAACGAATAACTCCTCCTAAGATTGAGAGAAAAGAAAGAAGCCCAAGGAGAACACCAATAAGAAGGAGAGAGAAATACTAATTTTCCGTACCCTGAGGCACGATAATAAACTGGAGAGAGTAATGGAATGGATACGGAAGGGAAGACCGAGAGAAGGAGGCCACGGATTCATACCGAGAGATGGAAGTCATTGGCTCTGGAAACTATGAAGGAATGAAATATTTGGCAGGGAATAGGATAGCTTGGGAGGCCGCCACAAACCAGTCCTCATGGGAAATGGTAAAACAGCGATGATGGTGATGAATGGCGATTTACATGTCCATAATTTGAAGTGAAAGAATGGCGATAATTTGGATAGCAATTTAGGAAATGTTACTCAACCTTGCCTTTGATCGGTCCTTAACTGCTTCTTCTCGTACAATTTCCAGTTGAATTGCTATTCCATAAGAATTACTTTTGAAATAGGAGATGATGGGACAGAAATAAGACGGAAAAATAGGAATTCTTATAACAAAACACCGCTTAATCAAGATTTGAACGAGTTAGTGAAGATCGATTTAATCTAAAAATGAAAAAAAATATGAGAAATAATATACAGGCGAAAAATCACAGAATCGAATCAATGGAGAGTAACATCATATCGATCAAATAAACTTTTATCGACATTATAACGTATGCGAACATATTTGGTTTTAGTTGAATATCAGTAATTTGTTTTATTTTTATCTAAAATATAACTTCTTCAGGAACCAAAATATGCTGATAAAACACTCGAACACACTCAAAGTAGAATACTTAATTAGATTTTTCCCCAATATTTTATTGATATTTTCTGAGGGGAATGATAACCATTCCGTGAAGGCTGACCATTAGCAATTCAGTGTCACGGCTCTCTTATGATAACTAATCCAAGAAAAATTATAGAGAAAAATTACATAGAAAAATTATATAGACAAATTATATAGAAAAATTATATTGAAAAATTATATAGACAAATTATATAGAAAAATTATATTGAAAAATTATATAGAAAAATTACATAGAAAAATTACATAGAAAAATTATAAAGAAAAATTATATAGAAAAATTACATAGAAAAATTATATAGAAAAATTTTATAGAAAAATTTTATAGAAAAATTATATAGACAAATTATATAGAAAAATTATATTGAAAAATTATTTAGAAAAATTACATAGAAAAATTACATAGAAAAATTATAAAGAAAAATTATATAGAAAAATTACATAGAAAAATTATATAGAAAAATTTTATAGAAAAATTTTATAGAAAAATTATATAGACAAATTATATAGAAAAATTATATTGAAAAATTATTTTGAAAAATTATAAAACAGAAAAATCAATAGATCTTATTTGAAAATATACATCAAGAATAAAGTGGAATAAAATTCTCTACTCTTAAATTGACTACAATTGGCTACACTTGTTTAAATAAAATAAAAAGGCTTTCCAGGTAGTTGTAAAATTTGATTTTCGGATATAAGAGAAAAAATTTTGAAATAAACCATGAGACTACCACGCTCTATGCCCCAGAGTTTCCAAGTCGAAATCCATATGAAAACATGAGCAGATCAATGATCACCTTGACGAAAAAATAGAGGGCTGTAAAAATAAAGGATTCGGTGATTCAATCTTCCCTCTCAACAACTGACGTGACGTATCATAAAATAAATACCATACACTAGCTTAAAAACTCCTATTAATATGACGTCTTTTTAGGTGAATTCTACCATTCATTCCTAGCTGCGCCCTTGCACCACCTGGTAGACATCTTCATGGCATCTGGTACAATAATGAGCACCGAAAATATCATCAACAGTATCCGAAATGATATTTCATTTCGTTCTTTTTGTAAACTCGGAAAACCCTTCCAACTCTCATTGGCTGAGGGGATGACAGAATCGTGTCTTATTTCAAGCCAAAATTCACAATAATCCGTCCAACATAACACTGTTAAAACTAAATATTTTGTGACATAAATTATCCTCCTTTTTGGCAATCGCAGTGGGAAACTAAGCCCACGCAGGGAGACTGTTTAAATCGAGTTGACAATTCTCTACAAAAATAGTGGAAAGAAACGGTTTATTTGCTACCATTGCCCGAACGACTCATCCCAGTTCATATTTACTCTGTATTCTTCCCATTTTCCCATCTTTGTCCCTATACCAGCCCGAGAGTACGTGTACATACATCTCCGCTGGCGTAAATACTAACTGAACAAAGCAACATCTCTGTTTAATTCAAACGCCCGGCATTCAGCGATTTCGCCCCAGCTTATTTGCTAAGTTATCATTTACTATGGTGACCTTTTTTTTGCGCGAAAAGTATTAGGAATGCAAGCTCGCCAGCAAGAATTTGCCAAGGGGTTGATGTATTTTCGTGAGCCTATGCTTGGGGAACGATGAAATGTTTGCTGCTTCGTAATGAGTTCGTTATTGAGACAAAAGTGTACCGCCAACCTTTTCAGAACAATTAACGAGAAACCTCGAGGACTAAATAGATGAAAGGGAATGGAAGTAAAGGAATTTCAAGGCTTTTATTGCGTTTATTTGAGTTCCGCTCCTAACTGGCGAAATGACAAATCATCTGACACGTAAACAACGAGCAATATAGAATTAGCATACCAATTGGAAGGGGGAACGGCTCAGCTGGGCAACTGGAGTGCAAATCAGTAGTTGGTCTCGCAACTTATGACTAAGTCGACGGACTTGCTAATGATTACAACGAAACTAACTTATGGATTATAATTTTCGACGAGTGGGTGACGGTGCTGGGAGAACTGTGTTGTACGATGAAATAGCTCGATCCTCTGGAAAACTATGCGCGAACGTGTTTTTTGGTCATGGAGGCGAATACTGTATCTACTTTAAAACACTTTGCGAAATGACCAAAGTATTCATATCTTGATAATTACCAATGAACAATTACCCTTCATATGGCAAAATTAATAATGGAATCTTGGGGAAACGGAGTGACTTTCAGAAACTCACATACAATGTTATTTACATAAAATTTCCTCAATATGGATTACAATTGGGAACTGTGAATTTTATGAATGATTTTTTGAGAATTCATCACATTATGCATTCATAATTTGGGTAAATTTTTCGTCATCCGGTATTTTCTGAGAAAGTTTACCAAAGCTATCTCCGTTCATTTTCTTCGCGATGACATAGAAATAAAATAACACTTTAAAAAAATTCCAATTTGTTCTCCGAAATCTTTGAGGCAATTAATGTCAAATTTTGTGATAAGGTTTTCCCACCCATTTGTTCCATTGTAATTCGGGTTGAGAACGACATTGTGAATTTATTATTTATTTATCAGTTAAAATATTGAATCTCATTATCTTAGTATTATTCGGGTTTCTCCAAACATGAATCCTCCCAAGCTTTATATTTACCAAGTCATCGAACTTTCGCCACTCGGTTCTTTATTCACGGCCGTAGAGCACGCGTTCCCCTTCGCCACCTCAACAAATTTGGTTTCACCTTTATAATTAAATAAAATGTTACCGCGTGGGTCGGGCGCTTCGTCATGTTTCGAACGCATCATTGACAGACCCAGCAAAGGTTGAGCAATTGGCCATATGCCAAATCGTTAAGAGTGCGTGTGATTTTAATATATTTATCTTTCTTTGCATTCTTACCAAGGATAACTTTCTCCGAGATAACACTGACTGACAGATCGCTTTCCCGAGTTTGTCCCGATTGTCTTCTCCCATGAGATATACCCACATTCATGAGCATCCTTCGCCATCATTCCATGCGGTGGCATTTCCACGGTGACTTACCAACGGAAAGAAAGGTGAACGTCCAAATCGAAAAGTTCACCAATTGCACGATTATTCCCCTAACATCCTCGGAAAAACTTTCGGTAAATCTTCATCATTTTCCGTAATTGGCGAGTATCATTTATCCGTTGGAGAGAAAATGGTCAGAACTGCCGATGTTGATTGCCGATGGGAATTTGAAAGATATCCAATATCTATCTGCTTGCTGCCATGATTTGTGACCCGAGATTTTCATTCCTCCTTTGAAACCTTGCAAAACAGTCATTCACCATACTTTGTATGCCGACGTATATTTTCCGAGATTGCTGGTGGGGGGCGTTAGGAAATCTTAGTGAGCACAGAAATTGCAAGACGCATTTGAATTACGTTATGCCATGAGTAGTAGTTACGTTTATTAGCTAATAAGCAAGCATGTTAAACTATATTTAACGGCAAACTTGAGATTTTTCAATAATTACCGTTCAAAAATATTTTATTAAGTGAAGTTTTAAATACTCAAAACCAACATCAAAGACCGCGGGCTATGGGGTGCACACACTTCTTCGAGATAAGTCTTTCGAGTCACTCGACTTGGAGTGCTACTTTTTAAAGATATCTTATTTCAGACAATTTTGACCAATGAATTCCACCATGCAGGTGGGTTACATCCTACAGTGACGTTATTTTTAATGTCAAATGCTAAAATCATATTGACGTCTCAGCTAAATACGTCAATAACTGCAACATGTAGTTGGAAAATTCAACCATCGTCATGTAAAAATAAGACAAATACTCGATTAAGCCGATAATGAATTTTAATCCAACGCGAACAGGAATAACGATGAAAAAAATTTGGGCCTAATCCATGGGAAACAGATTTCACTTTTAAAAATACATCACTCCAGTCCACTTCGAAGGGAATAAGGTCATAATGGATCTCTCATCCTCACAACTAATTAACTGCACAGAAAATTCGACAATTGCCAGGAGAGAGAACCATCAAGAGAAGGAATGAGATTTGGTAGTATTTTTTTTGGAAAAATACGGAATCCCTTGCCTCTTTCCAGAATTGAAATTCGTGAGAACGGGCGCGTGGAAGTTTCGCTCATGTGTAAACCTTAGGGGCCCAACATGGATTAGCGTCACGTGCGCTTAACCGGTCTGAACTGCGATACTTTTATTTTTGAATCTACACGAGCGAGATGCCAACCAGCAGGAAATTAAAAAAAAAAAATTCCGAGAAGCGGCGTGAATTCGCACTCTTTTAAAGAAAACGCTACATACGGCACCTCTCCCCTCACTCGTAGAACCCTGTTATTTAAAAATCATGACTCGGCTCCGGTGACGTCACCCCGCGGAATTCCTCCCGTACGAAATCATTGCCCATTCACCCGATTCCGCGCTTCACCGTCGGCTCAGTGGCTCCACGTCGCCGCGTCACCTCACCGCCATGCATCGTCGCATCTTATCCATCCGTCGAAGGTGATGCGGGAGCATTTAGGACACTATCCCAGAAAACCACTGATTCGAGAATTGAACAAAATACAGAGGGAAAAGCAACTCGGTTCTCGGAAAAATACAATGAGAGCTCACCAAAGAGCGTCACGCCATCACGTAACTCGGGGTGGGATCTCCAAGAAACTTAAAAGACCTAATGTTTGAGATTTAGATTCAGCAAAACTATTAATGTGGTCACCTTTCCTCCCAACGTCGATGAAATAATAGAAGTCCCGCACCATATGGAACAATAACGAGGAGTTAGTGGGATGGAGGAGTTACTGAGATATAATACTGTTATATTATGATGATAATACAAGTAATAATACTCGTCTGTTGTGATGCACAAAGATTTCCCTCCCGGCATATTACAGCCTACTTTTTTAATGCAATGAATCTATTTATATAAGCGCCTTACAAAGATCGTGCATTTCCATTGCCAAAACGGAGATTAGATGAATAACAATGACCTCAGCACTGATATTCACCTTTTCTTTTGCTTGGCTGATAAAGAAATAGAAGAAGAAATTTTATCTAGACTCAAGAATTCACTATTCCTAGCGCATTTAACGATCACGACGCCAGGGGTGAGACCTGAGAAATCAATACCGTCTGCCCCACGGCCCTCTACTCTCACATTGCTGCACTAGCACCCCCCGCCACACGCCCTTACCAACCCGTGTGGATGTTGTGTAGAAGTAGGTTTCCACGTCATGGGGCGGAATCCGCCGCTGGGATCGGAGGTCGGGGAGAGGGTAGAAGAGGACGAGTAACCCCCGGATTAGGGACTGAGAGAAGAGGGAGAGAGATAGAGAGAGATACTGACGGGGGAAGGGGAGGAGGGTACGGGGGAAAATAGCTGTGTGTTTTGCGGCGGTGGGGCTCAAGGTGTCGGCGTGTTGAAGGGATGCGTACGGTAATTTCGCTGAAAATGGGATGCAAATTCTCTGGGTGCCGAAGGCTATTTTGGAACTGCGAAGTGGCAGTTCTCGTCGCCGTCGAATTAATGCGGTTCCGAAGAAGGAGCGGGAACGAGTGCGTTGACTCCGCCGTGCCGAGGCGGCGCTCATGAAAGGAGTGACGCGGATGTAACGAGATCAGGGACGAACGAAAGAGACCTTTGGCTAATTTCCTCTACATTCCTATTCCGCAGCCAGCCGGAGTTCTCTCGCTTCTGTACATGGTGCGCACAAGTGCCCAAGTATTATAATGAATGTGGTGGGAGCTGCTGCACCAGCCACAGGGCGGTTGGAGGTGTCACCGAGGTCAGTCTCTGGCGAGGCTAGGCCCAGGTGGATACGGGCTTACATGTCAGAAATAAATGCTGCGGGCAAAATTGAACAAATTCAAATGAGTAATTGAGTAGTTTTTTTCAGGAAAGATACAGTACCTAAGGAATCTGCCAGCACCGCCATTTGCATCACTGGTCATATGAGGGTAGGCTGAAAACGAATGCACACATGCTTGTAGACCACAAACAAAATGATCTTCAGAGGCACTCCTGGTGGCATGTGGAAGTAACATTCCCTCTCAACACGCGTGCGCATGTTTGAGGTCGTTACATTCATCCAGTGTATTTTGAGAAGCGGAAGTATGGAGACGTGTTCTAGTGCTATATCAACGCGAGTTAAACTGCGTGATGTTAACGAATTTTTAAATGCTGCAAAAGTGACTCCTACTGAGATTCATCGTCGTTTAAAGGCTTTTTATGATGATGATGCAGTAGATAGGTCTACGGTAAATGGTAGTCAATGGATAGTCGGGTCGATGGGTAGTCAAATTTCGTGATGGCGAGGCTGGAAAAGCCATAATTGTTGATGGAACACGCAGCGGACGTCCGATCACTGCCACAGACGATAAACATCGCAAAATCGTCGAAGATTTGATTCAAAATGACCGGCGAATCACTCAAAAGCGTGTTGCTCTAGTTGGAAATAGCACTAGAACACGTCTCCATACTTCGAACTCTCAAATGGGTAAATGTAACGACCTCAAACTTGAGCATGCGTGTTGAGGGGGAATGGAACTTCCACATTCCACCAGGAGGTCTTCTGTAGGTCATTTTGTTTTTGGTCTCCAGGCATGTGTGCATTGGTTTTCAGCCTACCTTTGCACAAGGAATGATTGGACCCAGCTACACCCTCAGTTCTCTTTTCCACTGGCTCTCCTTTCCTCTTCCAATGTATTTCTTTGCTTCAACGTATGATGTTATTTGTTTTGTGCCTTTCATCCTGGGTCTCTCCCTCTCTCTACTCCATTCAGTTCGCTTCTCCCTCGATCGGGCTGTCTTCATACTTATCAGGGCATTGATGTCTCAAACTGTGTCCGCTAATATTATACACGTACCTTATGCTTTCCAGAGTTTTCATTTGACTTTCTGGGGATCCAGGCTTACTTCTCGGTTCGATGCGATCGGTTCAGTTGAACTCCACTTTCTAAGAGTGCGTACGCGGCACATTTATGTATGATTGAATTTGAGAAATTCGAGAACGCATTGGTGACCAATACAGCAACGTGGGAATAGAAAGGTTGTGATGGGGACCCTATCCGCGAGGTCCCACGGTCATCAGGGCAAAAAAATGTATAATTTGACCACCATTTAATAAACTAAGTCTCCACCGAAAAAAAGCGGGAATCGGTGCGTGTTAGCGGTTAATAAGAGAGTAAAGTGTCCCGTCCCATGCAGGGAAACGTGAGAACAGTCAGCTGTGATGACATTTCGTGTGATCAATAAGTGACTGTGCCTCTCAAAAATAAGCCACATACTTTTATGACCTCTTGACGAACGAATTGTTGACTTTTTTAGCCACTGGCTCAATACCTTAAGCCAACACTTGTTTGGTCAATAATTTCCCTGACGCCAACACTTTGGAACAACTACTTGTTGTCCTCATTATGTTTGCGTTTAGGTAATGATTTGACACCGAATTAGAATTCCGAAGAGATTTGTTTTACTTGATCCCGAACGATGGCGCAGGTACGGGAGGCTAAGTTTCTCTCCATGCCTTCGGTCCGCCATATGAGGTGGGTCAAAGCTGTCATCCACCCCACATGAGCTTGGGAGAAAGAAAAACAGAGAGTTTGAGCAATGTGTAAATTGCAGGGAAAGGACAACATGAACTCCATCGCGCATTCACGAGCGTAACTGAAAAAACTTCACTGCAAAAATTTCACCAACATTTGTGAGCAACTAAAATTGTGTTTATACCAACAATTTTACATAGATAGAAAAGCAGACGTTGTAAGCTACCGATTTAGGGGTGTGGAAAGGGCTTAGCAATTAGTGAGATCTTTTATATAAAAGAAGACACCCTGCGACTTCGTGGCAGGCAGACGGGTCAACTACCTCAGCCTCATGATTCCGTAATCGATCGCGCATCGTAAAATCGTCCTGGCACATCTGGACCAACCGTATCGCTGTTTATTGTTTTTTTCTCCCAAAATAATTGCATCTCATCACTCAGATTAAGATAAAAAGGAAATAAGTAATTGAGATTTTAAAAATCTGGCCTCGACATACACCCTCCTCTCCCTACCTTCATCTTTCCTGCCTGTATTCTTAATTTATATATGTATATGTATGTATATTATATGTATATATGTCTATTTATTCCTTTTCTTTTCGATGTGCAAATCTGTACGCAATGAATTTGTGTCTGTCTATATGTATTTATATGTATGCATGTAATAATAAATTTAATGCCTCATAAAATATATGTATATACGATGATGGGTCTAATTGAAGGAGGGACCATTAGGTCACAATTTAGCCAAAATAAAGCCCTCTATCCATCTTTCTTTTTTATTTATGCAGAAAATAGCGATCCCGGAACTATCTAATCATAAATTTGAAAGGAATTGTCTGACTTAAGCTTAAAATTTAACTTGAGCTTCAATTGAGGTAATTTTGCAATGATCTGTCGCCTTCAGTTAGGAGACAAGTTTTTGCTGCAATGGGTTATCAAAGATAAACATCGATAACTATAACCATACGATTTCAATTCCGTGCAAGGAGTATGATATTCCTAATAAGAGGGACGGTACGAAATGCATCATTACCCCATAAAACGCCGTAATAAACACGAGAGATATTCTCAACCTCCAAAGCGTACTTCAAAGCAGAGCTACTTTTAATGCAACGTAATGAACGATTAGACTTGGATTTAAGGAAGAGAATAGGGAAGGATATGTACGAGCCTACATATTTCTGTGGTGTTTTTGACAAAGGAAATTGCGGAAAAGTGGGAAAAGAAGGATTTTGAGATGTGGTTGTGGAGGTAAATGTAAAAGAAAAACTGGAAATGTACCACAGGGTGAAGTAAATGAGGTATTGTACAAAATATTTAGGGTTTTAGAACACTTTTGGGTTGGACTTTGAACTCTGGTGAGAGCAAATATCGGACCGGTTTTGGATTTATTACATCATATTCGGGGTTCCTCAGCCTTTTCATTTTCACGTGTCCATCGTTTCCCCGATGGATAAATCTAAGACTGAGAATATCGTATAGTTTGGTTGTGACTTAGTGCCGTCACGAGGCATAACATGGATTTTTGAATACTCGGTTGCCTACAACCGATTGCTCAATAGGTCACCACACCCCCCTAAATTCAATTACCGCGCGGAAAGTACAAAAATTGGAGCTTAAAGGAAAGTTCAGGAATAAATTCTATTCCAAACGCTGGAAAACGTCGGTCAGTCAAACATTGGTAACTCCATTTCTCACACGACTTGAGAGTTGTGAGAATTTACTTTTTGGGAGCGGGTGGTTGGGTAATTATTGCTCGTAAGTAGTTATTGGAGCGTCTTGCAAGAAAAATTCAGAACAACATCATAGATTATAATCGAAAATGACCGTATAGTGGTAGATAATTAATTGCATACTTAATGTATCAAATAAAGCTGAAGAGAGGCGAAATTAATTTCGAATGGATTCGAAAATATTTATGTTAATTAACTATCACTGCTTATGAACATCAAAACACGTAGAAGAAAGGCTTTAGCAATCCGTTTTCAGATCATGAATTGTCAGGTCATATGCACAGTGTTTACAATAAAAGTCTTTGTCGCTGTTTTTATGGAGTATTAAGCAGGTCTCGTCGTTTACTGGTGGGTGTCGTCTTTTTTAAATTCAGTTAATACCTTCATTTTTCCATCGGCATTAATTTTGTCCAGATTCCGTATTTCAAGAGTTGGGTGGACGGATTTTTAAACACTTAAATGAAATACAGGTTTAGTCAATTTATGAATGAAAATGGAAGTAAAATCATCTTTGGTTAGTATCTTCGTTGGCATACTGTTCTTATTTTGAAATCAAAATGACTCAACTTATTCCTAAATTTGCTTCATACAGTGGACATGCCTGCGCAAATGGTGCCTGCGCCAATCACGAGTACCACCTTGGAAATGAAAAATAGTAACTTTGTGATTCGACTAAAAAATTTCTTTTTTTTCAGTGGAATCACAAAGTTTTTATTTCCAGTATGATTCGATTCCATAAAGTTACGCCGAAAACCATCAATTATAATGAGTACCACCATTGAATATCTTGCGCATATTTAAGAATGGCAAGTCCACCAGGTCCCTTATTTACTATAGAGTATGCAGTAAAAGAATGATGATAGTAGGTTGTTCAAGAATTTTAGGCCAATATATTTTTCGCGGAAACCTTATCGATCTAAAAAATTCGATATTGCAATCCGATATAAATTGGATGAGTTCACGTTAAATATACTGATTTATCGATCTTTAGGGTTCTACTAAGTGTTATCACTGTAGCTCGCCAACCAATGAAATCGAATTTATGGAAGAAGGGACATCACACCGCAGACACGACGGTATCAATGAAGCGAGTTCGCTCAGGGCTAAACTCTCTTGAGTTGGCAGAGAAATGAGTATTCCGACATTTCTGACCTCTTCGAAAGTGTGATCGCTTGCCAGATAATCTCCATAACGTGTTTCAAGTACAATTCGGGACCCCTGAACCCATTGCAGGGTTCCGGGCATTAATGAGATTAGAAGTCGACCACTCACATACTCATATTCATGCAATCAGGTTGAGGACTGTGCATAGGCACTTTCGAATTAATATTTAACTCCAATGCTTACTTTTCAAATGCTGCTGCGATATTAACGCCCATCAATCTCGATTAATTATATCAAAATATTTGTGATATGTTGAGAAAAGTAAAAAAAGTCTCTTTGCTGGAAATTTCAAATAAGAAATTCTCGAGATAATGTACATCACCTTGTTCATTTTATTTCTCAAAAATACATCGAATCCAATGATATTATTCCCAGAATTAATGACTGTGGTATTCACACGTGATTCCGAGCATGGCCGCAAATGTTTTAATGAAAGTTTTGAACGAAGCGAATATTTTGAAAGGAGTGCGTGATGAATCTATATTTGGATTAATATTGTTTTTTAGTAATGTTAAGCATTTAAGCAGTTAGTAATGTTAGTAATGCTAAGCATTAATTAAATTAACTTAGCAATGTTAAGCATTAATTAAATCAACCCATCCACGATTTTAGCGGCAGGAGTAAAAGCGTAAGACAAGATAAGCGGATTTTTTCAAAACTTCACACCAGATAGAGAGAGAGAGAGGGATATGTGACTATCTGCTCGAGAATAGAGATTAGAAAGATCTTTTGCAAGATGATTTAGTGGAAACACCAAATCTCTCAAGTGGAGTTGACCTGGTTGCAGTCAAATGTTTGCACCCCCAACTTCCTCGTCTGAAATCTCTAGCCGAGCGTCTATTTTTGGACTTGGACGTGGCCTATCTCACGAAAGGGCTTCCTTTGCACTCCTGCTGGAGTTTGATTTTACACCGAGAGGAAGTGAAATCTGGAGCAATAATATCCTTTCAAATGTTATCGCAAGGTCACTCATGTGGATTCCATCGACCACCTGGTTACTCATGCGCATAGTTATGAAAGAAGAGAGACACAGTTCAAAGCCTGATTGATGTGGCATTGATGAAAAATAGATATTTTTTCAGTGGTCACGAGTGAAATTCATCAAAATCACTCACTTGCATGTATCCCAGCGTAGTGAAAATAATGGACATCGAAGAACGACCGTTCAGTTATGCATGGACGGGTACTGTTGGTCTTCGCTCGGGACTTTGTCCACTCGACCGCACCTTACCGACCTACGCTCTGTTGTGATCGCTTCCGGCCAAGCGTGGCGGTTTCGCCGGTGAAATAATAGTAAAGTGGATCGAAGTCATTCCGTATCTATATTATCAGGAACGCTGCTTCCATCAAAGAGTTTAGCCGGAGGGAGAGAGAGATGTGCCAACGGGAAAACGGCCTCACTCCCTACTTACTGTTGAGACGCTTTTGCACCCGACGACAAATGACACCTCACTACGAATGCCGTTTTCCCCGCGTCTCGCCAAGTTGTTGGGTTATTCACCTTTGGTTCGCCAAAGTCTTTCAAATCCACCGTATTCTGCAAGCTTCTGACATAGGTGGGGACCGTAAATGAAATTCAAGCGGTGCGAATAATAGTGTCCGATGTAAAATAGGACGTTCAAAGTTTAAAAATCAAATATTTAGTCCTCTAATATGTATTACTATAAATATTTAGAATCGCGTAAAAGTTTCACAGTTTAATTTTTAAATTTTATTTCAGAAACGAGGAAGATGAAGTTTGCCGAGAGCTCCTTTCACGCCCACTACGCGAATGAACTGCGTATTTGCATTTCCTGGATCACACTTAGCTTAGGAAAATAATGAAATGACCGGTATAACTTGCTAACGATGGCGTAAGAACAACATCAAGAATGTTTAAGCAGCAAAATTATGCAAGTGACAGATACAAGAAAAATTGAATATATTTTTCAATTTATTCAAGTACTTTACCGACTTCAGTTACGTAACAGTTATACGTAATTTTGTGCACCACGGTTGGAAATTACTCAAATAATTGAAAAGACATGGTAAAATTGGTTTTGATGGAACATATTTGATATATCTAAAATATTAACGCGCCAAGATTTCAATTTTTAAGTATTCTAGTTCTTACCCATAAATATCCTCTTTCCTCGGTACAGCTTTCATTCCGAGTTACTAACACTAAATGGATTTCATTTACTCAGCAGGTTTTCCTTCTATGGATATTTCAATAATTGCTTCATTCCCACTTCCTTTCGACACTCTTATATTTCCTACATTTGTGATATTTTCGAATTGTTTCCTAGCTCTTACAAACAATATCCATCGTGCACTGTAGCTCATATTCTGATTCCGCCATTTCTGCTCGATCGTCCCATGGTCATCATTCTTTCTTCTCCCACCACAACACCTTTTGCTTTTTCTAAGGCCTTGTTGGTATGTCTTCAGCATAAATATTACGTAGATTATATTCAAAGCAGATGAAAATGGCATTTCCAGTATTATAATATCTGTCGATTGAAATCTCAATTCGGCGCGTTACGATTTTGGAAATATCAAAATTTTTTCATCAATACCGACTCGATGTAATCCTTGATGGTGTTAGAAATGAAAGAAGTTACAGGCAAACGAAAAAGGTTGCTCAGGATCGAGTGGGGTGGAGAACATCCAGTAGGAACCGGTCGAAAGACAGTTCCTTGTTGAAAGAGAGATACTTGAAATGGTCTTGGCACAAGACCGTTTTTCTATTAATGCATTACGTCACCAAATAAAATAATCGACTCAATGGTTGCTTCCGTGGGTGTGGTTGGAGCTCTTCCCATACTGATTTCAAACTGTCTCACGTCATTCAGTGCATAGGAGCAATTTACATATTCCGCCAGCCATCTCCCAAGAATTTCTGGGACACATAAAATTAAGTATGCAGCTCAGGGACATCGGAGGGTGTTCACAGATCTGGATGTGAGCCTGGACCCATCGGAAGTAGCCGAAGCACTGCCCACCAGGATTCCAAGGCGATCATAAAACATAAAGTGCGAATATGCTGGCTTGATACAACCTACACGATTATAACTGATTGCTTCCAAATCATAGATTACCAACGAAGCAAAAAAAGATTGATTCCAAGGAGTGCTAAACACGTGAAAGTTTCATTACCCGACTAAACTGCACGAAATATTTGTCTGAAGATGAAAAATTACACCAGTAAAACTAATCAAAAAATAATAACACATGATTTCCTGTCTAGAAGATATGTTTAAAATGCTACAAACTAAGTATGCGAAAGTTAAAAATGCGAAAATAAATATACGTACAGTACTCATTTTCAAATTTTGGGTCAAAGTTCATGCAGGATAATATAGTAAAAACTTCTCAGACAGTTAAAAAATTAGTTATTATTGTTTCATGAGGAATATGTACAAGATCGAGTATTTGTCGAGTTACAGTTTAAAACTGGTTTAATCCTACGTTGACCCAAATAATTTTTCTTAATCACTTTTATTTCGAGTATTTAGTATGAACTTTTCCCTACCATTGACTGCTTACGTCATGTCTATACAGAAGTTTATGCTTAGTAGATATGTTTTATTAAAACCTTAGTTGTTAGCCTCAAATTATGCAACAGAATTCATTTTTCAAGTACTAATATTTCACAATGCCAGGTTTGCGAGATAATTCTGTTCCTGCGTGATGAAATATTAAAATTTCTTTAGGTTATTTCATGTGGAAAATATGCTTTGATAGTTTCAATGTGAAACTTACATGCGGCTGGCTGTTTAACCAAGCTTTAATATTCTGGGCTTTTGGTTTTCAACGTCCGCGCATGCATCAGTCGACTAATTGCTTTGGCGGGTGTGCGTTACGAAATCGTGCCTCGAATCATATTTGAAAGCACAGAATACACACGCACTCAATCGAAAAATGATTCAACTGCTTTCTGGCATCTGCCGCTTTACTGCGAATTAAATTAGCATAAAGGGTAAAGGTGGATGGTCTGTGTTGTGAATCTTACCCAATGCGATGGCACAACTCAGTGACAGAAAGCGCCCCAGGGCAGTGACTGCTTAGAAGCATGGTTATCCTAATATCTCCTCTTCCTCCTTCCCATCTCAGCTCTCCCCTTCTGTTCATCTCCTCCCAGGTCCCAAACCATGGGTCGACGCACGTGATGAATTAGACGGACAGAGAGCGGGGAAAGGCAGCCGAATATTATGGGAGATTTTTACCTAAAGACAAAATTGACGGATAAGCAGAAAGGAGGATGATAGAAGCGGGACGGAAGAGGGCTTGCCTTTATTTCAAGTCCTCGGCGTTATCTGCCATTAGTCGGAACAAACTTACCGTTTGTTTTCAAATGTATCCTCCTGCTTACTCATTGGGAGGATCTGTCGGCTTTCTTTTCGTGTGGCTTTCTTTGTGTGTCACCTGCAGTCATCTCCAGATAATATATGATTATTTTTCTCGATCAATTAGACTTTTCTTCTAGATTATAAGGGTCCTCATATAACTGTTATTCGTTTAAGGTCGATTGAAAAGTCAGTGAAAATGGTTCTCATTAGTTTAGGCCTCATTAATTATACTTTTGGCCTATCAGCAAACGAATGCTATAGTTCAAATGATGCAGTTTATTCTTTTTCAATTAAAATATTCCGAATATTGACTTTAACGAATGGAAGTTTCACCGAACTAGGCATATGCGACTGCCTTTGTGATCCTGAAGAAAGATACAGTAAATATCTCTCTCTCTCTCTTGTGATGTATTTAATACTTTTATGGCCTTGACTCTGGAGTTGCATAACCTTGGCTCATGTCGTCTTAAATATAAGAATAAAACAAACGTTACTTCATTTTCTAATATTAAGATTCCGCATCTCATAGCAATTATGTGCAATTGTAGGTATTGAATGCTGTTATTATTTTCTTCAAACCACATATCTTCTCAGTTTAAGGTTATTTCTTGGTTTTGGGTGTCTCTAGGGGAAATGTGATAGAAAAAAATTCCGTAGTCTCAATATCGTGCCAAAATTAAGATGACTATCTATCTATCTTAAAATGGCAGAAATATGAAATTCTCAATAACATCTTGTCAAAAAAATAAAGAGCATAAAATTAGTGACATTTGATTTTTATGTTGGAAATTTCATTGATTTAATCTCTGATCTAACATTCTTGCGGATAGCAAAATTACGTCTCAATCTTTGCAGATTGGCACTCAATATGCCACCATTCTTATTTATCTGAAAATCACTTTGTCGTCCACAAGCATTCAAAGATAGCTGCAGGCGAAACGACCTATAGGTCGTTAATGAATAACAAGAAGAGTAAGGGGCCCTATAACACTTCCCTGTAGTACTCCTGAAGTTACGTCTGCTTCAAATGAACTCAACCCATAGATGACAACTTTTTATTAACGGTTAGATAAGGAGTCACTAATCCAATTTGTCACTTGTTCATTAATACCGTAATATCTTAGTTTTTGTATCATTTTCCCGTGAGGGACTTTGTCGTGGGTTTTCTTGAAATCGAAAACTACAGAGCATTGACCTGTGTATTTCTTTCTCCCGATTTCAAAATATCATGAATAAAAAGACTCAGGTGTGTTCCGCATGACTTGCCTTTCCTAAATACAAGATGGTTACGACAGAGCATGTTCCAACTGTAGAGAAAGGTAATTATGTTGCTAGCAGTGATATTCTCTAGCATTTTGCTGGGTATCGATGGTAAATAAATCGGTCTATAATTACTGGGATCCCGCCATTCTCAGCATTTTAACATCGATGCAAATAATATAATTTTAGGGGTTGGAGAAATAGTGCACAAACTATACAATATTAATTTATTTTTACCGACTGAAGGACAAATGAGCTCAGAGATTGCAAAAATTCGTAAAATTATAAACCTTTGGCTAGAAAACTATGGAATATATTTGACATTGTTGAATACAATCATAAAGCACTAACGAAATACGTACATTTTTATAACAGCAGTGCTTGCTTGAATCTTAACTGTTGTAATATGCGCCTCTGACTCAATAATCGAAATAAAGAGTTGCATCCTAAATTTAAGGGCTTCATCTAATCCATATTCATATTCAAGGTATTCCATATTTAAGACTCCTTGTAATCACTCCTTATGCAATTTTTTCAGGATGTACCACTCTTAAAAATCAGCCTAAAAGCCACTTAAATCCGAACTCAAAAGACATTTACCCCCGGCGTGGATATAAGAAGCGCACCAAATATTTTCCGGTTCTTAAATGAGGATTCGTGAGCCGAAATGAGTTATAGTGCACCGAAGTCACATCAATTCGAGAACAACGACGTGGAACGAGGATGGGAAACCATCGGCTTCAGTGAGGGAGATCAAGTGAGGCTTCTAAAAATTCCCCACGGAAATGATTAATGTGCCTCTTCCCTCTCCCAATGTCCCCTCCTCCCGTCGTCTTCCATACAAAAAGGGACGCGTGATTGGCTCGAAAGTGAACACGAGCCAACATTAGGTGGCTCTTGAGCAAATGCTGGCGATGGATTTGTGTGGGGTTGCGCAGGGGACTTTCGAGGGAGAGGGAAGAATGCGCGGGTGGAGGGAGGTGGGAATGGGGGAGGGAAGCAAAAAGCACTGAGTTGCACTTGAGAGAGATTATTGAGTTGAGTGGGAGAGAAGTTGTTAAGGTCTCCAGCGTCGTGGGGAGTGTTAGGGCAATGAGGATAATTGTGGAAGATGCTGGGAGGGGGGAGCCTCCTAGGGTTACTCGGGGACGGCCAGGGGGCTGGGGGGTGAGTGGGGGATAAGGAAGGACGACAATGTGATGCCGGCAGTGAGACGAAGAGACAAAGAAGGCGGCTGTGAGCTGAAGTGTATTAAATAATTGAGTGTACGTCGTGAGGTGAGGTTCCCCCATAGCAACGTATTTGGAAGTTATAGAGCGACGTCAGCATGAAACTGGGCAACGGTATATTCATCTTTCTGGGCAGTAATGAATGTATTAATTATTCTCTTCTATTGCCTAAAACCACGTCAAATATAAAAATAGATGAAACTCACCAAAGATGCACCAGGCCTGTGAAAAAGATACGAGAATAAATGATAAGAGGCAACATCAAAACAATGGGCTAAATGGACAAAGCACAAAGAAAAAGGAAAAACTAAAAAAGCAAATAAGAGGAAAAAAGGGAAACTGAAAATAAAAAAGTAAAATACAAAAGGAAAATAGCAAAAATTGTCGTGGGTGAGAGGAAAAATACCAGGAGTTTAAATATCGTACTTTTATTGAAAAAAACCACAGGAGGTGAATATCCATAAATAAATGTAAGGTGAAAAGCGTGCATACTGAGTAACGATAATGTGGGAGAAGTGTTAGGGATAGGGTGCCCTCATTTAAAGGTGAACATAAAATTTTGTTTATTCTAAGTACATCAATTCATTCTAAAAAACTGCGGGAGATACCTCAAGAGTAACTTTTGACGGGGTCGTCCGCTAATGTGTATTGCAATGCAAAAATTTCAAATTGTAAAAAAATTATTCGCCTTGACCGGGATAGTTACATCATACATAATGTAATAATGATTAAATGCAATGTATATATTTTTAACAGAACGAGGGAAAGTATAAATAAACTGTCAAAATCCACGAAATAAAGGGTTTAATCGCAGGAAAGAGGAAAGCTAAAATTTCCGCCATAATGAAAGAACCACTGAGGCAGCCTAATGAAGAGAGTACTTGACTACAGACTCGAGGGCTGGAGTTCAATTCCTTGGAACTTGGGAACTCTCAGAATTACTTCGACGCTATGATACGTATTTCTTCAGTTCTTAGGAGAAGCCGCTGCTGTCACGGGGTAAGAAACTGACCTCCGTACCATGATATGTGGATTTCGCACGCCCTTGGGCTTTGAACGAGGCGATCCCTGCCCTCACCTATCAAATAAACCTTGGGTTGTTTCCTGTGGTTGGCTTGCAAAAGAACCGAGGAGCCGAGGCGTTGAGAAACGAATTCGAAAAGCTTCGAACCTCGAAGGGTTTCGCAGCTTTTGCACTCCAAGGAAGAAGCAACGTTTGGTTGTGTTTTAGAACTTCCATTGGCGATGATTTGTACCGTTTAGGATAGGCCCGCGATGAGTCCGGGCTTAAAGAGAAATCTAGGTGACAAGAAAAATTGGGGGGAAAGCCGAAGTAGGCATGGCCTACTATTTAGTGAGGTGCCGAAGGGTCAAAAGTTTGGCTTTCCAGCGCACGAAGGCTTAATATCCTTACATGTAATTAAAGAAGCAATCGGGATACCTGGGAAAACTTCTTCAACCCTTCTCATTCAAACCTTGGCTTTCGACGTGGGAAGCTTAAGGAAGGAGTTCTTAAGCACTGTCAAAAATATATGTTCACGTATGGCTCATTCGGCAAGAAAAACATTCCAGGCCGATATTTCCGTATTGCTTTTATTCACAGCTCAAATCATACTTAAAATGTAAAGAGCAGGAACCTGATGCTGTGCATTTTCTGTTTCCAAATTATCCATTCTAAGTGAATCGTTTAAAAAAACTATTGAAATGTCCTGGGATTTAATGGAATATTTTGGGAAAAGAGAGCAAGAGCAAAAGAGAAAATTAAGCAGTTGATAGCCACAATGCAGTACTCTTATCTCAAAGATGGAGAACATACCTGGAAAATGGCAGATATTTGTAAAACTTATACAAAGCTCATAATGAGATATGTTAATGTCATCTTCATTAAGAAGATTTATTTTACTCATGGACCAATCACATGCATCAAATATCTCAACATCAGTGAAGGAAGTCAGAATATAGTATAAAGCAGAAGTCCGTGAGCGGATCACTATAATGAACCAAATGAAAATAATTTACAATTCTATCATGAAGTAATTATCTAATTATTTTGATAGCAGCAGCGACAAAAAATTTGCATAATTTCCTAAGGACAGTAAAATTCCTATTAAATTCCGTCATGTTTTCTCCTGAAAGCTCTGTTCACTAAATTCGATAGTTACTGTCTGCACTGATAGCACGGTATGTACATCTAGTACGAGTACTAGATGTATGGAGTCGTGATGTAATCAAAATTGCCATTTCCCGTGGGAGTTCCTGAGGCAGCAATTCAATCGAAATACTTTTTTGGATTCATAAGCATAAGCCTGGAACATTTTCATGACAAAATTATTTTCGGAATTCCATGAAGGGAATTTTGGAAAAAATCACCGTTTTGCACGTTCTAGAATCATTCTTTCAATGTTTCACCTGAAATTGACAATTTAGCTTTCACTCCGTGGGTCAATAATTCAATGTCATGGTTAATACCTGATTGATGTACATGTCACTTACTATACGATAAATTAACGCTTTTCACGAACGAATTTGCAAGATGGAACATAGTTGTTGGCTATCGATCCTACGATAGGAAAAATTGGAGGCTAACAACATAACGTCAATTCATTTGCACTGCAAGGTTTGTTTGATCATATTTTCTGCCATTGATCTGTTGTGCATGTGCCCTTGAGGCGTAGATTTGAGACATGAAGATCTTACAAGTAGAAATAGATGGAGGAGGCATCTTGAAGATCAGTTCTAGAAAACGCGTAGTTTAACTGATGGAATTCCCCGCCGATGGAGTATTATTCCTTTGTTTTCCGAACCTATGTAATCCCCATTAAGTTCCTTCGCTTCATTTTCAGTTGTAGTCCTCTGGAAAGTGTTTTCTGAAGAGTGTTTTCACCTATCTTTCAAACCATTTACTTTTAGCCATTGTGATCAATGCCTCAATTTTACTTCCCTCATCTCTCCACTCATTCGATGGGCAGTGGGCCTGGTTGTTTTGAAACGCTTCCTTTGCTCCAGCATCGACCTTCCGGGACTGCATTTTTCCATCCACTCCCGAAATTCTACCCAAGTTAGGAAACTGTTTCACCCCGTATAGTCATTTTTCTTCCCTTTTCAGGGGACTCAGGTGCTCTATTCTGGCGGAATTAACACATCCGACACGGAGCAGGACGATAAATGGTCACATCGCCACCGTGAAGTATTCTGGGAAGTTGCACGAGGGGTCAGAAGGGAGCGGGCAATGACGCTAAGGTCATGCTCACCGCCGTTGCGACTGCATTATTCGCAGAAGCGCGAAGTTTGCTATTTTGCAAACCAATGTGACAAATTCATAAATATGCAGATTGGCTTTATGGGTGAGGGGAGAGGACCCTGTGTTTGACATCTCGTGAATTCACAAGTTATCACGTAAAAGAGATGCGTGTGTGTATTTTTTCTTGTGACACTCAGGGTTGTTCCCGAGGCATGATCTGGCATCGTCCATTTTGATTTGCCTTGGCATCCTTCATATCAGAGCCCCTGAGAGGGAGGGTGCTCAAACCATTTCATTAACACTACAGAAACGCATGTAATATACTCGTAGCAATAATAATCTATTAGAGTAATATTATATACATATATATATATATATATATATATATATATATATATATATATATATATATATGCTTTTGTAGACGTAACACGGAAGTGGCGAATAGTACAATAAACAGTAACACACAATATAGAAACACAAAAAAAGAAGAACAGTTCTTCAGAGTTTTCTTCACATGAAGAGGGATTGTTTCCGTCGAAATATCAAGAAATAACGTGTGAGTGTTCTTCTTTTTTTGTGTTTCTATATTGTGTGTTACTGTGTATTATATATATATATATATATATATATATATATATATATATATATATACACACACACACTCGTATATACACACAGGAGGTGTGTTCAAAAAGTAAGGTGACTTTATAATTTTATGAAAAAATATTTATTTATTCTTCAATATTCAAGTTGTTCCCTTTAAATTAATCCCCCCCAGATATACTACACACCCTTCTCTCCACGATTTTTCCAAACCTCAATGCACTTCTAATTGCAACACTTTAAAACACAACACTTTTTGGTATAGCCTTGAGCTCGTCCAGCGATCCAGTGTTTATCTCCTCAATCGTTGCAAATCTCCGTCCTTTCAGAGGTCTCTTCAGTTTTGGGAACGGGAAAAAGTCGCAGGGGGCCAAATCCGGTGAATATGGTGGCCGAGGCATGATTGTGGTGTTGTTTTTGGCCAAAAAAGCTCACACAAGCAACGATGAGTGAGCAGGTGCATTACCGTGCTTCTCGCAAACGGCACATAACTTCAAGGTAATACTCCTTAATGAACGTAAAACCTAATGGTAAGAACTCCCGATGCACTACTTCACGGCAACCGAAGAAAACAGTGAGCAAAACCTTGACATTTGATCGAACTTTGCGTGTTTTTTTCTGTCTTGATTCTCCAGCGTTCTTCCATTGGGACGATTTGGCTTTGGTTTCGACGTCATAACCATACATATACCCATGCTTCGTCACCAGTTATGATCCTTTTTGAGGAAATCAGGATCATCACTGACGTCATTCAAAAGCTCCTGAATGATGCTCATGCTACAGTTCTTTTGGTCAAAATTAAGCCGTTTCGGAACGAATTTCGTTGACAGACGTCACATGCCCAAAACATCCGAAAAAATTGTAATGCACGAGTCAACCGATATGCCAACATCCTCAGCAACGTGTCTTAGTATAAGTGATTTGACGTTTTTTCAAAGCTATTTTCTTCACTGCATCAATGTTTTCATCTGTTGTTGACGTGCTGGGGCGTCCAGAGCGAGGTTCGTCATTGGCAACTTCTCGGCCATCTTGGAAGAGCTTGTACCGCATTGACACATTTTTTTTACTCAGCGCAGACTCATCGTATGCCACGGTTAACATTTCATGTATTTTAGAGTACTTAATACCACTCATTCACAAAATTTGATGCATTTTTTTATAGCAGAAAATCGCCGAGCACACCAAAACACGTCTAATATCTTGTCTAGGTATCTGTGTAAGGTCACCAGACGTTTGGTTAATTTTTGATTTACCATGTCCATCCAACTTTAGTTTTAAGTAGCTCGAATAGCCGTGCCAACAATTTCCTGCAGTGGTTTTCACGAATCTTGCAACGGTTAAAGGTCTCTATAGACACACTCTCTTTGGTGAACAATTTCTCTTCTCCCTGTGGTCTTGCCTACCAGTGCGATCTGGGGTCAAAATTTACTCCATCTGCTTCTGTACTTGACTCGAAAAAATTGCATTTATCCGATAGCCTTCGCTAAGAAAAGGACTCGGCATGTCGGACCTATTAAAAATTCAATAACATAAGGTAATATTTTAATAGATATTCTGATTTCTTATTGAAATGGAATTATTTTTGTGCAAATTCTCGATTCAGCAATATCGTGAATGTTTAAATGTACCGATTTCGGTTGCGATTCCCTGAAAATATAGTCCTACAATGTGGGGTTTCCTTGAGCCAATTGAAACATGTGCCACCTCGAGCAAGTTCATATACTTTACTTTACCTTTTGGCGACGAGATTTATTTTTGGAGAGAGAGACTGAGTGGTTGTGATAGTGTTGGGTGGTTGCACCAATAATTAGGGGAGAGGGGAAGGTGAATTATTGAAAGATTTAATTTAGACGAATTTTTCGTACCAATCAACCGTTCTCATAAAATAGGGAGACAATTAATTCAAGGAATTAATCAAGGATTAACCATTAAAATAATGGAAATAGAATAGGGGAAAATGTGCTACGCGGAAAAGCTAAGAAAACCAAAGGTCAACAGACTGGGTATAATATACCTTGACTTCACCACGTTTCGACCAAGATTTTGTGTTCTTTTTCTGTTCCTCACTTTCCTAGTCATACTTTCCGAGAAATGACCTAAAAACAAAGACGAATACTGTGCAAAAACGGGGGAAAAAGGCGGAAGCATTCGATCGCATAAGCCTGAGAAACTACGTAAATGAATTCACGAAGAGACTATTTTTCACATTGGTGCGCATATATAAACTGGTGACCCTGACCGGGGCATTTGCGAAAAAGAAAAAAAAGGAGAAACAACATTAGAGAGAACGCAGAAAAAGGTGACTTGTGGCATTGTAAATTGGCGAACTAAAAAAGCCGGGAGGTGGAGGAAGGGAGGGAAGAGGCTCGGCGGAGAAGCCGTAAAAACGACCGACCTCACCCGGGCCGCTTCAAGCTGTAGGAAGTCAATACTCGGCGAATGAATTATGATTTGCAACATAAATAAACTAAGTAGGAACGTGTAACGCGTGCCCGCGTTGGGCTGGGGACCGGCGGGCGGTTTTAAAAGGGCGGGAGTGGGGGAGTGAGACTGTTCTGTGGGGAGGGAGGGTGTGTTGGTTTGAGGGGAGGAAGAGGAGTGGGTGGCACGTATAAATGCGTGCGGAGAGGGAAACGGAAAAAGAAAGGGGGCGGTCGGGTCGGATGATTGTTAGGGGGGGGGAGTGAAGGGAGGGGGGGGAAGAGCGGCGAAGGAGGGGCGAAGAGGGGGGGGTGGAGGAGAGGGGTAGGTTACCGTTGGGTGACCCCGAATACGCCTCTGGGTGAGGAGTGCGGAGAGTGCTTCATGGGCGGAAGGGACATTATTCATTAATGGGTCAAGGGAAAGAGCCAGGCAGGCATGGGATCTGGGGAGTGTGGGGATGGGAAGATGAGGAGGAGGAGGAGGAAAGGCGGTGCAGGGGGGGGGTCGGTAAAAGGATGCGGGGGAGGGAGAGGGGTGGGGGCGGTGCGATTGTTACGTGTATTCGGGGCGGTCCTCTCTCGGGGATGGAGGAGAAGTTAAGGGGTGGATAGAGGAAGCCAAAAATCTTCGTTCCAAGATGGACACCGGGGGGGGGGAGGGGTCGTAAGGGGATGGGAGTGAGGGTGTGTGCAGTAGGGAGGTGCGGTGCGGGGAGCAGGAGGAGGGGGGGTGAATCGAGCGAGCCGGGGCAAAATTGAGCGGATGAGAGTCCAGAGTTCCTCCACGCTCGCTTTGGGAGAGAGGCAACGAAATTTCGTGGCTGAAGGGCCGTGCAAGAACGTTCCGTAAATGAAATTAAGGGGGAGGGGATCAAATTTAAAGTTGTATTAACATTGATTTTAATAACTTGAAGGTGTTCTGGAATATGAGAATGAACGTGGAACCACTCCATTGAACACTCCATTTGTTAATCTTTTATGAAACCATGACTAAAGCTTCATTGTAATAAAATCCGTCATTTGATATACTCTTCCCATTTTCCCGTGAGTACCGGCTTCTTCATTTTTTTTAAATAATACGAAAATGAATTTTAATTAATGATAAATTTTGTCTTGAAGATCATGTTGCTCTTATTTCACTTCACTTTTTCGAGCGTACTTTAATTTCATCTTATGTGTTCATAGTACAACTTATTCATACCTTGTAATTTGCAAAACAATATTTTTTCAATTGCCCTGAAAATGAACAGGTTAACGTAACGCGGTGTTAATAGTAGCTTAGAGTGTTATGAAAAGTTATATTATAAGCTAGAGTAGCACTCTCTCTCTCTCTTAAACGTTATTTTTTAATTGATATTCGCGTTCTATGTTGAGGTGATTGATATGGTACGATACGAAGAGGAAAGCGCGAAATAATTACTCACTTCAATCGGCGCTCCAGTTTTACGTAAGTTTCACTTAAGCGTATCTCACGTATATATTTTCCGAAAATTAACTCTGTTTTTTTTAAGTCGCAGAATCAACTAAGGTAGTGTAAGTTAGCAGAATTAAGCTGTTATACTTCGCGTTTATTAGGCGATTATTTTCTTTATAAACCGGACTGAGGGAGGTGGTAGAACGTTCACCCTTGTCAAAGATCAAAGGTCAATCGGGCGATTTTTCTTTAACTGGATTGATGGCTGAAGATCGAGGTTTTCTGTCAGGCGATACTTTGCCATTTGCGGTTCCCAGGCGAGTGCGCCACCCCACCGCCTACATGGCGTATTTGCATAGGTCAGCCTCGTCTCGCGGTCGGCGTCGCTAATTGCAGCCTGGATGGAACGAATTCCGTCGGACCTTCATCGCCAGGCCTGGTCACGCAAAAGTGAGATTATTTATAGGGACGGCCCCAAGTTTCCGCAACGTGTTTTTCTTACAACATCTCCACATAAACTCGATGAATTATGGTGTTTTTTTTGCTGGGAAAATTCACCTCATCAAAAATCACAAGGATCTGTTTCTTCGGAATGAACGAGAAGAAACAGTAAAATTCATTAGTTTTTAGCGAGAACTTAGCTCAGAAATCAAGAATGAAAATTGCTTCAAACACCACCCATGCGAAATTATTGAGTTAACTTTTGCCAATTTGAACAATCATACTGCTAATACACTTGTTTGAATATCACGTTTACTGACGACCTCGGATTAAAGTCTTTAGCAACACTAGTGATGAGGAATAAGGAAAATCAGTATCACAATATTAATTATCATTATACGTACCAAACGAAATAAAGACTGTCAACATTTTTTCATAATATCAGTCCTTTGAGTTGCCCAACATGCGAATTCTCTTCCTTCCATTTCATCGATTTCCAAATCTCAGCTTTCAACTTTCTGCAGCTTCACAACATGTCCCCCATTTACATTTTCTGACTTCTTCGAATTTCCCCCACTAATTTATTATCTTCTCCAACCACATCCAGCATCACTTCGTTTGTCTTTATCTCAATCCAACTTTTTTCCTCTTTCTCACGTCCAAACCACAAAAGTTTTCTCCTTAGCGGGGAAGCAAAAAAGCCACCATACCTCTATGACCATCTTCTTTCCTCTATGTCCAAACTTTTGAATAGCCCAATGCTTCATATTAAACTCTTAGCCAAATTATCCCAACTAAAAAATAATGAAAGGATAGTTGGCAATATTAAACGGTGGGTAATTTGGAGTCACATTCTCAAGGAGGGTTCTGGTCATCTGGATAAGAAGTCCCGAGCCAAAATAAGGATATACATCTCGGCAGAGCACAAGCTCTTTGATTAACTGGGCACAATATTTTTCTTGGAAACCGCAGGCGGAACACGGAAATTAACTGATTTCCACGAGCCTCTTAAGGCTCAGTAAGAGATGACCTCTACCCATACCTAACAAACCGTCCTTCGAGTCGGTGACTAGTTGCTTATGCACAACTGCAATTTATAATTATACAAGCAAGAGCCTTTGAAGCAATGTGGCCAGTACAGTTTGTTAGAGGCCGCAATTAAATTTAATTTTATTTTTAAATTGATATTTTATTTGGATAATCGATTCCTTAAAATAATGTGGATAAATTTACTTCGACGAAAATGTAGAAACTGGAAAAAAAGCTAAATGGAAAATTTATGGACTTTTAATGCTTTTGATTCAGTCAAAGGATCTATAAGTAATTAATTTTCAAGGTAAATATTAAGAGATGCTCTTGGCTGATATAAGAGGTTTGCCCCTTCTGTAATATTATTCAACCACAAAGTGTATCCTCATGATTTTTATCGCGTACCAAAGAAGGGAATAAAACTTGATTTAGCCTTTCTTTAATAAATGGAAAATTAACTTGTCCAATTAACAAAAGAAATACTATATTATGAGAGGGAATTTTGATTACTATACATTTGTGTTATTCTTTGAGTAAATTATCGAATAAAATACCATAAACTGAAAACATTAATACCATATTGGAGGGTTTATACGTCCAAACATTCTGGAAAACACATTAATTATCCTTTCAGTTGGATCTTTCCTTGACTGAGCTCTGTATATTCAATATATTCCATTCAGAACTTATGCTGGTGATCATATCCGATCTCACACAGGATTTCGACAGCTTGCACAGTAAATGTTTAATTTTCCAGTTACCTTTGTAGCATAATTGTGCAGAATTTATACATGAAACATTTAGACTGAAAGGATTAAAATGTTTCGATTCCCTCTGCACCAGTTCCAGAACACTAATGAACATTCATATAATCGACAGCAAAAGGGGGTTGTTTATGATTCAATTTCCAAATGTAAATGAGTAAGCAGGAAGGTAAGAACTATCCACGGAAGGAAGGAAGGATGCTACAGAATGAAGCCAGGCGTATAAATAGACTATGGCAGAGAGGAGGTCACTGATGCGAAAGAAACACGCATACCTTTCTTCGGCGTATCTAGAACCGCGGCTGGGCGCGGATGATAATGATGTCACCGACTGCATTTGGAGGGGATCACCACCCAAGGAGATTCCTTCGCAATGAAACCTCACGGTAGGCAAACAGTCGAATGAGATCTTCTCGGAAGAGTGAATAACGTCGAGGGATGAGGGAGACACAAATTACAGGAGTGCCACTGACACTCTGTAATTTGAGTAACAACCTAATAACAGGCAAGCGTGTCTAGGAAACTCACGTCAGTTGCCTCTCTGCCACACCTCCCTCATTCGACTTTTTAGCTACCGTTAATAGACGCGTGGACCATGCCTAGGGATCTTGCTTTTCACAGGGTATCCGTCCATGAAGAAACTGCTCCAAACATTTTGTCCTCATATACCCTATCTTAAAAATTTAACCTAGATTGCGATTCAACTACAAGCCTTTACTGTTGCTTCAAAAAATTCTTTACCAGCCGTTTTCCACAAACTTTTAATACGATCATCCGTTTCGCTTTCTTTTGAAATAGATATCTCATTACTGCCTAATTGATTATTCTAGCCTTAATTCAACAGTCTTCTCCCGTAATCAATGCAACAAACTCCAGGGTGACTTAATTTACATCTTTGATACCTATTTATATGGTATTGGGTTGAATTTATGCATTAGTTGATAATGATGGTCAGATGATCTAAAAAACAACAATTTTCTAGACACCTAGTGGCACGTCTAGGATTTAATTTCTTTCGTCCAAGTAAAGATCCATCTAATTGTACTTGTAAGTCTCGCAAATAGTTTCTTGCCCCACGCAAATTTGTCGTCCCAATTAATTTTTTTGCTGTACACTGAATGCTTGTCGGAAACACTATAGCAAGGCCAGGCTTGGTGTTTTTGGATTGGTTGCTAAATAAAATAGTATGTGTGCTCACGCCTCTGCGTCTAAACAAGCACGATGGTATATCCACTCCGCCGTCGCCAGCGTGGGTTCAGACCCTTCGCCGCCGCTTTGTTACCTGCTTATGAGAGGCTTCATCTTAATTTGGGGATGGAAATTGGAGCTCTGACGAAATAGTGTAGCAATTTTGTTTCTTTTGGTGAGCGTCTATTTCCAAAATATCATTCCACTGAAAAACTTAAATGCTCTATCTATTAAATTTTCAAAGTTCAATTTTTAAGTCAGAGTGATATGATGATATTGATAAACTTGATAAACAGATTAGTCCTGTAATTTTTTTCTTGCCAATAACTATCCTAACATAACGAGGAAGGTGTCGGTTTCGTGAATCATTCTTGAGTTTAAGTTGGTATCACCATTTCTAAAACCTAGATCAGCAGACAGCCTCTTCGTACCAGAAGCCAGAAATTCATATCCACTAATGGTATTTTCTTTTGTTGAGAGATATTACGCCAGACACCAAGCGGCACATCTGGGGTTTCATTTATGGAAGCTCAGTGGCTGCCGTAGAGTTAAATCTATCATTTGGAGGAGATAGAGAGAGAGGGATAGCCATTTTGAAGATGAAAATGGGTCGGTTATAGTCATTAAAACAATTCACAAATGGCCTTACATCCGTCTTTTACACCAATTTCACACACTTCTCTGGAAGTAACGGATTTGAAATTTGACCTGGAAGTAGACTCCAGATGCAACTAGCAAAAGGAAAATATGTTCAGGTATTTCAAATTTCTCCTATATCTTTTAGACTACATCGCTCCTCCACGCCATTAACCCATGGTGATTTATTATCAGGTCTAATAAGTATATGCTTGGCCATAAACAACGCACTAATGTTGCCAAAGCCACCGTATTCCCCAGGTCTGGACCCCAGTGACTTTTTCTTATTCCAGAAACTGAAAACGTCCATGAAAGGCCGACGCTGCGCTACGCTTGACGAAATAAAGACTGCATCGAAGGAGGAGCTGAACAAGATCACAAAAGAGGATTTTTTGAAGTGCTTCGAGGATTGGAAAAAACGTTGGCACAAGTGTATAACATCTAATTGGGATTAATTTGAAGGGGAACTGAATAAATAAATAATTTTTGAAAAAACACAGAAGTCAGGATACTTTTTGAACAGACCTTGTATATATGGGACTCTGTACAGTGAGAGCTTCACTTGAAAATGATGTAGTACATCGAAACTAGTAGAAATGTATATATTAGGTGACAATTAGATGAAGCAAGTATGAGCATCATTATGTAGAAAGTGATTGCGGAGCTTTTAACCTATCTTCCTTCGGAATGGTACACTTCCAGATGAACTAATGACCTAAAGAACTGGTTGTGATTTAATGAGGATAAACAAATATTTTCGGGTTTCATTGGGATTCTTGTAACTCCATTTCCAAGATTTCTTTAGCAGAACTTGATTTTCAAGGTGAATTTCCTCAGGTCAAGTTCGTTCAGGGACCTTCCAATTGGAATACTACCTTGATCAAAAAGTTCCCAGAATAACCACCGTGTGGCGCTCCCATCGTTCCGATTTGAGTTCTGTTTTTTTGTTAAATTGGTACATCTGTTGTTGATATTCCCTTTAAATCTTAGTGTCATAACTTGACATTTGCAAAAGTTACGTAGCCAAGAGTACATCTATCTCTGTGTGTGTTGGCGATTTTTTACAATTTCAGAAATGGATTTAAATTTGCAACAACGAACTTGTATTAAATTTTGCGTAAAAAACGGATTTAGTGCGGCACGGACGTTGGAAATGTTGGAAAAGTGTTTCGGCAACGATTCTCTAAAAAAAACGGTCGTTTACCAGTGGCACGAGCGGTTCAGAAGTGGTCGTGAGTCAATCGAAGATGATGAACGCAGTGGCAGACCATCGACATCGAAAGTCGGTGAAAAAATTGATAAAGTAAAAGCAATGTTGGTCAATAACCGCAAATTAACCATCAGAGAAATAGCGGAGGACTTGAACATTGCCTATGGATCCGCCCAAGACATTGTGGTTAATGATTTGGGTTTCCGTCGTGTAGCAGAGCCAAAATACCTCAATTTCATGCAAAAAAGAGACCGTGTTGACGTCGCAAAAGACATGATTTGCGAGGCTGAATCCGATCCCACATTCATCAAAAGGATCATTACTGGAGACGAGACGTGGGTTTATGAGTACGACACGCAATCCAGACATCAGGCAAGTGAATGGCGTTCACCAAATGAGCCGAGACCAAAAAAACCACGTCGTTTTCAGTCAAAAAAGAAGGCAATGCTGACGGTTTTCATGGATTACAACGGTGTAGTGCATCATGAATTTTTGCCAGAAGGCCAGACAGTAAACAAAGAGTATTATTTGGGCGTTATGAGACGTTTGCGTGAAGCAATTCGCCGAAAGAGACCAGAAATGTGGGCAGAAAACTCGTGGATTTTGCACCATGATAACGCACCGTCGCACAGTGCTATCATTATTCGTAATTTTTTGACGAAAAATGCAACAAATACCATCCAACAGCCACCGAATTCACCTGATTTGGCTCCCTGTGACTTCTTTCTGTTCAATCGAGTTAAAAAACCATTACGGGGAACGCGTTTTAGCAGCCGAGAGGAAGTAATGGAAAAATCGCAGGAAGCACTGATGGACATACCGAAAACCGAATATAAAAAATGTTTCGAGGATTGGGTCAAGCGCTGGCATAAGTGTGTTGCAGTCGATGGGGATTACTTTGAAGGGGACAATATAGATTTAGATGAATAAACTTGTATTTTTAATTTTCTGAATAAATTCCGGGAAATATTTGATCAAGGTAGTATGTATGTAGATATCTAGACTTTGGCACAGCGAACAAAATTCTGGAAAAAACACAGAATCGAAACTGTGCGATGAATGATGTTACGCATACTGCGAATCAAGGATGAAGGAGCACATCACAACGGGAGACTATTTCCCTAAAACTACTATACATACATAATATAATATATATAATATATACAGGTATAATATATGTGTATAATATATATAACAATATAAATATCTTCGAAATGGAACGCTCTTCGGCGACGCACAAATATATAAAAACGCAGATGTAGATTTTTAAACCATGTAGACACTACCAATATGTCGTTTTGACGTTTCGACAGCCGTCGTCTTCAGAAGACGACGACCGAGCCGTCGAAACGTCAAAACGACATATTGGTAGTGTCCTTTCTTTGTGTCTATATGGTTTAAAAATCTACATCTGTGTTTATACATAGAAATATATATATATATATATATATATATATATATATATATATATATATAAAAGGGGGTCGCGGTAGTCCAGTGGGTAGAGCGTTGGACTGCTGATCGGAGGGTCCTGGGTTCGATTCCCGGGCAAGGCACTCTGGGCACCTGTAGCTCTACCCAAGCTAAAGTGATTAATCGGATACCAGGTCTTCCTGGGAAACCATAACCGGCACAGGGAAAGGAACTGGCCCCCCTACCCTGATGTGTGAATTTTCACACGCCGTATAGGGCTTAGTACTGGGTGATCTCTACCATCACCTACTAAACCGACCTTCGGGTTGATTACTGTGTTTATGGTTTTTTATATATAAAATTTCTTATTTGAAACCGCATAATTTGTGATGCCAACTTAAAAGTCCCTTTTTCGGAATAAAAATATCATGGGAACATGAACTGCATCCAAGGTATGCATAGTTTGACTTCTAACTCCTTAGTTTCTTCATGCAAGCGTTGATGAATCTGCATTATTCCTCACAAGCATTAGTTAATAACTTAAATACATTCCGAGAAATATTTCAATCCATCAGCAGGTGCCTTTTGAATTTACTTCTCTCATTGCGGAGCCTCAAAGAGGCGGACATTTGCATCCTGCGGTGTCTAGTTATCCCGAAGAATCAAGATGCACTTTTTCTATCCGATTAACCCCAAAAACTATCCAGCTTACTGCGTCTCGGGAGCGCTCTTCCTTGGGCTTTCTTTCATCCCTCAGCGGCCCGACGATCCCTCAGCGGATGACAAGCATATGTTGCCGGGCGACGTTGCCGTTTCTACGGAGGATCCAGCGCGGAGATCCAGTGCCCGGCAGAAGGGGACCCAGGGAGGTAACACCTGTGATAGCCTTAGCCCCTTCCCACCGAGATCTAGATGCGATCCTCAACTCTCGCCCCCTCTTCTTCTTCAGTCAGCTGTGCTCCCTCCCTCCTACCTCACCATTTTGCGAGACCTCTCGCCTCCCCTAATTTCACCTCCTTCGCCGCCTTGCTATTAGAACGGAGTTATTGCGAGGAATCGCTCGACCACTGGGGTCGTTTGCTCTCCATTTAGGATGGGAGAGTGATTAGTGCGAGACCAGAATTTGTGAGCGGAGGACGAGTGGGCAGAGCCAGGCACGTACGAAGGGAGGGAGGTCACTGGGGGAAATTGCACCCCATCACCCTCCGAAGCCTCTTTCCAAAGGTTTTTGAAACGCGGGTATTTTCTGTCTTTTAATTCTCCCATCCTCATTTTCTCGCGGTGAATAACCCCAGGACTCGTGATTTGGATACACGCTTGTTGCAGCGAAAACACAAAATAACGCAATAACCTCCTCATCAAAATGGCCTGATTTTAGGATTTTCTGCGAGCTGAAGCTTTTAACACAAAATTATTTCCTTTCTCCTCAACCGAATATTACATTTTTTCTCCTTGGTGGCTAGATATATTTCTCGTCAATCGGTCAAGAAGTATTGGAACATAATAAATAAGTGAATGCATGAAAAGTTTTCTTTTGTGAGGAGGAGGTGATGGTCCTCGTATTGTGAAAACTCGAGGAGTTCTTCATAAATATTTTCCATCGAAAGGCCTAAAAGAGGAGGTCCAAAACAATATTCTAAGAACAATCGATGCACTGCTATGATGCACTAATGCAATGTTGTGATGAGCTACATATGCACTTTGAAGTATTATGAACGGGTAGGGAGAGGGAAAACAGCTTCAAAAAATCTGCCGCTCTCACCTCTTGGTGTTCAACTGCTAAAGGGGTCGCAAAATTAATATTTTCCCCATGAACCCAGAAAGCTTCGTAAGGCTGTTGCGTTGGCAGTAATCAGCAGAGGCATCGATGGGAAAACACGGAATGCCATCCACCGCGCCATCGCGACTCTTACCAGAGCGGCTTTAGCCCCGAGGTACAGTCAGGGAGGTAGAGGAAGAGAGCCGAACCCATGAACCGGAGTTCAGGGGTGCGCGAAATTGTCAAATTAACGATAACTGGGGGGGGGGGCGGCGATGAAAATTAGTTTTGTTCCCTGGGAGCCAGAGCGCTTTACTACGGGACTAATTAGGAAAAATGTAATTATGGTGCAAAGAGATTGATAAGGGCTGTGCTTTAAAAGCGTAATTGTATTGGAAAGACAGGTCAAAGAGATAGAAAACCGCCCCAGGTGGATAACTTCGTCGTTTTTATCTTTCCTTGCGATTTAGATCTAATAGATATCGCATTTAGCATTTTCGTAATAAAGATAGATACAAGGGGACAATAATCGCACGCAATTAGGAAAAAATTCGTGCTATATCTTTTGAGGTCCCTTGAGACTTCACAAAATTGCTCACGCATAGGCATATCAATATTCCACCAAATTACAGAAAAATTCAGTCGTTGATCTATGAAGAATTGATGGTTGAATATATTGTGTGGTATTTTTTTTTAATTTAGGTTTCAAAAAAGGAAGCTTTCATATTTTTTATGAAATAGATTATATGCATCAATCTTGCTCTGCTTAATGCCAATGGTACATTCAATAAATTACCATATCTACAATAAGATAAAATAGTTACAGGTTTATTTTCCTATATTTTGGTTAGGGTTTTAGTATTCTCTCTCTCTTCTGTCACAAAAATAATTGAATAAGTTTCAGCAAGGCTAAAAATACCTACATAACAATAAGTCCACTGCATCATATACGATTCAGTCGTTCCTCTCGAATTTTCACACGCAGGAAAAAAATTATCGGCCATAATGTGCTAATCGCAGTTTATGAAATAGAAGAGATTTAATTTTATGGTCAGCTCAAAGCGATCTGCTTCGTCGTGGCAAGGGAAGTCATATTATCCAAACATCATGACTTCCGAGGGCGTATCTGTAAACGTAAATTGGCTGGAAAATGTGTGCACATAACAAAGGCTTTTATCACTCTCTTGAATTGAATCCCGAAGTTAATTGCTGTGAGTGTTCTACTCAAGAGACCCCGTCGGCGCATTACATTAGTCCACTGACTATCACTTTAGATAATGTGGGTCACCCACCGCTCGAATTAGCTCATTTCAACCTCCCAAAGCATAAAATACTTTTACTCACCTTGTCTCTTGGTTCGCAAAAATGGACACCTTGGGTTCGTTTTAGAAGGGAGTTGCCAAAATGTAAGGTCGGCGGTATTTGCCGAGGAAACATGAAAATGACAATAACCTTTCCAAGACATCGGAGGTATCTCCGTGTCATAATTGAATTAAACTGTGCATAGAAAAAATAAATGTACAAGTGTGTATTCACAGTTTCTGCAGAGTAATAACTATCATAATGAAAGTTGGAGCATATGGCAGAGGGAAATAGAATAATTCCATAAATTAAACCATTTTAAATTTTCTATGGTTTGATTATTTGAAATGCCGAGAATTTCCATAAGCAAAAGGAATAAAACGCTTAATTTAAAAATTAATGTGGAAAGTTTCACTTGAGGCGGAGTTTTCTACATAAATCTCGGCATATGCTATTGGACTTTTCGCTTAACTAATTTTGATTATTATTTCGAGAGATTCGCAGTGCAAGGGGAAATCAATGTCTGAAAAAGAATCAAATCCAATGAAACCTGCACTCAAACGCGAAGGATTACAGCAAAATGACGCGTGGAACTTAACGCTACTGATCATATTCCATCACAGTCCACTCCTAAAATCAGTCACAAGCCGATATCGTTTCTCCTCGATTGAATACCACTCTTCTGTCATTCTCATGTTTTGTGTTTCTGGCTCTTTCCCTACAACTATAATTGAAAATATTTTGTCCTCTGGCCTCTACACAAGAACCTAAACATACCTAACCCTCCCATGGACTACGGCCTTGACGTGGTGGAAGGCTTCTGCGTTCCGGCGACCCCTAGAGGTGTGCTGGAGGAAGTATTGGTAATTGCTCCTGGTAGGGTCACCCATGCCAGATAGGTCGAAGGTTAGGAGCCAGACGAAAGGTAGTCCACGAAGCGTCTGTTCCTCCTCAGTGAGGCGGCCATTGAGTTATGGTGTCACGTTAAGAACACTATTGAGGAAGGCAACGGGAAACCACCTCAATTATCATTCCCAAGATTTAAATGATGGACAATACAGAGATTTTGAGTCCTGGCAACTACGGGGCTCGGTCCAATCGGCCGTGTGTCGTGCCCGGCAGGGGGGAGAGGCAAGGCTTCCGCGGTTGTCATCTTACGAAACCCTAGGGTTTCGTAAGGTGACGGCCGCGGTTCCTCCGACATTCCAGTTCACTGGATTGTGTTTTGTTTGGAGTCACAAAATATTTATTTGTTTGTGTCCATCCAAAACCTAACTTAACCGGTAGGTTACTTAATACAAAACATACCTGAATCGTCACAAACCAACGATGGATACATTCCCTGGATACATTCTCTCCTACATGGATGGGCGTTAAAGGAGAAAGAAAGGTGAGAGGAGAAATTTTAAGAAAAAACGAAGGAAAAGAAACGAGTTCAATGAGTAGAAAAGAAGACAGTTGGTTTGCCTATTTCCCAATAGTTTCACTTCTTCCACCCTCCACTTAACATTAAAACCTTTTCTGGGCAGGCTTTTTAAAATATTTCTCGGTGAAATTAGTGATTTTTTCCCTCATCTGACATAAATATCAGCAAGATATGGGCTTCTACAGACAAAATGTGTGATGTTACAAATGTTTTAGATCTGAAATGATGCTCTGAAAAATAGCAGCTGGCCACAGAGGGAGAAAGAACCGCAGTGATACCTATTACTGTATTTGCAATCATTCAGTCGGAGCCTAGACAAAACTTGACTGGCTAAGCAGAAATCATCAACACAGACAATGCTTATACCCTCCAATATGGATCTAATGAATGTTCAATACAAGTTGCTTCAATAAATTTCCATCAAAGTATGCACAGTGTACAAAAGGATCGCAACATATCAACTTAATTATATTTTAATTTTTAGTTGCTTTCTCCACCATTAAATTACCAACAGAAGGAGAATGACATCAGGTAATTTCATTTGCAGAGCTGTTCAATATCTGTCACGCAAAATCATCAAAAACATAATTTTTCTAGACAGTTAAGGAAGAATATTTGTGCTAGTAATTAATTACATAATAAACAAAACTAATTAAAACAATTAATATGCATTCAAATTATGATATGGAATTGATTTCAAATGTACCTATGCACTTATTTAATTCCATTAGATTGAAATCAAATAATCAATTGTTTTAAATATAAAATTACATAATATTTTTAAATTAGTATTATAGTTTGTTTAATAAACATTTTAAAATAACTTTCACATTTATAAGTACAAAATTAGCAAGAATCATTTTTTTAGTCTCTTTTTCTCACAGAAAATGGGAATTGCATAATTTCTATTGGTAGAGTATTCTAGAGTGAACATGTTTGAATTCCAAATGTGTTATGCCATATTCTTGCAAATAGTTATGGACTATATAAAATTGAATGATGATCTACTGTTCTGGTGTTGTGTACTCTAGAATTATTCATAGATGCAGAAAGAGTCTGGGTAGGGGGCATTCATATTCGTTATTTAGAATCATACATCTTGGAGGAGTTGAAAATTGAACTTTTTTTGAGTAACAACAGGTGAAATAAGCCAGTAATTAAGGAAAATTCAAAAGAGTGAAAATCATCAGGAAGACAAATATACCAACTAACTCAAAGATATTTTTTTCAAAACTGTGCATAGATGAGGAAGCTCAGACTCAATCTTATATGGATGACATGTAGTCAAGAGGATGGGCCCGGTGAAGATACCTATAAACCTCAAACTACTACAAACATGTAACTTTTACCAATGTCATAACTGCAAATCATAACTGGGACTCCTGAGTATGCAATCAACTGTAGCCTAATTAATGATCAGCGGCATTGGTACATAAAACACACTGGAGTTGTTGCAAACAGCAGGATAAGACCTGAAATTAGTGGTGGGTACTTAATGGGCTACTTAAATCCAAGTGAGGTGTTGCATTAACTTGGTTCCTTTCATTAAACATAATATTTCATCCAAGCTGGATTTATCTCCCACCTATTGTCCACTTCCTTAATTATATCCTCCTTCAAATTATGCACTTACCCCTGTAGTACCAATGCTTTCAATTGCTGGTCATCCCAGAGTAACCATTATCATTCTACCAAAAAATGGACACTAATGAGTGTGAAGAAATACCATCACTTTATATGACTCTTAACTTGTTTGATCTATCAAGATTTTTGTGAGTAAGACAAACGCCAGTGACATAATTACTAGTCATGTTCTCCTTTGAAAGTAAACTGACTATTAAAGGTTATCAGTGTATTTCATGAAACTAAACTGCATAATATCTATTTATTGACTGAGGTGAATGAATCTGCTGCCATACTGAAACAAAATATTTTATGTGACTACAATTCAATGATCATACCATAAACCATAAAAACCGACCATAAAATGAATTTGTTTTCACATCTCTCAGCATTTGCAGAGAAGATTTTTATTCCTTCGCTCATTTGAGATTTCAATGGGATTCACCACTTTTACGAGTTGATGGCTAGTTTTCTGTTTGAAATTCTTATTATTACATATTCTGATTATGGCGAACTATCATGATTGTAGGGGTTAAAACTCATTTTGTTTCTTTCTGCTGAATATAGTGAAACACCCCTCCAATGCAGTTCATTTTGGGGTATTTAATTCCTTATTCACGATTCACGAACTTCTTACGATAATGCCAAGTGTTGACAAGAATGACTCAGGCGTTTCTAGCAGTGCTTGTTGCCTAAACGGCAGGGGAGTGTGTGCAAATTCGACGTTGCCTACGTCCAAGGATATAGCATTTGCGGTAATCATGCATTATAATTATTATTAGGAAGTCAACCATTTAAGGCAGTTTTCGGATGGGGAAAGACTTGAAACCGATAAATTGCACAACCTCTCCCAAGAAAACAGGACCAAACACCCGACGCCTCAATAAGCCCTTCTTCAACTTCTCATTCTTCCTTTCTCCCTTCTCATTTAGCATGACAATCCTTTTCCTGCCCCTACTTCGCTTACCTAACATTCTTTCCTATACCACAGTCTTCAACGTCCTATTCCCAATGAAAATGCTCTACATTCACCCTTCATGCCTCTCGAATTCTCTCAGCAATATGTAGTGATAGAAAAGCCTGAACAGCAAGCCATGCTGAAGCTAATTAGGTTTCAACTGGAAAATTTTGAGAGGGAACAATACATATGTGTGCTTATAATTACTTCCCATTTTGTGCACAAATTTGTAAATTACGAGTAGTTCGAGATTGCCGAATGTGTGGGTATAACAAACATTATATGGATAATTAGGTCATATATGCATTGCAAAAAAGTAAGCCATCAAATTTGAACTATGTTTGATGCTGCAATTTTATCACAGTTGACATTCGTACCATGTTTTGCACAACCTACGGTTCACATTATAAAATGCCTTCTAATTCATGAATAAGTGTGTTCGATGACTACATGAACTGGGTCAAAAATGGGGACAAGGAATTTAATTTATGATTATTATAAACATTGAAATTATTAATTAGGATTCAAAGTAAATGCACATCTCAAGGCAAGGTTCACTATGCCACGAAGAAAAGACTTCTGCAGTTAAATGAAAGTCTTGTGAGGAAATATTGAGAAAAAGTTGAAAAAAACATATCATGATATGAAATGTTCACAAATTGTAGGCATCAAAAAGTCTCATGAGACTTTTAAAATTACTCTGAATTAAATGAACATACTTTAAAAAGAAAAAATACTTTTCCTTGAATTAAATGCAGGCCCTGCATAACGAAATATAGTCCACTGAATATTGCGATTATTTTTTTGTGCATCATTCTCAAGGGTTTAGAAATAAACCTAACTTTAAAATAAAACTATAACTTTTATAACTTTATAAAATATAACCTAACTTCTAAAAAAATATTTTCCAATGCTAAGCAAATTGGCAACATTATTAAAATCAATCGAAAGACCATTGACAGAAATAAAGCCAGTTATCTGTGGAGCTAAAATCACCGCATGCATTTATTTCACTAGCAAAATAATTTGTAACTGAACCATCCACTAAAATTATACTTCATGTAAACTTCAGGAAATAAAAATATGTGCTCTTCTTGAGATAATTTCTCTATTTGAGATTGGGAGGAAAAAAACTCAAGTTTCATCAACTGAAAAATTAAAAAATTCAAGCACTTGACTGTAGTTTTACTTTGTATGAGCACACAATATATTTTACAATAGACCTTTTTGTTTTATTATAGACATTGTCATTGTTGCAGGAGGTAAAAAAAATCAGTTTCATCAACTGAAAAATTAAAACATTCAAGTTATTTGAGTGTACCTTTACTTAGTAGGTGCACATAATATATTTTATTATAGACCTTGTTGTTTTTATACATATATACAAAGTCTTTCATTCTTTCCTTTTAACCTATCTTCAGAACCAGATGACTTCTCTAGGGAAAATTTCTGAACAGATCACAGATCAGATTGACAGGTTAGCAGTTTTTTTACACTCATGTCACTCTTGCTCACTTCATACAAGTTTAATCAGCATAATAATATTAACAATCGCAATGGCTATAACGCATCATCTCATCGACGATGCCATTTCCATTGCCACACTCACAGTCATTAAAATCACAAGTTTCAAACACACACATATCTCACTCCATTAGATGTCGTATATAGGAAGCTTTTTTGTTAACTTTCAAAATCTGTACATCATAACATTAATCATCTTTGGTGGAAATATAGTAAAATAAAAAAGATAATGGCCAAACTAATAATCTAAGCAAAACAGATTTTTTTTTTACAGATATGCATTTTGTTCCCAACATGGACAGCAAAAAATTCATATAGCTAATTATTTTATGAAATTATTAGCAAATAACAGTGACTTGAGATTTTTCAAGGGAAAGAGATGAAATATAGTAACGTTACCCGTGTGGACTGTTTATTTTCCTAAGAATAGGTTGAGAAGCCACTTTGGATTTAGAGCTCCCACCCATAGCAAAGGAAGTAGGAAACTTTTGACGCCAAAAGATCATGAAAGAACATTGGGTCAAACACAATAAAGAGGTAGTGACAGGTACATCTCTCATTTTGGGTGTTGAACCTGGGACATCAATGCTTCATTATAAAAGGTTTTGTTTAAAAAAAACATTCATTTGAAAAAAAACCAAAAGGGAAAAAAAAGAAATCACAATATATGAACTGTAGCTGCATGGACCATTCCTTCCCTCAGAACACCTTTATATATATATATATTTATATATGTAGATGCATATATATTGGTATTATATATACTCCTGTATTATTGTCTCTCACTCTCTTTCTTTAAGAAAATATTCATGCAACACTTCATCAAATGCCATACATACAGTCTACCTCTCTTCAAATATATCAAATTTTTTGTCAAATTGAAAAATGAAATATTTATTCATATAACAAAAAACTCATAGGTTCCTATGAAAGTTCTACAAAATTAAGCAGTACAAATTCTTTTGTGCTTTTTAATATATAAAAACACCCAAATAAAAACACTAATGTTTGCACTTTTCTTTTGCATTGCAGCTGCTGTCAGTAGAAACTTGGGCAACTATTTATATCTAAATGATAAACTACATTCAACAATTAACACTCACCTGGCAGGTTTCAACATTATTAATGCATGACTTTGCAGCTGGTCTAAAGAATAACAAAATAGTAACATAGGTACTGTTCTTATATACATCAATTAACTCATAAAAGTTTCGAACATTACACAAAACTATCAAATTTTGATCTTTAAAGTACTTTGAACAACAAATCTTTTACGGTCATAAAAACACTGACAACATAAAAGCTTCCACAGCTGTGGTCCATGAAGCCAACATAACCCTGTGGTATATAGATGACTTATCAACATCTGATAAAATAATAATACTTTTTCATAAAAACTACATTCACATTCAGCGGAAGAACTGTGCTTAAAATATTAAAAAACAATTCCTTATCCAACCAACATTATTCATTCTAAATTTGAAGGAACATCATTTAGAAGTGTTTGTAAAAAATTACCATCACTCATTTATGATCCGGAATGTTACACTTCCTTATGCTGCTAACATTACCGAGATATGTTCACATTATTGTACAATGATGAATACACATCATATATTCTCACTTAAATTCCTACAAGGATAAGAAATGGCACACACGTGTACAAAGAATAAATGCACACATTTGACTATTATGTACAATAGACTTTTTCTCTCAAGATGCTGAAAAAAAATGACAAAATCTTCGGGACTAACCTTAAAAAAAGTATGGCGTCAAAAGTTTCCCATTGCAAACCAATTGAGGTCTTTCTAGTCCACAGTCAAGTGTAAAATTACACCTCATTACATGATGCATGCTGGTGTACTGGATTTCATGAAGAAACACTTTCTATTAGTCTCAGAGAAAAGGGAATTCAATCATTTTGCATGGGCATTATCACTGGTTTTCCGCTCATCACTTATGTGCACAAGTCCCAATGCTTTTGCGTCATAAAACCGAGCTGAAAAGACATAATGGACATACCAATGCTCAGAAAGAACACCGAAAGGGGGGAGTTGTAAAGAGAGATCACTTCTGAGTGGTAGAAACTGTAACAGGATTAAGTGAACAATCTAGTCTCACACTTGGGAATATGCAGTAGATACATTTTGGCCAGGCTGTAAACACAATGCATCTGAGGACAATGGATATGTTGGCCATACATCAGCCATCATCGTGAGGGAGCAAAATGTGATTTGTTTTCCCGAATCATCACTCGCTGAGGCCCCCAGCTGCTCCTCATCCAGGTAGTGGCATGGTTCATCCACTTCGGAGTCAGTCTCCATTGACTGCGACTGTCCTCCAGCGCCAGGGGTCACAGGTCTTCTGACTTACATAAGCAGCAGAAATGGATTGAGAAAATGAGAGAAAAGGATTTTGAGTTAGACAATGGATTTCCAATCAGATTAGGGATTACACGAATTCTAAACCTGTGTTGAACTCTGATATTAGCTCAGGGAAACCACTTCCTTACGATTATATCCCAAAATTTATTCCCAATGCATAAATAATGCAATTTTTTTGACCACTGAATCCGTATGATGAAAGTCATCCCTGAGAAAAATAACAGAATTCAACACTTTTTGAAACTACCACTATTGTGAAAATAATATGACTTTAAAGCCAAAAAATGATTAAGCATTCAGTATTAAAGATCTTATGCTACAACACACAGGTAAAACAAACATGCAGAAATCAATCAAGTATGTTTTCACAAAAATCTCATTTTAACGAGTTTAATCCTGTGTAAAATATACTTGTACCAATTTCGGTTAAGTAGTACCAGAGTCAATTTGTAAAATAAATATTTACCTTATTTTACATAAATAAGCACGAATTTATATGAATGAAAATTTAAAAAAAATTAAATTTATACGAATGAAAATTTTATGAAATAAAATTTATATGGATGAAAAAATGAAAAAAATATGTTATGATAACTAAATTAGCTATCCATTTTAGGAAATACAATGCAAGTTGCATCTTAAATAGGAGGTTTTTAGGAAAACTCAAGAGTTTAAAGGGGAATTGATAAATGGAAATTCTAAAAAATAAATGTCAATATTTATTGTCAAATGGGACCTATATGTTGTGCTAAAGAGGAATTTGCAAACAGATTTTTATAAAAAAGAGAGAAGCACTAATTACTGGATTTTTCATGGAGAAGGAAATATTCCATAAAAGTAGTCACGCCTACTGCAAATGGAAAAGCAGAATATCACTTTTGAAACTAGCAATGAGTTTCAGATGAACTTTTCACACTTTTTTTTAGAGAGCACATATTTAGGCTAAATTTTATTTTGAAGACAGTTTACAATTAAAATAATATGGCATATCTAATTGTGTTTATTACTTGTACTGTGTGTGTGTGTGTGTGTGTATATATATATATATATATATATATATATATACACACACACACACACACACGAGGGTCATCCGGAAAGTAGTACCCGTTCGTGAAATAAAGACACAAAAGTAAATATTAACAAACATAAAAAATTTTATTTGAAAGAGGATACTTTAAACTACTTCTCAACATAATCTCCAAGCAAATTAAGGCATTTGTCATAACGTGTGACAAGTTTCTGTATTCCTGCTGCATAGTCCTTCGCCGCCAGCTCATTGAGATACGCGAGGGACCCATCTTGCACAAATTTTTGCATAATGCAGATGGTGTTTAACAATTTCATGAACAATTGTTCGAGAAACATTGGGAAAATGCTCACAGATGTCATCAATTGTGACGCGCCGATCGTTCCTCACGAATTCGTCAACTGAGCTCACCAGTTGGTCTGTAATGACAGACGGTCTCCCCGAACGCTCATCGTCGTGTGTGTTCCCCCTCCCCATGTTGAAGTTGCGACACCACCGCCGAACAGACGACTCGTCCATTACATTGTCTCCATACACCTCCTTTAATTGGCGATGAATATCACATGGGCGAACGTTTCTTGCATTGAGGAATTTAATCACTGCCCTCACTTCACAACTGGCGGCGTTCTCAATTTTTTTAAACATTGTAAACAATCACAGAAACAACACAGGCAATGCTAGCGTCACGCAACTTGGCTCAGAGAAGGCAGACAAGCCACTGAAGCTATCTGACCTCGTCCAGCGGCTACTCACGTCGTCAGCACTTCATGCGGCACGAACGGGTACTACTTTCCGGATGACCCTCGTGTGTGTGTGTGTATATATATATATATATATATATATATATATATATATATATATATATATATATATATATATATATATATATATATATAATTTATTTAAAAAAATAAATTTGTGAATTATTTACTGCATATAATTCTTGCGATCACAAAATTTCATTTCACCTTTTGCAAGTAGGTAACTAATTAAAACATCCATTAAACTCTAACTCAGGAGCTTCAACAAACACAAGTAAATTGTAATTTCCATTAAAATGAACAAATTGGGGAGTTCAATTATTTTACGATCTGGTAATAAATGACAATCAGGCAGCATAACACATGCATACACATATATTACTAAGAATAGTGCCAAAGCCAAAAAGCATAAAACAGCACTTTCTCTGTTTATTGGCAGCAAAAATATTTTTTGCAGTTAAAAATCTAATTGCATTGATTTGTTTCAAATTGGCTGCTATTCTGAATGAGGCTAGGACTTGGTGATTGTTTTGACCCTGGTCACTATTTCACCGTAATATAGGTTCACCATAATATTCATTAAAATAGTGATCTTGAATACTACAGTTGCATGCCAAATGTCATTATTTTATTCAGAATACCAGCCCATTAAAAGAATACATGTAATATGTATATTTACCAGGGAGCTGAAATGATGATTAATAATTAGTAAAACATTAGCTTATGGAACATAGAAGATAATGTAATCCATCCATCCAATACAAGATAATGTAATATCCATCAACACAATTGTAATCAGATACTCCATGACATTCATAATGCCACATCATGGTAAACACTTGCAAATCAAGATACAATTAAGACATCAGTCATCAGTGCTTTGGAAGGGTCAATAGGAAGGATAGATAGTGAGTAAAAATTATGGATCAGGAATGAATAAATTAAAACATAGTATGTGATTGGGATGATTTCGTCATTGGTTTTTAAGCATATGTTCCATATTTTTACAATACCATTTCTATTAGCCAAAGAAACCCAAGCCATTACAGAGTAAAAAGTAATGAAACTCGCTGGGGTAAAACATACATGCATAATTTTTATCGAAGCAGTTTTGGGCAGCCATTTAAAAGTTACATATATATATATATGAGCTCTGATTAATCCAGCTGATTTTCTTCTCTAACAGTTCAAAGAAAACCTTATGCACACAAGAACTTCTTAACTTCTGCATGTAAGAGACAATTTTCTCACCCAACAGGGTGACTTACTTTAAATTTTCAAAATTTAAATTTTATGGAGTAGGTACTGATTTCCAATTATAAAAATTTTAGTTTACCACGTACCTACTTTGCATCAAAGAAATTGATCACAATCGAAATATTTGCTTGAGCAGTTACCAAATTACATGCTTGTACATTAGCTATATATGTAAAACAAATACTACAAGAAAGAATGATAAATTAAGCAGCATACATCAAGTGTGGGTAAGCAGCAAGTGTAAATAAATAGTACCATAAACCCTGGCATCACACATTATCGTTTCGCTGATAGCCTAAAATGCATTTCAAACCACAAGGCGAATTAAACATGCTTTATTCAGCTATGCATACTCATTTCCCTTGTAAATGTTTTAAATAAAACAAATAAACGGGAACATCTGGAAAAATTTATTTTTGCATGCCCACATTACCTTACCAGCCGATAATCTTAATATTCCCTAATTCTCATTGGGTAACTTCACATATATAACTTTCAGCTTCAATCATCCAAAGATCTTAAACACAAATTGAAGTTATTAATTTATAAACTGAGCAATAAAAATGAAAATTGCACAGAAAGCCCGAGAAAGAGACATTGGTTTCTTCCAATAAAGGCTACTATGTAGCCACCATTCATGATTTTAACACTTCAACATTCCCTAGAGAAAATTGAGGATAATCACAAAGGAATTTTAGAGATCTGTTAGCAGATTGGTCCACATTAATGAATGCTCTTCAGATTCAGCAGATTAGAGTAATCAACAGCGTAAAGGTCAGGTATCATAGGTCTCCTGTAGTTCTAGTCAATATTTCTTCCAGAAAGGAATACTTATGGTTTTGCATTTTCATGACCATAAATTATATGGAAAGAAATATCCTGGATGTTTGAGACATGATAGGAATACTGCAGATATGAAGCCCATTTCTCTGCTCATCAATTTCTGCAAGCCACGTAATCATATCTCCTGCACACATCATCTTAAATTTAAGAGGTCTGCCAGTGAACAATATTACAGCTGAATACTGATATAATAACTAAATTTCAATAGCAGAGAGAGTGGTTGTTTATGTTTGACTAGATCATTAGATTGATCTCAAAATGGAATGAATACTTTTAATATAGGAGATATAATAATCTAGTATGAAATACAGACAAAATACCTACTGAAAATGAAAATAGGTATGACAAAATTGGACTTTCATTTATTATTGCTCAATTAACACTCAAATTACTAAAAAATTTTGACTCTTTCACAGAGCATTAGATTGGAAACACAATTAAGATTTCAAAAGATAGTTCTCAACTTCTATAAGCCCACTTTCTAACAAATCTTCAATGCCACCATTATTTTATAATGAACTTTCCTTTTACTTGTCCCAGGAAGTTTTTCACACAGCAAAGGATGCTGTTCATTATAATAAACTGCAATTTGGACCCTAAATGCAATGTGACTGAAAATTATTAATTTTATTTGCCCTTGTAGTGTTAACTGAGGAAAATTAAGGTACTTCATAAGTAGTTCCAAACTTATTTGAAAATCACCTACCCCCTCCCCTCATTTCAGCTCATCACAATTTGCCGGAGCCCTTCTCTCTATATGTGTCATGAAATATGTGGGCATATGTGGACATGACATGACATATTTATGGATAGCCAAAAACAACGTGCTTAGAGAATGAAGTAAAAATCACAATATTTCCCCAGAATTTCCTAAAGGGGAGGATTTTAACATAGGCTGCACTTCATGCAAGGTTAGTTGTACTGACAAAGGATGCAGAGATAGAGATGACTGGAGTTCCTCAAAGGACTACTCTGATTTTTCATCAACTGAAGAATTTAAATTTTACTTGAAAAAGACCTGTCAGATTATAATTAATTTAGTGACTTCTGCTCACAACACATTAAAATATCAGAGTCATTACACCGTTTGCACATAGGCACAGTGCCTAAAATCTCAAAATTGTGTTTTGCTAAAATAAATATGATAAATGCTTTTAAAATACTATTACCCTCCATGAAGTGACATTCCTATAATCTCAACTATCATCAGTGACTGCACAGACTCAAGTCCTTTGGGAATAGGATAGCCCCCAGTGAGCCGGCTGAGATATCTTTTGTCAATTTCATCATATCCTTAGTCCATCATTTTGAATAAGTAAATTTGAAAAGAAAACTCTTAGCCCCTTACATGATTACTTACTTATGTTTGTGTATATATATCACAAACAAATTAGTACAAGCCATTCAGGGCATACTTAGCTTGATGAAATACTATATAAATACAGGGTATATTAAAGTATTTAAAATTAATTTTTCCCAAATTAGGATGAGATGAATTCACTTTATTAATTATAAGTGAATTTACAGTTTGTGATCACCTAATAAGCAACTGCATCACCCAATATCCCTTTGATAGACTGATGTTAATGTTAAAATCACCATCAAATTGAAATATTTTTTTAACTTAGAAAATAATTTTTACAGTTTCACTGCCTCATTCTTGATACCAATCAAAAATATAATGCTTATTTATAATAATAAATAGATATTGAAACAAACATAAAAGTTGTTTCTGTACATTTCTGAAATGGCACCATATCTTTTAAATTCAAGCATCTGAATTGTGACAGAAATTGTACCCGTAGCTCTCCTTATTCATTTGCACCTTTCATCAACAAAGAAACCATAAAAAGGTTTTGTATAATTTGTAAAGATCTTAAGGAATGAAGCATTGATTGATCTTAAGTTAATATTAGGATTTTCAATATGTTGACTTAGATGAATCTTCTGTATGTCTTGAAATCATTCTAAACATTATACAAATTTTATTATTTGAAAATAATTGAAATATCATATCATCACATACTTGCAATCAGTGCATATCGCATGAAAGGTCTCATAAACTTTAGAAGCCTTGGCTTTTGGCTCAGATTCAAATTTTAATGCTGAGAAGATGTTTTTGCTCAAGTAGATGGAGTGACATGTGCCATTAAATAATCATGAGTTTAAAAAACTCTTAGAAAAATGAGAGATAGATTGATTGAAAAATGATTTATAAAGAAAAGAGGAAAGTTGCGATTTGATAATGATCAAAACACAAAATTAATACTCAAAACACTATTTTAATATTTTTTGAATAAACTATATTAATCAACTTTGTTGAATGAAGAGGTACAGTTTGAAATATATCTTCCCCTTTTTCTTCAGTTAAGCTAAAACCAATCAATGCAAAATGCTTTTCAGTGTTGACATAATAAGGAGTGGACATGAAAATGAACATGTCTTAACACTAACATGTATGCGTCAAATTTGGAATCAAATGGATAAATATCTTACATGTATGGTATGCCAGCATTTTATTATTCATTTGGACATTATAAGGAAGAATACATCCGATGCCACTGATACAAAAAATTTTTAAATATTCCAAATTGATTGAGTCACAAAGTAAGAAACTTCATGTGACTTCTTACGCACTCAAAATCTAATCACTCATAGGTGCTTTCTATATTTAAGGGTCTCATGTGAGAGCAGATAAATAAATAAAAAATGGTTATTGCCATTATTATAGATAAAATCAAAATGACTACTCAATGTTCCACTTTCCATTCAGAGACAATTGCAATTAAAGTCTTCCTGGCAGTCCTCTGCAGTTAAAAATATTTGGCTATGCATTAGCATAAAGGTTATGATCAGAAATAGGTATTAGGCATTTAACATAGGTTAGCCTATTGTTTATATTAACTTAGTTATTAAATATACCAAGCCATTAAAAATTCAACAAATCATTTTGTATCCAGGTAGGAATTCTTTGAATAATTGCTAAACGTCCATTTTAATTGTGATGACAGTAAATTAAATATTATGCAATTTGATTCCTAAACATTCAAATGATTATGCTGTATTTCTTCCAAAGGCCTATGATGCAGAAATAATTATAAAATAATACCTATGTCCTTCAATTATATATGATACCCAAATTAAATAAGGGCTAATAAAATACTATGGATTACATTTTATGAATATCTTATATTTTTGTGGCCAAAAACTGTGTTTGAAAACCTATGTAAGCTAAGTAAGCACTAAGATTCCTTTTTGGGATGAAAATAATGAGAAAATAACCAATGAGCAAACCACCTTGCATCTTAATAATCCTGATACTAAATCTGCATGATATAGTTAAAGTACTGAAAAATTCCATACGATTATCCATTCTATTATCAGCCATGTAGTAATTATTATCAATGACTACGGAATACATTTTTCAAATGACTTTTCCTTTAAAAATTCAAGTCCTATAGTGGCAGTTCTAAAAATGAATATGACATTAAATGCCTCAAAGAAAAATAAAAGTGACATGGGAATAGACAAATAACCAATTTATGTGTTCTCTGCACTTTAAGGTGGTTCAAAATTAATATAGGTATTTTAAAATGGAATCCTGATATGCTAGAATCAAAGATGTAAAAATACCCTTTATATACCCAATCTGAATGTTTAAGGTCTCAAACCACAAGAGAATAATGTCTTAATTAGGATTAGAAAATTGTCTTCTGTCAAGTAAGGTCGTGCACACTAAAGAATTGTTATTGGTGGACAAAATGGAGTTGAGACATTTGTTTGGATAGAAATATTTTCTCTTGCAATTCTATTTATTGAGAAAAGAAGGTTGAAAATAATGAAATGGTAATACCCATTTAGTAGAACTTAGATGCTTTTGTAGAAGCTTTTGACATACTGCAGTTTTGTTCTACTGGCAAGAAAAAAGCATGCAGAATTGCCATTATTATAATGAAGCCATATATGAGTTATGTATGTGTGTGGCCACCTCTAACCCAGAAACTAAAGTCCAGAACAAAGAAAAAAATAGCATGTGGGTATTCATCAATGAAATTCTATCCAACACTGCTATTTAAAGTTATTAAAGAATGCACCCATTCATTAGTAGTTTTAATGCCATGACTAGTGAATTAGTTTTGATGAATCTATAATTTCAGGTATGATGACTGTTTCTGCATGTGAGGTAGTCAAAAGTTACATATGCCATTATTGAATCATTTCTTTAAAGACCTCCTAGACGAAAAAGCCATTTAAATGAGCTCAACATTGGCATTTCTTAGCCACTGATCCTTAACATTCTTTGAATTATTTAGCAGGCAATTTTTTTTCTAAATACCAAATACTCTATATTTGTGCCATAATGTCTAAATATACTCTCAACTGTTCTCAAATAAAAACTCAACGATTTTAAAGAAAACTTACTTAAATGATGAATTAAGCGAAGCAAATACCAAAAGAGACATGACATTAAGCATGACTAGCATCACCATAATGAATGTTCATGAAACCTTTACTTAATGAAGACACAAACAAATAAAGAGCAAAAGAATAAGAAAAGGAAACTAGTATTTGATAGCAATACAACATCCACTTGTATCTCAGACAACAATTCCCCAGCATCACATCACGCACCACTTAACACAAATTTCAGAAGGATACCCTTAAATAGTAATGGCTTGGTTTATGTAAATAAATATGATTGCTAATATATACATAAATTAAGGAATGGAACTTTTAGCAGGACCTTGCATAGTACATCAAAATGCTGCACTGATGATAATGATTTTATCCAATAAATGACAGCAAATGTCCATCCAAGTATTTTCAATTTCTTTCAATAAGAGTGATGTTACCTTCAGCAAACTAGAAATCAGCAGTTAGTAATTAGTACAAGGAACATGTAAAATCACTGCATTCATTGTTGCCAAAAGTCAATCACCTGGTTAGTGATGACCATCACTGAACCTTAAATCGTGGAATTATCCCATTAAACTCTGATATACACACACACACACACGCACACACACACGCACACACACACGCACACACACACACGCACCCACACACACACAATATTTAGGCAATATGACTAGAACCTCAGCCAGTATTCTTAAGAATAATCAATCTTGAACTCTTTCAATGAAGTTAAGTTTACCATCATTAATGTTTGACGCATATGTTACCAGGTTCAAAGCAGGTACCACAAAAGAGCATCCCAAAAGCAGGGTATTTTCAACAGAAAATAATTATGTCAACATTAAAAATTACTGTAACCCCCTCTTTTAAATTAATCACATTGGAAAGATTTATGCAAATATTAAAACATTAAGGTACATGTAGGAAATGAATTCTTGGATTTCCAATTTTACAGTTAAAAATTTGTACATACAAGAATTATTCCTTTATAAAAGAGTCCGATAATAATGCAATGTTGGGTGAAAAATATGATTACCCTCTACAATATTTCATTACAAAGAGTAAATTTATTTTCTTTTTCCAGCATTTAATTAGAAGCCCCTCCAATCTAATATGCAACCATAAAATAAATAATTTATTGCACCTTTAAAATTAACTACTCAACATTAAATAGAGAAAAAGCTAATGAAATAGGACATAAAAATATATGAAGCATATTTAGACCATATTATTATTACATTATCACCAAATACAACAAGCTTGTTGAAATAGCCATGACTGAACACAGCATTAAGTTAAGATGAGTTCATTTTTGTATTATCACCATTATCTTAGTTTTACAAAATTATCTGTTAATATTTAAAATTGAAATAACTGACAAATACATCTTATTCATTAATAAAACACCTAGAGAGTGACATTATGCTTAAACATTTTTAAAAAATTATCATAATCAAAGGGGAAAAATAGGGACAAACATTAAAAATGTTGCTTACCTTCCAAAAAGAGGATGCCAAAGGTGAGGGTGAGGGCTTCTGCCCACTGTGCTCAATGTGGCAGCAACTTCTTGTGCCCTGAAACCCTCTAATTCCATAGCACGTGCCTCCCTCTTTGAGGACCTACCCCCACTCCTTCCGGACAGGTCCATTGGCTGCGCTACGACACCAGCAGGTAGGAGGGACTGGGGTACTCCGGAGAGAGGGGCAGGATATCGATTAGACTGTAGACACTCACTCTCAGGATCAACACCAATCACATAAGGACGTAGGACACTCTGCACTGGAGGGGCACGACTGTTTTCAACAACAGTTCTCTTCTCAGGCTGGCTGGCAGATGGCCTGGCAAGGGCTGCCAACAGGTGTCCATGCTGATGCTGTTGATCTGACCTACCACCTGCCAAGGACTCATCCATTGCATTCTCCAAGGGAATGGAGTCTATGGAACCATCTGGTCTTGGATTGGAAAGGAGGTTTAGAAGGGAGCGGCAGGTTACTGCTGGTTTTTGCCTGGAGGATGATGTCACCATTGGAGATGACACAGGGACTTTCATTGACTCCCTACCTGGAGATGAAACTGGCTGGCGTCTCACTGAATTCTTGTTCTGGTCTACACCTGAAGGTAAATTATTTGATGGAGATTTCCGGGGTCTTGATAAAGCCACTTGGGATAGAGTCTGTTGAAGTTGAGTGCTACTCGCCTCAATGTTACGATAGATTTGCGTTGGAGTCGGCTGCCTAGCATTGGGTATCTTTTGTTCATGGAAGCTGTGCTTACTGGAATGATGAACAGCACTATTGCTGTGTCCTCCATTGTAACGAATGCCATAGTTATTGTTGGTGTTATTAACATTATTTTGGACCAACTGTTGGCCACGAGCACTTCGCATACCAGAATTTGGGAAAGAGCCCGAATTCATGTATCTGAAAAAGTCTGAGGTGGGGGAATGTGCAGGAGATAAAGGTGTGGAGACAGGAGAAGGTTTCCTGCCATTGTGGGGAAATCTAGGAGATTGTCTCTCCTGTTGGTGGGTATTCACATTAGTATCCTGCCGCTGGCACCCAATGATCCCATTGGCTCCATTATTACGTTCTAATTGCTCTTGTCCGAGCATTTCCTGATGCATTGAATTGAAAGTAGTGGAAGCATTAGCCGCCATGATGTCTTGCCACAGATTCAGTGTCTGAGAGAGTTCCACCCTGGACTTGTAGTCAGCAATGGCAGATGGAGGTAGAGAAGATGGCTGCAGGAAAGGGCTTCCATGCACAAACGGTGGGTTCTGTGGTGGTGGGGGTGTGGGGAAGTGTGATAAAGCCCTTGGGGATGCTGCAGACTGTGAACTTGGAGAGACAGGAGGCGGTGGACCAAACATGGCATTACCAAGAGAGGCTAGGAGTTCGCGGTTGCCTGTGTTGACAGCCATCTCCAACTGCCCCAGGTATGGCAGCCAAAGCATGTTGTGCAAAGTGGCAGCAGCTGCTGCCGTTGCTGCATCAGATTCTGTCCCCAAGGAACTGTCAATCCTCGGTGAAGCATTGACCTCCCTCCCTGAGGAGCGCCTTGCTGATGACTGGCTATTTGGGAAAGCAGATGGAGAAGAATTTTTTGGCTGTTTGTGACATCTTGCAGCAGGATGTGGCACCCGAACAGGCTCGGTTCTCGAAGATGATGATGATGAGACAGATGGACTCCTTTGCACTGAAAGGGAAACAGGTTGCTGTGCTTCTGGTGTGGGCAATCTTGTCAAAGTCGTCTCTGTGGAATTTGCAATGTGTCTCAATGCCAAAGAAGTTGAACTTTCTATTGATATCGGCTTCAGGGCTAACTTTGCTGCACTTCGCCTCCCAAGTAGGTCTTTCAACTTCCTAAGCTCCAAACCTGATTTTGCATCTTCACTTCCCCCCTCATTTTCTTCACTTCTAGGTTCGATTTTCACAGAAAGCTGAGGCTGTGGAGTGGAAACAGCACTGGGAACTGAGTTTGCAGGTGAAGGAGTCCTTTGCTGAGGAGTACTCCTGCTGGGAGGAGGTGAAGTCTTGTGTGCATCTGGAGAGGTCAAGAGCTCGAGGAGTCGTGATCTTGAAAATGATTTACTTACTCCCTCATTCATTTCGGTGGGGAATGCAATTTCTACTTTTGGCTTTGGTACTACAATGCCTACAGAATTAACCAACCCAGGGCTGGGGTTAACATCCTTAGAACAACTAAGAAGTTTTTTAAGCGTAATTTGATGACTATCTTCTGCAGGAATATGTGGTTCTATCATGTCAGCTGCTACCTGTTCTTCTTCTTCTTCTACCACCTCTAATTTAATTTTTTTGATCGGTGGTTCTAATGCTGAATTTTCACCATAATCACCACTTGACTCCACTTTAGAATCCTTGCTTTTTCTACTCAAAGACACTGATGATGAAACATTCCATTGTTCCTTATTATCATTCTTCTCTCCCTCATGAGTTTTTGGACCTTCGGATGTTGGAAATACAAGATCAAGTGGATCCTTTTGAGGAGTTTTTGTTTCCATTGCTCTTTCATCCGAGTTCACCATGGGATTAGGAAATGTCACTGGTTCCATTGAATGGGCAGGAAGTGGCACTGATCCATCAACTTTGGGGACGCGAAGCTCTTTAGTGGGAAGCATACTTCTTGGACATGTGGTAATTCGTGTGCTTGGAGGCAATGCAGTTACATGACTTCGCCTCATCTTCTTGAAAGGAGGGAGCTCATCGACTTCATCACCCGCTCGTTTTGGAGTTGTCAAATCAGCAGGTTCCTCCTGCCCATCATCCATGAGGGTAGTAGAAGAGGAGGGCTGAGAATGATGAATCAATGATGGGATTGATGCTGCGTGAGCAGGAGGTGGCGTTTTAGGAGGACTTTCCTCCTCCTCTTCATCATCCTCCTCCTCCTCTTCCTCATCCTCTTCTTCCTCCTCCTCATCATCATCTTCCTCTTCTTCTTCCTCTGCTGCACCCTCAGCTTCTTCTTCTGTGCCAGCAGTCCCTGTTTCTTCTGATCCTTCTTGCTCAGGGACTACTTCCTCAGATTCAGTTACATCTCCCTCAGGACCTTCAACCTCCCCACCAGAAGCTCCTAATGCTACCTCAGGAGCTATTGTCTCCTCCTCAGCAACTGCTGCCTCATCAACAATGCCCGACTCATCTTCCACAATGGTGCCCTCTTCATCAACTGTGCCGGGCTCTTCTTCAGCTGTGGCTACTTCATCTTCAGCTGTGGCTACTTCATCTTCAGCTGTGGCAGCTTCATCTTCAGCTGTGGCTGCTTCATCTTCAGCAGGGTTTACATCCTCTTCTACAGCTGCTCCCTCCTCCTCAAAGGTGGCTGCCTCCTCTTCAATGGTATCTGCTCCTCTTTCAATAATACCTGCTTCTCCTTCAACAGTGCCTACCTCATCTACAACAGTGTCTGTATCATCTATAACAGTGCCAGTCTCATCCTCTCCAGCCCCCTCTTCCTCAACATTTTCTCCCTCCTCATCAACAATTGCTCCCTCCTCCCCAATATCTCCTTCTCCCTCCACGATTGCAGACTCTTCATCCTCAGCAGTGAGCATTTCCGACCCTTCCCCCTCCAAATCCATTATTGCCCCTTCTTCCAATTCCGCCTCAACAGCTCCTTCACCTTCCCCCTCATCAACAAAATCACCAATTGCTTCACCCTCAATTGCAACAAGAGCTTCAGACCCTTCAACCAACTCTTCCTCCTCTTCCATTACTCCTGTTGATGCAACTTCATTCTCAGCAATATCATCAGTCTCATTGACAGATTCAGCATCCTCCTCCACACACTCTTGTGGATGTTCTAATTCTTCGTTTCCTTCTTCTATTGGCACTTCCTTGATTGTCTCCATCTCTTCACCAATGCCCTCCTCCATAGCAGTGTCTTCTTCCATTTCACCCTCCGGATTTTCAACCCCTATTTTTATTTCCCCCTCCTTAACATCAACCTCTGCCACTGTCTCTCCTTCCTCACACTGTGCCTCTGCAGGCTCATTCATGACCTCTTCTTCATAGTCTCCCTCTAAAATTTGTCTTTCAACAGTAGTGTCCTCAAAATTAAGGCAGGAATCATTAGGACTTTCCTCTTTCTCCATAACATCAGCATCTTCTCCCTCTTCCTTAGTAACATTATCTTCCTCAATCATTTCCCCCACTCTTTCAGCATCTCCATCCACCTTCAATCCTTCTTGTCCCTCGGATTCTTTCCCGCTTTCCTTCGTCCCTTGAATATCCAATGGCTCCTCCTCCACGCCCATCTCCTTCTCCCCACCCTCATCCACTTCTAGCACCTCCACCTTCTCCTTCCTATTCACAGCCTCATCCTCCAGTGTCTCTTTAACGGCAGCTCCTGGACCTGCAGGTTGACGAGGCTTGACCGAGAGAGAATTTGTGTTCTTCTTCGTAGTGCTGCTATTCGCGCGCGATATTCTAGATCTAGCAGTCGATCTTGTGACGCGGGTGGCTTTCCTTCTGCTCTTAGGGCCCACTTTAGAGACTTCCCGAGCGGGGGCCTGCGGTGGCGGTGACTTCACCAACGCGTCTGTCTCTTTGCATTCCCTCCCATTTTGTCTTTCCTCGGACGCCACCTCTTTCTCTTCCTCCTCATCCTCCTCCTTTTGCGTGGGCAGAACGGGGATGGCGGCGACCTTTCGCACAGCTGGCTTCCTGTTCCTAGGCCTGCTTCTTTTGATCGGTGCTCTCTTCCCCTTCTTAGTCGCAAGTCTTTGGTCTCTCGGTTTGATTGGTCCAGGCTTCGACGCTGCCTTTACATCTGACTTTCCTTCGAGCTCGATAATTTTCGCGGGGGCGTTCGCCCGTGGCGTCGGATCCGGCCTCCCGGGGCCTTCTCCCCCGTATGTTTCGGGCTGACCGGGTGAATCGGGGCCTTCACGTGGTTTCATTTCGTCCCGGACACCCCCTTCTCCCGACGGCGAGGCCTTCTTCGCTGCCACACTCTTCGACCTCTCCTCGTGGGTGCCACTCCTGGACTTTCGTCTGGCGGGCGTCTTCACCGTTGTTGCCATCGGAAGCCTCAGGAGGACAGAAGGATCGGGTGGGCCTTCGACGACGTCTGTGGGGGGGATTGGGGAAGAAGCGCCGGTGGACGCTTCTTTCGGAGGGGGCTGGCCTACCGCGGCGTTCGAGGGCGGTGCCATGGCCGCGGGGGTGGGGGTGGTCGCGGGGTTGGCGGCGGCGGCGGCAAAGCGTTCGGTCCTCGGTATTGCCCTCCATCCGTTTGGAGTCTTGGTCAACCGGATGCGATTCCTCTTGTCGTAGTCTTCGCACAGGACCTCGAGTATCGTCGCCGCGTCGTCCTGCTTGGCCCACACGAAGATGGGGTTCACTCTGGGGGTGGGGTGAGCCCCTGCGTCGGAAGCAGCGACTTCCTCCTCATCCGAGTCGGCCGCCCTCGACCTCCTCCTCCTCCGCTTTCGGTGCTTGTGCCTCCTCCGCTGGGACGAGGAAGCGGAGGCGGAGGACGTGGAGACGGCCGACGAGGAGGCCGTGGTCGACGATGAACAGGATCTCTTGCGGTGGTTGTTCCTCTCCACCGTTCGAATTTGCCGCCCTTCCAAGTCTCCCGCTGGCGGCGGATGGTGGTGATGGTGGCTCCGTCTGCCGCTCGCCGCCGTCGGTTCCTCCTCCACGTTATCCTCCACAACTTCCTCATCCTCCTCCTCCACCACCGCCACATCTCCCTCCTCCTGCCTCCGCCTCCTCTTTTTCGCGCCTTTCCTCCCTTCCGTCGCCACTTCCTTCCCTCCTCCCCCTACCTCCTCCAGAAGGGAAACCCTGACTCCTACACCGCTCTCCGCATCCTTGCGCTCCCTGACTCCCCCCCCTCCCGCTCCCTCTCCCGTTGCCACCCTCCTCCGCGCCTCCTCCTCCACCACCACCAAAACCTCCACGTCGGGATTCGACGTGGTCGTGACGTCACGAGACGCCCAGGCGCCGCCGCCATGACGTCTCGGCGGGAGATTCGGGGGATCGATGGCCGGCCTGGGGCTCCGGGCGCCGACAGCGCCTGCGCCGTGGCACGAACATCGCCGGTGTCGTAAGGGGGCCCCCGCCAAGAGGGGACCCCCGGAGGGAGGCGGGGGGCTGCTGGCGATGACCGTGGCGGGGGCTGAGAGCCTCCGCCGGGGGCCCTCACAGGAGGGATCCACGATGGCCACGGGCCTTGCCCTCTGCTGGGAGTGCAGGGGAGGCAAGGGGCGGGGCTTCTCGTCGATGTCCGCCAGGGGAGGGGGAGTGCATCTCCCGGAGGTCCTTTCCCCCGAGCCCAACAGCCTCCCCCCGCCCGTCCCGGAGGAGGGCAGGTTCCGCATGAGGTCGCACCTCACGGGGTCGAGCACCAAATTTGAACAGGGCCGGCGGGGGCGTCGTCCGGGGAGGTTGGCCTCCCTCAAACCTTCAGACTCCTTGGCCACCGTCGCCGTCCCCTCCGTTCGCTTAACACACCCTTCCTCCCTGCACTCCTTCGGTGTCCTCTTATCCCCCATACCACTCCAACACGGGCCCTCCACGCGGAATGTCCCCCGCGCACTACCCTCCACCTCCTCGCACTCGCTCTCCTCGTCTTCTTCCTCAGAATCCTCCTCCTCTTCATCGTCCTCCTCCTCCTCCTCTTCCTCCACTTCCCCCACGAAGGCGACACCAAAGTCCCTCCTCGCGCCCTCGACACGGGAGGCCATCTGCGTCACCTCTGCGGCCAACCTGTCCTCCTGACCCATGACCCCGGCCGCGGCCTCCACAGGCGTCGCTCCCAACCTCCCGAGGGGAGGTGGGAACCATTGCGTCTGCTGGTGCCTCACGCCCACGGTCGAACTCATGCTTCTTTTGTGGATGGCTCGATCGACTCCGAGGACCGCCGCCACCGCCGTTGCTCACTACCCATTTCCCCTGGTCGGGGAGACGACTCCGCGGAGGATCCGGCGAACGGAATGCATTCCGCTGCTCTCGAGATGACTCGCATAATCCGAAGAAACCGCTAAACACTCCTCACCTGTAGTAACCGAATTGTTGTTCTTCGTTTGTTTAAAAACTCAAACTCTTTCGTGATTTCAGTAAAGGAGGAAATTTTGCGGAGGGCGAATGTCGTCGTCCGAAAAATTTTTACCTCTCTGGTGGTGATTTACGTTTAAGTTTCCTCGACTCTACTCAAGGTTACGGTCACACGAATAACATGAACGGGTCCGTCGGAACGCTGGTAGATTAAAAGGCGGATGAAACCCCGCTCACGGGACAACAAAGGGGGTGCGGCGACACGTGCTAGTGTTTTGTTATCTTCAAATGCGGGGGAATGGGTTAGGGAGAGACCCGGCGTGCGAAAGTTAGAGAAGGGGATATTTGACAGTCTTTAGGGGAGGGGGGGACTGAAGTGGAGGCACGGGGGTTGGAGGAGTAGGGCCTGATTCCCCCTCGCTCCTTCCCCAAACCCTCTCTCTGGATTCCCACCCCTTCACTTTCCCCTTCCACCGCTCGCTTCGCTCCTCCCGTGCGGGGAGAGGTTCATCCACCCCCACCTAGCGAGGCGCACAGCCTCACTCCCTCCCCCTACAATACCTCCCGCTTACAACTCTACCCCTTCACCTCCTCCCTCCAGCCGTCACCTCCCGAAAGCCTATGCGCTCGGCAGAATACGGGGGAGGTAATAATGGCTATTCCGGCCGAAAATGGGAAATAACAATAATGATAAAAGGCTAAGTAATGTTCCAGGAAAAATGACCGATTCAAATGGATTGATTATCTTCCTATTTTAGTGGTAATCTTCACTTCATGGATTCAAGGTCCCTATGAAAAGATCCAGAAGATTCTCGCATGAGTATTATGTTTTAACACGAGTGACATGCGCATAAATTCATAGGCGAATCCGCGGAATGTTAACCCTTTTTCGCGTGAATTGAGGGCGGAATTCCAACGCACCTCGGGTAAAGTAAACACGAGACGGCGCTAAGGAGCCTAGGGGTATCAAGGGCGCTGTTTCCGTCCCGGTGGGGGGAAACGAAATCGAGCGGCTGTTATCCAAGGAATGATGCGAAGGTCCACAGCGGCAAAACTTGGGCAACACCTGGCTCCGGCAGCGGTCACTCGCGAGGGTCGGGTCAAATCAATATACGTTGCTGTTTTGTTTTCGGGACCGCTGTTAACGTACACACGATACAATCAACGGCGGGCATGCACACATGAGCAATATCAAGTCAACAAGGACGACACGCCCCCCCTCCTCCCCCCAAGCCGAAGATTTCTTCGGCCCCGACTCAAAAACTCACCGCCGAGAAGGAATCATTCGTGGTCCTCCGGAGCGGTGACACTTGAGTCAATGCGGCGGCAGGATGTCCGTTCTTGCCTCGTCGTAATCCAAGGTGCGTCGATGAAAATACGCTCACTGACACAACACGTGCGAGGTAAACAAAGAATAACTGTCGCCTCGGAAGGGAACCGCGACACTTCCCCCCTCCGAAAAGGCAATATACACACACGAATGCGGGAGACGCGCGATCGATGGGAGCTTCGGAATGTGCAGGGCGAGACGATTCACGCGCACCTTGTATTTATTTTCGTGGCCAGGAACGTCGGGGAGGTCGGCGAAAAAATATCCAGGGGATGCGTTTTTCACCGTGCCTGTGGGTTTCGGCGGGTTAGGTTCTCTTATCCCGCCGCGAAGAACACTCCTACTCTCCGAAGACACAACTTGTATCCTCTGGCTTCTCCCTTCTTCGTTCGCCTCTTTCGAGTAACAATCTCCGCGGCAACGACTGGAGCGGGAGAGGAGTGTGAGTGTGTGTATGTGGGGGGGGGGGGCGGGGAATATCCTCACGAGTAGCACATACACACACACAAACGCGGGCTCACACTCACACACACAAAACACCACCCTCACGCCCACTGTCTCATTCTCCGAACTGAAAGACGGTCGCAGCGCCACTGAGCGGCGAGCGGACGAAACCATCGCTCTCCGCCCCTACTCTACCCCCACCACCATTCTTCCCCTACTCCGATTCCCCCTCCACACCCATCCCTCCTCGAGTGTGCCCTCTCCTCGCGCCTTCAATTCCCCTACTCACTCCCCCTCCGCCTCTTTTCTCTCCCCGCTCCACCACCCCAACCCCACCGACCGTCGCACTCCCCTCTCGCGCCCCTTCCTTTTATGTCATTCCGGTTGCCTCCCTCTCTCTCCGCCTCTCTTCACATAAGCCTGCTAAAATACCCCTTCCCACCCAACGTAAGGATAGGGGAATGAGGGAGGGAGGGTGGGGGGGGGAGAGCGAAGGGAAGTACAGTCGGGAGAGGGGGGTTGAGAGGAAACTCGGATATTCTCCTCCTCCTCCCCACAATCATCCCTCCCACCCTCCCAGCTAAAATGCACGAGTACATCGGAGCTACTCCGCACGAACTTGGCCGAAGATGGTCGGAAACCGCCGAGCTGCTGCGGGCAACCCTCCTGCCTTCCACGAGGCAATGCGGGCTCCCTTCAAGAGATGTCTCTGTGTGTAACGTATTTGATGACTCCGTTCACCTTCGTCTGAACACTGGCTAGACGATACGAAGTTCTCCCTGATGGTATTTCTTGGCTTCGTGTCGACTGACCCCTTCCATGTTTATTATCGATAGATTAATTCACGGAATGTCGCAATATTGAAAAGTTGAAAAATGCCTTCCTTGTTTAGAAGGGCCTAACTTATTTTAACGAAGTTGGCATGTTTAATTTTATATATGGACATGCGCGATTCCAAGGTAATTGGCATTTCGATGCCACTCTTAATCCATTAATATCTTAGGAAACACAAAAAAATGTGAATATATCCTTTAAAATTACCAATATTCGATTAGAAAACATTGTTTGAAGGACAGAAGTATTTCAACTGACGAGGTGGCTATTGATACATAACAATGGTGGGAGCCCCTCTCCTCGTGGGCGAACTGTGTAGTATTGGAATTCGTAGATGACGATGGGAATAGTAAAAGGGATGCGTGAAGTTTTTAGAACTGAAGGCATCGTGAGGAGAAACAAGACAGTCATTCGTGGACAGTTTTGAGTTTCATCCTCTTTGTCCTCGGCAAGTCCCTCCTTCACGCCTGCCTAAGTTCAACGCCGCCCTTTCCTCCGGTCGGTTGGTAATCCTGACCTTGACTTCAAACGTCAAAAACTCCCACCCTTCCTCCTCCACCCCTGCTTCCACCTCTCATCCCTTCCATCGCCCTCTGGGATGCCTTCCCCTCCTCCCCCCCGCCCCTCTCTTGTTCCCTCCCCTCCCCCTCTGCAAGTCCCTTTCCCCCTCGTTATAATCTCAGTCAACTCCACAGAGCTTGGGGTTTTGCCCTACAGTGGAAAGGAGGAGAGAAATAGAGAGACGGAGAGACTTCACGTTAGACCAAGTTTCGTCGCAGCGTATCGAGTGTGCCTGAATGTTGATGATACCGTCCGAGCGGGGCGAAAAAAAAAGATGGTGGTGGTGGCGATGCCTGGTTGGTTGGTGAGTTGGTTTGGCGGGGTGCATCGCTTTTTACGCCCTTCTCTCTCTCTCTCATACCCCCTCCCGCTGCCCCCCTCTCTCATCCCCGCCTCCCCCCGCGGTATTCTTCTTGCGCGAGGAAAATTCCTCCGCGGAAGGCGTTCACATTCCTACCCACTGCGTCTCTCTCTCTCTCTCTCTCTCTCCCCCTTCCAACTTCGGAATATAACGCTTCAAGGAAAATCAATTCGTACCCTCCTTTAACCCACACGGGGCCCCGTGTTTGCGTCGGCACATGTCCCCCTTGGGAAAGCCTGAAACAAACGCGTGCTATTTTTTTCCCTAATACAGTGTTTCTCGCTGAAATGCAGGAATTGAAAAGGGAGAGGGATAATCAAAAGCTGGCGCCAGGGAATGATTTCTTTTTTTTGTAACATTCCCGTACGCTTCTTCTCCGCCCCATTTTGCGTAAGGGTGGGTGGAGGGATAAAAGCAGGGGAGCAAATTAGATGTTCCTGAGACCTTTGTCATTATGTTTAGCCTCTGCTGTTTCGCTCCAAGTTTTCATATTCGAATGAACCAATTCGGTCTGGTAGCACAGAAGACAATGGGGAGGATGAGTGTGATTTGTGTACCATTTATCGCCCTTTAGGCGCCAATTAAAACTGAGAAAGAAAATTGACGTCAATGCATGCCGTGAGTTGTTCTTTTCCGTTACAAGTACTAATAACAAGTTAATCAACACACATATGAGCTTTAAAAATATCAGAAATTATCGTGCTTTTCTTCAGATATATTTTTTAATTTGCGCCTGCAGCCAAACTTCCGATATGTTGGGAACAAGAGGCTCGTTTCTCAGCGTTACATTTCAATTGATATGAATATTTCTCATATAAAGCCTTCTGCTGTCAACATAATGCAGCAGAACTGCCCACTTAACAAAATTTACTGGCTATGATTTAAGAAGTCATTACGAATACGACTAATTTTAATGAACTTCAAAATGTAACTGATGTGCAATTACTATGAAGATTTGACAAACTAACACTAGGTGGATAAACATGTAATTACTAACACATTAATTACGTTATATATAAAGGTATCGAGAGAACGTGGCAGTTCACGGGTAGAGCATTGGACTACTAACCGGAGGGCCCGAGTTCGATTCCCACTGGGTACCCGAGCTGCGTGATTATTCGGGTACCATACCGTCCTTGGAAATGTTATGTTATTCTCGGACGTAGGGTCTTACTCACAAAGAGATCTCGTTGTTTGATATATTCTATATATTCTAAAGGTGGTTATAGGAATAGCTATTCGAAAATGCTTGTCTTGGACAATAAACTGTCCATAGTGATAATAAAAGCTCGGGGTCTACGTCATCACCTAGAAAAGTGGAGGATATTCCGCGGAAATATAGTTGTAGGTTATGATATGGGTTCTCTACACCTCTGTTTTATCTTTGGAGCATTTATTTACGCAACACGGTTCTTACAAGATGGAAATTCAATATGCTAAATTATTTCAACTCATTGGACATATTGAAAAATCACACCAAGGATTAAGTGGGGTTTGTGAACACTCCTCTTGTATTCAGCGGACCAATTCACGTAGGATATTAATTCTCGTGTGGATACGTTATAACCTTGCATCCATAGGGCATCAGTCAGAGAGAGAGATAACTACCACTTATATTACTGGAAGAACATAAAACATTTTATTTCCTCCATAAAATTCAATTTTTTTATTAACATTTTAATTTGCAAATCTTGCCTTCCAAAATTCCGGGAAAGTGCCGACTCGACTTCAAGGTGATATTTCGTATTACTTAGAGAAAAAAGTCCCATGATGTCGTGATTAGATATTTATGAACTATGGATGGCTTGGATGGAAAATTTGTGACTCTACCCCTAGGATTATTATGTTAAGCCGGCTATTAGGGTTAAAAAAAAGATGGGGAATATGATTTTTTTCAAGGCCATTTTTTGAGGAATTGATGAATTAAGCTTCCATATTTTTGTTTGTCCCAGGATGCTAAATACTTTAATAGTTTCAACCCTTAACTATTTTTGTCGGTAACAACTAGAGTTGCAGCGACGAATGCAAAAACATTTAATGGCTTCAACTAATGGAAGTGTTTTTTTCTCATATTTACCCGCAATTTAACGAACTGGAAAGGGAGTGCTTCGGCCTCTATCTTTAGAAAAGCAGAAGGTATGTATCCCTTAACGTATTAGCTATGCATAAGCAGCATTACATGACCTCGGTACAAAGAGAAGCGAGAAAAATAATAATTACCATGTAACATAAAACTCCTCCATTGTTTCACGATAAATTAATCATTTGATCAAAAAAATTGGTCGTTTGGTCAAGAAGGATGAGCGTATGTTGGAGATTTTTAAGACGTGGGGGTTGAGAAGTATGTAGAAAACAAAACAGACGTTAAGGAAAACAAGCAATGAAGTTCCAGGCATGGCATAGAGGAAAAGAGACGGATGTTGGGAGAAAATCGAAGGCAATACAAGTGGAAGTAGGAGATAGTGATGGGCAATGAGATTCTAAAGGTGTTCATAGGAATAGTATTTAAGAATTCGCTGGTAGATCACAAGGATCCCAGAGATTGGAAAACGGCTAACGTAACACCAATATTTAAAAACGGAGACAAGGATAAACCGAGTAATTACAGACCTATTTCCCTCGCATCCATTTCGTGCAAGGCTATGAAACATATAATTGCTAGTTTGATCGTGAGACACCTCGATAATCAGTAGTTATAAATGAAAAATCAGCACGGTTTCCGAAAAGGTAGATCCTGCGAGACACAACTTGCGCTTGTTGTTCATCATATTCTTATTTCGGAAGAGAGCTATGTTCCAATGGAAGTGATTTTTCTAGTTTTTAAGAAAGCCTTCGACAAAGTATCTCATAGTAAACTACTCGCAAAACTTGAAGCATATGGCATGGATAAAAGTATCCGGGGTTGGATTTTAGACTTTTTTAATGGTCGTGTTCAAAAAGTAGTGAGAGATAGAGTTAGTTCAAATGCAGTGGAGGTTACTTCAGGTGTTCCCCAGGGAAGTGTCATCGGTCCTCTTTTATTCCTACTTTGCGTTAACAACATTGACTCTGGAGTCACTAGTAAGATACGCTTATTTGCCGACGATGCAGTGGTTTACCGTGATCCTGAGGACACAGCAGCTTTATCGGATGACCTCAATGCTCTACAAAGCTGGTGCGACACTTGGCAATTAGAATTAAACTTAAAGTGCGTAGTCATAATTTTTTGGAAAAGGAACAATTCCCACCCGAACGCCTACTGCATCGGGAACACCGAAATGGAATTAAATGCCTAGGCGTTACCCTAATTCACGATCTCTCCTGGGTGAAACACATACGGGGAATATGTGGACAAGCTAACAAAACAATAGGATTTATTAGAAAAGTACTGGGTAAATGTGATGAAAAGGTCAAAGAGAGATGTTTCCGGTCGTTGGTTAGACCTCAAATCGAATATGCTGCTCTAGTATATGGGATCCTCACGAAGTTGTACAGTTTGCCGAATTGGATCGCGTGCAGTGTGGAGGAGCTAGACTCGTAAACGGTTGTTATGATAAACTTATTAGCGCATCAAAAATATTTGATCAGCTAAGCCATGTTAATATAATTAGAGAGATCAAGTGTAGAACAGATAGATTTAAGATGTCTTTTTTCCACGAACAATAGGGATAGTAATAACATTGTTCGACCGCGGTAGGGTAATTTTCGACTAAAATTATTCAAGTGCGTATTCACCCCCTGCCACATACACTAGCGGTGGCTTGCAGGGTATTTAATAAATAAATAGAGGGAAGGAATCCGGGAGAGCGAGGTAGAGGGAGTAGAAGAATGGGAATTTTAGATGGGATTCAGAAGGTTCTGTCGCCACAGCAAGAGCCAATGTGTCACCTTAGTTCATACAGTAATGGAGAATGATGAAAAATAATTTAACGCCCATCATGAGCATGTTTTAAATATATATGATGCGAATATACAGTTTATATGAGAAAACAATTTTTGAAACGTGATCCTAAACATATTTTGAAGCCCTTCTTAGGCGCCAAATACTTGAAGCATGTGATTTCCGGAGTTTTCTTCCCAAGTTAATCTAACCGTTTATAAACAGAGGCTGGCAGGTGATTTTAAGTTTGTACTATTAAAACTCTAAAATTACTGCGCACATCATTTCAGCTTTTCACGAGAATGGCATGCGTTTCTGCTCCATCAATTCATAATTGTTCTGGCGTTAGTCCTCCACAGCTATGTGAGCCATAACATTTTGGATTTTCTATGTCCATTTCTATGAAAACTAACTCGGGAAGATCCTATTTTATCACCGTCATTTAATAGAATGCACTAAGCGTTCTAAATAGAGAAAATTTTACCAAAATAAGATACACTTGATGCCACCCCCTACAGGAAATTTATAAGGAATAAGAATACTTGAGAAATTATGCCGAGCCAAAGAATTAGCTATCATAATATGGCGTTTAAGGATATTTTGGGTCATATTAGTAAGGGCTTAGGATTACGGTAGTGTACATTGCAAGGGTACATCAAAAACCTCCCCTAAGCTGGTAGAAGAATTATTCTGGTGTGTATTCACTCCCTGCCACACACCCTGGCGGTGGCTTGCAGGGTGTCTGGCAGGGAGTGAATACACATCATATATATAATAATAATAAAATAAATAGACTGCTACCAATAACCATTTATTTGGCGGCAGCAGTCAAATGTGGGTAGAGAGTTAGGTTACGGACCCGGAGGCTCCAATCTGGGTGGTCATTCCGAACACCCAAGAGTTTCGCCCAAACTAAATGATTTCTAAATTTCTGGGAATCCGCTGGCGGCGCAGGGAAAGGAATTCGAATTCCCCGTGTGCAAGAATTTCATGTGCCGCATGGTTCGGCGTAAGGTGAATTCGAACTCTATCAAACCCAGCTTAAAGTTGATTACTTTGCTCGATTTCCAGATGGGTATTCGAAAATAATAAGCTGAAACCTAACAGAAAAATGATATGATACTGCGTATACATGGATACATGCTACAATTAACACCAATGCCATTTTCAGTCAATATCAGATAGCCATGGCGTTCTCTCCGTTCCTTCTTAAGGTCAGCCGTTATGATGTCGAGCGGTAGTTACTAAAACGTGTAAGAATCATGCGTCATACAGGAAGTCCGAGGGCTTTGGTCTTGTTCCACCATCAAAGGAGTGCGACTTGGGTCCCTGAGAGAGAAGTAAAATCGTACTGTTACATCGTGTGCGTTGTGTGCGTGTGTGAATGTGCAACTTTTTATTTGATGCTTCAACCTTCCTTCGAACGTATGTCGGATGTTTTTTTGCCACATTGTTCGGCTCAGCATACGCATGTTCCACTACAAATGAACCGGCGCGGTGAGAAACTTGTTCGACTTGCTCCGAGATTCACCATAAAACAGACGCGCATGGGATCGAGAGCAGCGCGGGGTAGGCTGCAAGGAAAGAGAGTGCCTAAGGGACCCTCTCGAAGGAAATCTCTCTTGGGCCCTTGACATGGTCTTATCCCTTCAGGGATGCTTTCGAGAAGCTCAGGATTCGATCTATCTACTTCGAGAGGAAACATAATACGACGGGATATCTTACAGTCAACTACTTATATATATATCCAATAGAATTCGTGACTTGTGCAAGCCCCCTTCATCCACATGCTACGTTTATTAAAAAATATCCCGTTCCATCACTCGCGAGCGTTACCCTCACTCGCGATCTCTCCTGGGTGAAACACATACGGGGAATATGTGGACAAGCTAACAAAACAATAGGATTTATTAGAAAAGTACTGGGTAAGTGTGATGAAAAGGTCAAAGAGAGATGTTTCCGGTCGTTGGTTAGACCTCAAATCGAATATGCTGCTCTAGTATATGGGATCCTCACGAAGTTGTACAGTTTGCCGAATTGGATCGCGTGCAGCGTAGAGGAGCCAGATTTGTAAACCGTTGTTATGATAAACTTAGTGGCGTATCCAAAATATTAGAGCAGCTAGGCTGGGAATCACTCACGGGGCGAAGGTTGAATTAAAGATTGAATCTCTTGCATAAACTGGAAGGACGTCTCTTTAGCAGTGATGTTTAAAATTTATTATTACCTCATCGTACTACGGTAGGAGTGATCATGCTAGTCAAATTAGATCGATTAAGAGGAGAACACATGGATTTGAGATGCACTTTTTTCCACGAACGTAAGGGGATCATAATAACATTGTTCGACCGCGGTAGGGTAATTTTCGGGTAAAATTATTCTGGTGTGTATTCACCTCCTGCCACACACCCTGGCAGTAGTTTACAGGGTATATATAATATATATATACTATCTCAACTTACTACATTTCATGACATTCGATCAAGTTTTACGCCTATGAATAGAGCAATATTCTCTGATGTTGGTGTTGAACAACCAATTAAACAACTACCTTTTGCTCGAGTTTATCGATATCGGTAGGCTCCTAAACGCTTCTAAGTTTATCATTACCACGTTTTACGGATCTAGCTCCTCCACGCTGCCCACGATCCAATTCGGCAATTAAACCAACTTCGTGAGGATCCCATATACTTGCAGCATATTCTAAATGAGGCCTAACCAACGACAGATAACATCTCTCTTTGACCTTTTCATCACATTTACCCAGTACTATTCTAACAAATCCTAATACTTTGTTAGCTTGTCCACTTATTCCCCGCATGTGTTTCACCCTGTTATGGTTTCCCAGGAAGATCTGGTATCTGAAAAATCATAAAGCTTGGGTAGAGCTTAGGGTCCCCGGGAATCGAACCCGGGCCCTTCGGTCAGTAGTCCAATGCTATGCCCCTGGAATACCGCGACCCCTGCTGAAATCTATAAATAAAAATTTATAATTAAAAAATATATAATAGGGCTTGCACGCCCAGATAACCTCCTACAGCTGTGCCAGCAAGGGTAAAGACGATTGCTGTTGGAAGGATCATCCTTACCAGATTGGTCATTTGATATGTGTTACAAAAAAGGTACTCCACTCGGCGTTTGCTGCTCAGTGAGGCGTCTGACCCTTAATGGGGAGGCCGTGGCATCATGTATCTCACGTTAAACACACGTTTGCAGAAAAACCACCTCAATCGTATTTTCCATGACAATATAGACTCAGAAGAGGGCCGCAAATATATTTTAATGATGGTAAAAATCATAAGAGGAACGGGGAAAAGAAATATATCTGAAAATGTGTTCGGCTAATGCCAGGTGAGGGGGAGAGAATGGAGATTACTGGAGCGGTAGTTGAAGGACAATGTATAGCGGGGGTAGGAGAGTTGACATGGTGTAGTCGCAGTAATGAATATGAAACTGTGGAGAAGTGTAGTGAATGTAAAGTAGATGAGTGATAGAATTTTATGGGTGGAGATAAAAGCAGACCCAACCAACCTAGTGGTATCCCAAGTGGTCATACGTGCCCGCGAGTAGTTATTGGGGGGAAGAAGTAGGCAATTCATATGATCAATCAGAAGAAATAATTCAGTACGTGCCTGGAAGGATACATCTAATAATGAAGAGGGTCGGAATGCGGTGGTAGGCGAAACGAGATATGGAAGGAAGGTTTAGGAATGATCGTGGAGAGAAAGCAATCGAGTTTTGCAGGAGAGCGAGTTTGACAATAGATATCACCTGGTTCAAACACCACCGTCGGCGCAGGAAAACGCTGGGAGATAGATTACATCAAGGCTAGGTATGGATTCAGGAGCAGGGTCTTCACCCGGCGGGGCTTCCAGAGGGGAGGATGAAGATCAGGACCATACTTTGTTTGCTATTAAGTATAAACTTAAATTATAAAGAATTAGCAGAAGTAGGAAGGATGTGCCAATGTGACATGCAAAAGCTGTGTAACTCGATCAAAAATGAATGAGCAACAAGAAAAACAATAAAAATCTGAAGATGAGGGTATGGGACCCGTTGAGGAATGTTGGGTAGATCTAGATAAACAGGATAGAAAGACCAGAAAAAGAAATAGGAGAAACGGAAAACACTAACAGGTGAAGTTATATCCCATGAATCACAGAAGAGATGAATAGTAGGATGGAAGAGAGAAGAAAATGGAAGAATCTTAGCATGGGGATAGAAAGGAGGATGTCATTATCATACGTTATCAATCTGAGGATGGGCTCGTAGCTCTCCCCAAACTATGCTATTGCCTGCCAATCTCTATATTACCTAGTTCCTTGGATTGATATCTTCCATTACCTGCGCCTCATAGTTTATCCTTGGCCATCCTCTGCAAAATTTCCCCTCAGGGCTTTCTTCAATTATGGTCTCCAGTTAACTATCGCACCTTAGGACGTGGCCAGTTACTTCTGCTCCTCCTCTCGTATGTGCAGTGTCTACAATTGGGCGAAATACTTCCTCAGTAATTAATAAGAATGCACAGCGAGCTAAATAATAAACTTGGTCGAGAAACCAATGGGGACAAGGAGACGTGGTGGAAAGAGCAGAGTGAGTATATGGATACCAGATACAGTGAAATGTAGAAATCCTACTCGTGTACATACAATATGGCAAGAGAAATGTCGTTATGTAGAAAGGATAAAACTCTACCAATTTTGAGAGCCATGGCAGAAAAGTTAATGATGGAGCCGGAGGAGATTCATGAAAGGTGGCAAGAATAAGTAAAAGAACTCCATGGAAAGGAGATTAGCTCAGCCCGCTTAGGAAGAGAAAGGATGTGCGATTCAGACGAAAATGACTTGGGTCCATGAATAATACCTACTCGTAGATAGCGATATAGAAAAAGTACTACTGGAAATTATGTCGAACAAGATGATAGGAATGGTTGTCCCCGCAGAATTTCTGATGAGTTTAGATGGGAATGAATGAGAGGGATTTTTTTTTAAAGTTAAACCTGATATTAAGGAGGTAAGAGTTTGACCAAAAGACTTTAATAGATGCATTTTGGCCAATGCACCGAAAATAAGAATAAAACTGAAGCGTATTGTTTAACCATATAAGGTTAACTTCACATTCTGCAAATAAATGTCTGAGAGTCATCAATAGAGGGTTGCTTCATACAAAAACCGAAGGCGAAGATGTTTGAGTTTAGGAAGGGGAGGGGAATACGTGACGCCATTGATGTAATGAGAGCATTATTAGAAAGGAATAAAGATTGTCAGGATGTCATTGTGCGCTTCATGGATTACGATAAGGCATTTGGCAGATGAAAGTAGGAAAGGTTGATGGAAGTATTGCTGAATTGCCATGTATAAGTTTACTGGAGACATAGATGGCTTATTCGAAACCTGCGTATGGATCAGGCTGCAGGTTAAGTAAGGGTAAAGGATGGGAGAATCATGGATGTGAAGTTATAAGCAGGGGGGTGATACAGGGTTGCCATTCAGCGCCTGTGCTTTTCAACAAACACAAGGAAATGATGCATGGAAAGGGAATGCCGAGAATGAAAATGGGCGGAAAGATGATAAACTCAAGTTCACAGATAATCAGTCAATAGCTCAGTCAATCATTTAGCCATGGGGTTGCAGTTATTGTTGACTGCTTAAAATAGGTAATGCGAGAAATATGGTGTGGAGATCAACCACCAAAAAACCGATGAGCTTATCAAGAAGAAGAAAGGCTGAGATAAACATTAAATGTCGAGGGAATATATTTATTTATACTCATTTATGTACCCTGTAAGCCACCGCTAGGGTGTGTGGCAACGGTTGAATACACATCAGACTAATTTTTACCCGAACATGACCCCACCGCAGTTAGACAATATTATTATGATCTCCTATCGATCGTAGAAAAAATGACATCTTAAATAAATCTGTTCCATACTTAATCTCTCTAGTTTTATTGAAAAAATATAACAATGCAATTTAAATTATCAAGGCAGTGTGGAAGGAAAATGGGTGAAGAAGAGTAGGGGCATGCTGAGATGAATAGCGGAGGAGAAAGAAAAATTTGTCAAAAGAGTTCAAAGAAAATATTAATAAACAATTTGTATTGATAAAGATATTGAGCGTTATACTGTATGGGTCGAAAACTTGTTTTTGTGGCAAGAGTATAAGAATAGAGATTTTGCGATATGTGTGGAAAGAAGAGTTGAGAAAGTAAGTTAAAAAGAGAGGAAGACCTATGGCGAATTTCTTAATATGACGGGCGAAGAGAGGAAGTAGCCGTTGATGAAATTTGGAAACGGCAAAAATAGTGGGAGGGAGAACAATTGAGATGTAGTTAATGGGACGCTAAAGACGCGGTAGAGAGAATGTTAACTGAGGCAGGAGGAAGGTAGATAATAGGTTTTTTTCACGGCGATATGAAGGAAGGTAGAAGGAAAGAAGAAATGAATGCAGGAGTACCTTTAATTACTAGATTGACTGAATAAAAAACCTAAATCTGAATCTTTACATCGACCTCCAGGAAGTAAGCAGTTCTTTGCATACACGGCAGCGCACATCTTTCTATCCCTCTCCCGCATTCTGAAACTATCTCAAAAACCCTCGAGAAGTCTTAAGGTTAAGTGCTGCCCGAGTCTTCTTAACCCTATTTACATTGCCTCAATTGTTATGTGGCCCCTTAGAAGATACTAATTCCATGCTAAACGGTACGAAGTACCGAAAAAAACTTATGTTCGCGAGCTCACGGACCGTTAGAATTCCGTATTATTAGAATTTTCCATGGACTCATGCAGGGGCGGGGAAACTTTTTCGATCAGAAGCGTGGTCAACCTACAAGTAATAAGTGGGTAGGCGGGAAAGATACGTCAAGTATGCAGGTTTTAGGGACTGATATGAAAGTATTTATTTTTCTTCACGCAACTCTCAAGTATTTATTTTTCTCCTCGTCCTGTAACAACTGAGGAAGGAGTAAAATGTTTGTGTGTCAAGCGGGCCTTACCCGGAGGAAATGGGCCTTAATTCATCAAACGGCACCCTCACATAAACCTCGGAATTTACGCAGTTCCCATTGCCTTTTCTTGAGCAAAAAACAGACCATTTGTTATTGATGAAGTTGAACCAAATAATTCAGAGATGTCAACATTTTTAAGACTGTTAAAGTTAACTAAAAATATTTAAATATTCATTGCCCGACTTAGGCGCTGGATTTCCTCTTCCCAAATGTAATCGTATGGGATATATCCTTGTATAAAAGAGTCCCTACAATTAAAGTGAACCGAAAAAGATTTATAGTTTCCTTATCTTTATGATGACGCGCAAAACGAAGTTTTAATTCCTAACTCACGTTGAATTTTCAGAAAAACAATCATTTTAGCCACTAAAATGTAAAATAATCCCCAAAAAAATACACCATTAAAGGATATGTCAATTCCTGACAGATTTTACATTTGCGACTCAGGGAAATTCATACTCCCATTTTGGAATAAAAAAAACCATAAACACAGTAATCAACCCGAAGGTCGGTTTGGTAGGTGATGGTAGAGTTCACCCAGTACTAAGCCCGACGGCGTGTGAAATTCACACATCAGGGTATGGGGGCCAGTTCCTTTCCCTGTGCCGGTTATGGTTTCCGAGGAAGATCCGGTACCCGAAAAATCACATAGCTTGGGTGGAGTTGTAGGTGACCAGAGTGCCTTGCCTGGGAATCGAACCCGGGCCCCAGGAGTCCAATGCTCTATCCCGTGGACTACCGCGAACCATCATTTTGGAATATGTCTTAAGAAAAAGGATTGACAAACAAATCGCCTCAGTTATTAAGGTGATCATTTAACTTTCAGTCACGAATATTTTTCATCTAATGATCGAAACTTTGAATACAACTATTAAATTAAGCCTCATTTCTTAAACTGTGTTCGTGAAAAATCATGAAACCCAGTATTGCTATTTAATTTCGTACGCACACTCAATGGTCGAGTAACAGTTGTTGCGATGTGTATGAATCCGTGCTCTCTGTAATTCTTTTAAGAGCTCTCGACTGCGACTTTTTTTTTAATCGGCATATGCTGAACAGAATGGGGATTAAGAGACAAGAATGAATACTTAAAAATCGATTCCCAAGAATCTGCAAGCGCGTTTACTCCCCAAATCTTTCAAAAACACGCCACGCCAAGTTGCACTTGAAACAATACGAGCCTTGTTCTCACTCATTGCAGCCGTTCGGACATAAATTCCGGAAACGAAAAAAAATTAGAGACACAAGACTTCCCTGGGCTCCTGTCTCAAGGACTTTTAGAACGCATCAAGACTTTTTTTTGCTCACGTTGAACGCTTGAGCAACTTCACGGCCGATACTGAATTCAGATCCGTGAATGAGAAAAGGCGCGCGCCCATGTTTTGTCTCGAACACCTTACAGTCGAGGATACGCAAATACGATCTGGGCTCGGCTTAATTTTAAGTTTCACGTGCGATGGAATGGTGGTTGTAAGATGGGTTGGGAAACGAAGGAACGGCTTGCGAAATGTTTGAATTAAGGTTGCCCAATCCTCTTACATTCAGAAGGACGCACCTGATTATGGAGTGAGTCTTTTGTCAGAGCTAGTTAAATATTATTGATCAACTTATGCTTTGGGTTCTTTCTAAAAATTTACATTTGCTAATGAACTAAAGTTTTAGGATGAAATTTAATGTTGAGCTGCTAAACTCCTCTGACAACTTAAGTTTTGGTGTAAGCTGGAATTTTGGTTCCATTCATCGCGTTGAAACCATTTCAAGGATAGGTGGATCGTTAGTGAGAAGTTTCCTGCTTTAGAAGTGTAGGTCTTGGGCAGACATTGGGTCTAGGGTCCCTTCAAGGGTGACGCTTGAAAAAAAAAATTTTTTTCCCGGACGCACGATAAAATACAAGCATCCATTAGTCATCAAAATTCAGACGGCCTCTGCGCAGCGTCGTGGCGGTCAATAAAATATTAGCAGAAAGGAAATTTTGGTTGCGAAGCGATGCGCTCACGGGGCAACGGGGAATGTTCAAAGGTGAAGGTGGTGGACACTTGAAAATGTGTCCGCCTTTGGTATACGGCAGATGTAATTGTGAAATAAAAGGGGCTTTCAGAGACCGTAATCTGAGATTGATATCCCAATTCACCCTTAGTTATCACGAGTGGTCTCGGGAAATATAATTTCCCAGATATTCTTACACCTCCGCTTATTCTTTATTTCCACACTCACATTTCCATCCATTCATATTTTGGATAAAAAATTCCATTATCCAGCGAGGTATAGAGAGGAAAATAATGGCATTTTGGATTCAATTAAGGGAGGTAGAAAGTATGCATTCTTTAGTCACTTTGACTAAAGAATGAGAGAATTTGAAGTATGGATGAAAAAGCATTTTTGTGTCAATTTAGTTAGGGCTTAGGAGTAAAGTGTTTAGTACTAAGGGCATATCAAAAACCCACCCTAAGCCTAGGTTGATTACTGCACATAATATTTCCAGTTTTGCACCGGGTTCTGTTTTCTTTCCAGCCAGTCTGCGGGTCATTGGCAAGCTTCCATGTACGCACGATACAAACTCTAAGGAGCCCTCCTCGATAATTCACCTTCGAATCACGCTCGCTCTTGTTGCCTTTTATTTTAACTTAATTTTTTCCACTTTCCATTGCACATCATCATGGATAATAATAAAAACGTTACACTTCTTACGTTCGAAAAGTGTGTGCATCAAAAATATTATTCGGTAGCCCTTATTTTTTATCGGCCTGCATTGATATTTTTTCTTATAAGAAGTGAGAGACATGTTTCTTTTCCACTATATTAAAATAAATGCGGCCGGTTTCACTTTAATGAGGAATTGGCCCAGAAGATGCCTTATTGAGGTGAAACTGGTCGAATTTATTTAAATAATAACGTGACAAAGTGCCATGCCTGTCACTTGTTTGAATTTCAATCGCTTCCACAAAGTTACGCCTGAAACTAATACGAGGGGATCGAGATGTTGCGGTTGCTAACTTACTGGCTTCCCACCCAAAGGGCCCGGGTTCAAATCCCGAGGGTATTGAACATGTTTCAGTGATATCTCGATCCCTACTTGAGGTGCTTTGTGGAGGGCACTTGAGTGAGTACGCCGTTCGTCGGATGGGACGTTAATCTGCGGACCCCTTGGCGCCTTTCGTAAAGAGTAGGCTAATGCTGACGCCGGGTTTCTCTCCACCCTTCATCGTTTCCTGTCCATCCCTAATGGCGCAAATGACCTCAGCTGTCGGTTGCCTCCCCTCAATACTATTACTACAACTAATAAATATTTCTCTAGCTAAAAGGGCTTAAGAGTTTTTGAGAGCAATTAATGGATAGTTACCAAATCTATTTGGATAAATTTTGATGGGTGAAAGATAATAATTTGCAAAGTTTTCAATCGTATTTTTTTCTTTAAACTATAATTTTATATTACTTGTGTATTTGACTTTCAGATTAATGCCTCAATTCATTCTCATCTAATCGACGATGTACGCGGATATGCACTTATTTCTCCCTTTTGGCGAGCGTATCCAGCTGGTAAGGATGGAAATAATTCAAATAGAAACACCAATAGAGAATTGACAAGCTTTTACCACACATACGCATACTCCGCTCAAAACCATTACATCTACTCGGGACTCGTTTCTAAAAGGATCAAGGACCACCCATCTCATTTCAACCTCTCGCGGGATACTGTGCAAATAGGAATGGATACTGATCATAAGAAATCATTCGCGTTTGGAAAAGTTTCTAGCAGCGAGGAAGGAGAATCTTTTTAAATAAAGAGCAATAGAGGGCAAAACAGAATGATTTGTGCCGTGTGTGGGAAATAGAGAATGAAAGTTTAAATTGAATACATTCATGATTGATTAGATCCGCCCATTAGATGATGTGGCTCAATAGTTATTTATAAATTTCAGTATTCACTTTCCTCCCGGCAATTGCACATTAATTTTCACCCGCAAAGAATTCTTTTGTGTTCCCCTTCCATTCTTCTAATTCAAGAATCTTGACTTCGCCGAAACTTTACCTTAACTTTTGGTTTCACTTTGGCTTCTCGCGGCGAATGAAGTTAAATTAATTCCAAACCCAAGCGGCACTCAATTTCAAGTAATCTCTTTGAATTGAATTCAAATTTAAACTCAGCGAATGTAAAACGTAATCCTTTTTAAAAAATTCTCTCTGAAGGTTGTCTCATCAGTTCGCAAATACATTGGTCATTTATGGTTCGTTTTTCAGCTTCGTATTTCACCTCTCCTTTGAAGTACTTGGGTGCCTCGAATCGGAAATATATGAAAAAGGCTTCTTAATCAACTATAAAATCTGAAAACAAGATTTGAAGAGAGATGGTGAAATGTACCCAAATTTATTATTTTCTAATTTTTAGGCTTTACTACTTTGAGTCCTTCTGAATACATACGAGTACAAGTACAACGCCTGAATGTTCAGAAAATTTACTGAACTATCAGCAAATACGAAGAGGTATGAACTATTGCCTGTTAGTTGGTAAGGTAAATAGCCAATATTGATTTATTACGAAACTCGATACCAATATTTCGGTCAATAAGGTTACCATCCACAAATGTGCGAGCTTGACAACTAGGAATATAACAATATCGAAGTACTTCCCGTGGTCAAGTCGACCGAGACCAAGTCTGCTCAAAGAAAATTTGGTTGGTTAAAATAAGAATGGAATAGTTTTGATTTCGGCGCCGAAAAGTAACGACTATGAGCATTTTTAATTGACTCGTGCGTTCTCTCGTCAGGCACGGGAGGGTTGAACTGTGAAGCATTATGGGACGCTGATTGGCACCACTGTTCTAACTGGAGAATACGGTGCTTGACTCTAGCCCTGAATGTGAATCTTATGGCTTGATTTTCCGATTTAAGTTCAAAGATTAATTGCCGAGCGAAATGATCCCGACTACTAAAAATAAGAGACGGACAACATAAGCTCACTGTTGCAAGGTCAAAACTTACGTCATTCAATTTGAAGACAGCCTCTTCATGCGAGACGGACTAAGTAAACCACGGAACTCTCAAGTGGAGGGCGGGTGGGGGGGGGGGTGGGAGAGGGAAGCGATTAAATCTCCTTGTTATACCTCAGCCTCACAACGCTCACGTCATAACTGCTTGTTGCTATGAAATTTCATCGTGACATAATGCTGATTCGATTTTTACCCAAAAACTAAAGTAAAATCTCTATTTCTTAGAAAGTGGAAGGATGAGCTAGCTCACAAAATTGATCATGGGTTGGCGTTTTAAAATTCTCCAAAAGAACCTGAACCTCTCCAAAAAGAATTAGTTCACTAGGATATCGTGAGCTTTCACCCATCAAACTGTTGAATTTATAATTTTAAGATGAATACACTAAAAATGGCACTAGACTGTGTTATTAGCAACACAATGTGTAGATATCATTCGCCAGAAATATTGGCCAACTTCCACTATTGATCAAAAACCTGTAAAATTCGTTTCTGTTATCTAAGTGCTAAAAAAGGTCTTAATTCTATTTAGTACGTAGTAACAGTTGTCCATTTACCAATGCTCCATACTATCGAAGAATGTTGCACTATCAACTGTTTCTGAACGAGCCCAGTCATAAATCAATTAATTTTGTAGAACCGTTTCCTCACTCATTAATTGAAATGAACACAAAAATAAAGTTAATGTGATTAAACCGCTTACAGATTCAAACGAAATGATATGTTGAGTGAACTTTTTAATCAAGAGAATCATACTTACATGAGCACCGTTCCACAATATAATTATTTAAGCTTTCTTTTAATTAGTTATGTAAAAAAATAGAATTACTTGATTCAGAAAAATCATGTGGCTAACGATTATATTTCCATTCATTGGGTTTCGAGAAAAAAAGTACCGCGACCTGAATTACGCTCCCGTCTGTTTCCATTAAAGGAGTTGGATGACTGCAAGTGCTGCTCATCCACTCCTCTTAATTAAGTTGTAGCTGCAGTAATATAAAGCGTCAGGTGATTGACGGGACCGTGAACTTGAAGACTGTACATGCATCAGCCATTTTTTTTCTAATCTGTTAATGCAGAGTTCGTTTCATTACTCAAGCCGTCGATTAGATGATTGATGGACCTGAAAAGGCGATGATGGTTATAAGTCGAAACCGGTCGCTTGCATAATTTTCAGTAGGGAAAAACTCCCGGGGATGAGTTCAGCAGGGAATGGAAATCGCGCGCTTCCAGTTATTAATAAAAGGTTGAGATAGCTGTAATTCCTTGGTAAAATAAAATAAAAGATGCAGCGTTAATGACGCTACTTTGAATACCTCATCATCATTAGTTTTTCGATTTGACGACTGACTTTAGTCCCTCTTTCGGCCCAATTTCGTCTCATTTCAGCAGACTTATTTTCATAGGTCAAAAATTGAGGAAATAAGAAAGAAGAGTTGCCAGGGGGATGGAGATTTCACACCGATAGGGGAAAATGGATGATTGAAATAAATCTATCTTTGGAAGCACGGAGAAACGAATGAAACATCTCGAGGGTTTCTTTCTTGCTGCTTCCAATTACCGTATTGGATGAATTTCGTAAAACAATATTATCCGATGTCCCTGCAAAATGACTTTAGTACACGTATAAGTCGATGCCTGTGGCAGAAAGAAAATCGGTCGAATGTACTAAGTTTTTTTCATTATATGCAATGAAGTAATGTAGAGTGAAGTCTCACTGTATCAAGTATAATATCATCCACTTCTGAAATAAAGCATCTTAAAAATCACCTTGCGTCAGTAGACATGAAGTTTTTGCTTCGTACGAATGAGGATTTGTCTGCAAAATCAGGCTTCATCCCAATCTGTCTTTTCCTCCGCCGTCCACAGTCAACGTTCATCTCCCACGTGTGCCAAAATTACGACTTTTCACATCACAGCGTTCGGTGTTCCAAAGGATCTTCTCCGTATTCAAGTCCTTGGCCAAAAATATCCCTCTATAGAGCTTACTTCTCAGACTCATCATCCCTCAATACAACTTACCCAACTTATTCCTGGAATACCATGGAAGAAACTAAGTCTCCTACCAATAACTACAGGCAGGACACTTAGTTTCTTTGCTGTACGATATTAATATTTTGCGCAATGATTTCCTTGACCATTAGTTTTTCGTAGTGTGTGCTGTAATCCTTTTTGATTTCACTTTTTATTTATTCAATCGTTTTGTAGGCACTTCTTGTTACGTTGGGGAGTTACGCAGAGTTTCAGTTTATGAATTAAATGAATAAAATGCGTAATTATGTACAGGGATGGGATTTGGGACTATTTCCCTCCAGTATGAAGTTTTCTTAATAACTTCAGAATATCGTTTTGAATGTTACTTTACGATAATTCACTTACACTGCATGGCCAATCATAAATTAACTTCTATTTCACAATCGCGGTGTGAATTTTATAGATATATTTAGTTTAATCGAACCCCACTTTATACCACTACCCTCCAAAATAATTGTGATAGCAATAATATTATACAGTGTGGCGGGTCACAAACAAAGGGTCCATTTGATAGACATTCTTTATAATAATAGGAATAAGTAGGTACAACCTGCCTGTTCTATTAAACAAGGACCTAAATGAAGCAAAATATTATTAAAATTCTTCAAATATCCCAATAAAAAGTAAGAGTTAACGAACTTGGCAAAAAAACATTTTAATTACAAAATTGTAACTCAATACATATGCATATTAATACTAAGGTTTGAAATCAACACCAACCATTTGGTTACTCTGTCTATTATCATAATCGCATAGGTTAGCTATGAAATACAGTACGGTAAGATAAGCAACGGAGTTTTTATAAAAATGTTAATTTATTGGGCCTACTCGAGCAGTGTAGGTATATGTAGATATCGGCACTCCGATACAGCGATTAAACCAGAGCCCTTGAATTCCCATTTACGAGTAAATATCCCATATCCATTAAATTTTTAAATTATCAATACGCACACTCTAGTACTCTCACGTAAAACGCTATGGCCTGAAGGGAATGCTAATTTTTGGGGCAAGTTCACCATTTGCTCAGCGGTCCATAAGGGCCTCGGAAGCCGCCCGCCCCTTTTTTTTATGTAGGTCGACGCGCAGACGACCAGAATAACATTCGCAAGGTCTCAATCTCCATTCGAAAGCTAAAAAATGTCCGAAACATATTTCGTAGCTCCAAAACTCCATTTATTAATCCAAACGTGAATCCATAATATGAATTTTATACGTAGTTTTATTCGAACTTTTGCAGCAGATATTAGAAATATATATAACGTTTTCATACTAAAGCCAACATTCTACAAACTGAACGAGTTCGTCTTGGTAGTTGCCTTCGCGTGTTCACTTGCAGTCCATGTTTGCATCATGCGATGATAATTTTACCGCGAAACATTCGCCAAGGGATTTTGAAGCATATGCAGTGGACTCTACGTTTCCGTCTCGGCCTTGTTCCTGCTCTCCACCGAGCAAATATACGAGTGTGAATTCGAGACCTTGTTTAGAGCCACCTATTGCCCCCGTGGGAGAAAAGCAGAGGAGGCTGTAATTCGAAGCGGGGATAAATGACGCGGAGAGAGTCAGAGCAGTGATCACTTACTGCGAGGGCAATCAACCTCTTTCCGATTGCAGCGACGAGAAAGGGAAGCTGAGGGTAAATCTGGGCCCACGGGAGCTCGTGGAGACTGTTCGGGTCGAATATCTGGACCGTGTCTCAGACAGAAGGTCATTAAGAGGGTTCCTCCTTGTGACACTTATAATCAAGGCCCTCACATTGGCCCCTACCTCATTAACGACCGGCAGGGAAACTCTCGTTTAATTGATCATTTGCAGTGAAGCCTAAGCAGTTTTATTTATCTTTCTTAAAATATATTTTCAGTAAATTAATAGAACTAATTAGCAACTAGATATCATGTTATTGATTTTCGTCAATTTTTAATCTTATGAGACTAGGTTAGGCTGGTTTGCTATGATGTATCAAACAGTATCAAGGTTGTTTTTCCTATCGCGAGATATCTTACATAGATTGTTAGATTGTCTGTTTAGCGAAAAAGTAATGCGTTAGACCAAATGAAAAATTATCCCCTCTTTCAAAAGGAGACGATCATGGGGAGTAATCAGGTGCTCAACCTTTTCAAATCGAAGTAAAACTCATTTTCTAAATTGTCTCATCAGATAAGAATCAAGAAATACGATGCGAAAGGCCATATGTTCTACAATCAGCAGTGAGGCATTTAGGAAAAAGAAAGGAGAAATGTATGTGATGACGATCTATTAGGATAGGGATTGAACAGTCCAATTTATTATGTGACGAGAGTGTAGCTGGAAAATTAATGATTTGACGTAATTTTTTCTATTAATCTTATTCCATGGGTCACGCAACCATATCGACACAGGTCTTCCTTAGACAGGGATCTAAACAAAGCTGTTAGCGTGACGAGATAATTCCTTTTTCCGGAACCGTTAATCCCGGCCATCCCCCGCCTCTTCCGCTCCTGTTTTTTTTCTCGTCCTCCCGACCGCTCCATTCATTGTTTCCTCCTCCACGTCTTCCAGCTCCACGGCCTTAGTACTCCGCCGGCCTCGCCTACCACAGTGTTTCCTTATTCACGGTTCTCTACGGGATAGAGGCGTAATGTAACGATTCGCAAGTGCTCGAATAGGAGCTGAACGAGTGACTTTAAATTTCCTTTGAATTTCAATGACATACTGACATTGTTATCTTGACGCCACCTACCACGTCCATTGCATATTGTGCATGTAGGTGAAACGAAGGAAACTATGGACAAATATACACATAGTATTTCATGAAAAAAATGATAATTGAGGTGTCCAGTTTTTCATTATATGTATATAATATAGTATTGGATTTAAATTCGAAATGTCAGATCTCTTAAAATTATACGGATATTCTTTTGCTAATTATGCTCGTAATCGTAAGCCAGAGTTATTTATTTTCTTACTAAGTAACTTCTAATTTATTTACTGAGTGCAACTAGTATGTATATATATGAGGGCAATTAGTATGTATATGCATGTGTGTGTAAATATACGTAAAGATGCCCGTATAAGTACATCTTTACGAACTAGAACGGTAGTATTCTTATAATGTATTTTTCCGTTTCTCTCGAATCTTTTCCCCTCAAGAATTGCGTCCGGGGAATCGATTGTTTTGCATAGGTGGATGATTAAATAAACATTTAGAAGTATCAAGTTGTAGCATTGATCTAATACGATCACAATAGTTTCCTGCGATCTTTTTCCATTTCCAGGCATTTCCATCGCGCTTGTAACCCGGTGTTTGGGGACCGTTGCGCGAGTGGGCTATTCGACCTGCTTTGGAAGTGGAATAAAATGGGATGGGGTGAGAAACGAATATTAAGCAGAGAACAGCGCAAGCCAAAAAGGTGTTTACACTGCAGAAGAAACTACTATATTCCTTGAGGTTAAGTTTAAAAACAGGGAAGCATCACAATGCAACAATTTCAGAGCGTAAAAATCATTCGCCTTGACCCCTTGAAAAAATTTAGAAATATTATTTGATTAATAAAAATACCTTCTTTTTTGATTGTTTAAATATTTAAACAAATCAGAGAATATTCATTTCATCTATATATAAAATTCTCTATGGATTATGGATAGCAGAGAGCATTGGTAAATCAAACCTGGGATGACTTTAAAACTTGATGATGGAGGCGATCATGATCTTGATGATGGATCAAGATCAGATGTACGGATAAAATGAGATGTGACCAAGTTAGCTTATAAAAGAGTTGAGGTGGAAAACGCAATATGGAAGACTATTAGAAGAAGAACTGTATTGAGTGGGCACGCATTGAGACACTGGAACTGTTAGGATAATGATTGAAGGAGGAGCAGCGCGAAGAAGAAGCAAGGTGTAAACACGTGGGCCAAATAAAGAGGGATATGAAACGGAAGGCCTATTATGGAATTAGGGAATGAGCATTAGAAGGGGAAGAGTCCACCAATTAGGAATGCATTCAGTATTGGGAGAGAAATATCGATGGCGACTCTAGAATGCGCATGCATTGTATTAATTCCAAGATTAATTAAAATATTAGATCAGGAATGAGAGAGTGGTGTAACAAAATTTTATTTAGGCCACATTTGGAATGCGCTGTAAGTATTTGGAATCAATGGGAGAAAACGATAATCAAGGGATTGGTTAAGGCATATATAAAATACATTAGATATGTTAAAAATTGATATGAGAAGAAAATAAACTAGATGGCTATTTCGGAGAAATTTGGTTGGGAGACCCTTAATTCACGACAAGAGTAGGCAAGACTAAAGACTATTAGAAAGGAACGGGACACCTGAGTATTATTATTGTTACAGCGGGGGAATTAATATGGCGCCCAATTATATTGGTAAATTGGACCATTGAGATGGAATAACGGAGATAGACACCGTTGCCGAAAGCTTCACGTATCCGTTCTTCCTTTGCGCGATACGCAATCATAAAAAATCGAATCTAAGAGTCCTAATTCAAGAGCCCTACCTTAAAGATTAAAACTTAATGATTTAGTCAAAAAAAACCAAGTACTCCATGATTAATATAGATATTATGTGTATATACGTGCACTAGTGTCTGCGTATATTTGCAAAAATACATTAAAATGCATGCATACGTAAATTAACATTTGTACATTTTAGGCTGGTGGCCGGGACGTCCTCCGCCACACACTCTTGAGTACGCTTGCAGGGTATTGCTTGGATGTAGTACAATGAGACCTGAATGCGCGAGCATCTATAGAGTATTAATGTTCTTTGTGAATGGATTATTAATGACTGTTGGGTTTAAGTGAAAGTGCAATGTTTGCATTTTTTACCAATCATTACAAATTTACCTTTGATCTCAACCGGATGGCTCAATGTCATGCCATGTCATGGCACTGAACGACCTTATTTTTAAAAGCTCGCACCAAATTATATGGTCAAAACGAGGAATTGAAATTGCTATAAGCAATTTTTTATCAGTGCAACACGCACCTATAAAATATTTTGAAATAGTAGACGTGAAGTGCGTGGATGGAAGGAAAGCTATGGTCGGATAATTGTAAGTTAAAGATTTTACAATTACGTATTTTAACGAATGAGAGAGTTAAATAGTTTACGTGTTTTTAACTAAAACAATATTTTGTTCATGATGCACCCGAAAACAAATGTATGAAACATTCTAAGATTTGATATTTGAATTTCTATGACATTAATAATAGCTTGCAATGGGTTCTGATATACCTAATAAAACTTCACCCGACGGCCTTAGCTAATTAACTCACCTCCCACCCTCTATATTATCTCACCACAGAAGGACGTTGTTTCTTTCTATACTACAACCCATTTTATTCTGGTAAAACGTGGTACCACTGAATCCATTGCAGCTGTGCTTTTGGGAGATGTGCAAAAAATACCCACCACGCGATACCACTATTACATTCATCTCCCCTGCTTTTCTTGCGTGATATTCGTTTTCGTGGTGAATTTTTTCATTCGCTGTAAAACTGAAACGTCACCGGGGTTTTTTTAATGGAAATTCGCATGAGTGAAAAAATAAAAACGCCCAAGTATAGAAAAGTATTAGGATAAGAGTTGTAAAAAAAACTTCGCATCACCTCGCATGCGAATAACTCGTGGAGAAATTGCATATTACAGTCAACGCTGCTAATCTAAATTGATATTTCTTGCGGAAGAAAACTTAAACCAACAAAAAATATCAAAATTGATGAATTGATATACATTTTCTTAAATAATAGGTTACAGCTTTCGCTGGACGTAAGGAATGTTGAGAATGCTGAAATTTATGACATTTACTCGTAACTAACACATGTAAATGATTTATATGACAACTATATTAGCGTTTTAATTTAATAACGACATATTTATTTGTAATTAGTCGTCCTTTATCATCATTTGAATGCGAATAAAAACAATAAAATGTGATATTCGGCGAATGGCTTCTCAAGGTTTTCGCCACAGAGTAACTTAACAAGCGCTTGTCCAAAGTTTTTGGCCGAAAGATAATTTTAAACCAGAAGGGTTACAATCTGTGGGATCTTTGACTTCAACAGTGCTTAAGTTGTATGGCTCCCGCAATAATTCGAGACAGAGGAACTTAAACCGTCTCAGAGATGTTGACAATCCGGATGAAATATTCCCGAGGATAGTACCCGTAGAGACCCTTGCTGTGCGCTATTTAACCGCACTTCTACCAAATAGCTCCTGGGTCCACACAGCGGAAAGAACTTCTAATATATTTCTCTCCTCCTCTTTGTCCCGGACACTTCTGGGTGTGTGCACTGGGAGCTTAATGGCATTTTTACATGATTTCGTCCTTAGCCCCCAATGGGCTCTCACCCTGGGGTGGAAAGCCTTCCTCAACACGGTCATGCACTTACGCCAGCCCGGGGTGCCGCGCCAGGTCATTTTTACCGTGCTAGCGTGACTCAAAGAGCTCCCTAAGCCATCGTGCATTGCCATCCGAACGCTCGCAGGTCATCATTCCATGTTGAAATAAAAATTAAAATATTGTCCTTTTTTTCAAGTGATATAATCAACTTAGCTGCTTTGGATAATGATATATGCTTTTTCGTCTTATTGCGTTGCACATACTATTCAACATTGAGCATTTTACTTCATTATAATATTTCATTTTACGTTTTCATTTCGAAATTGACTGTTTATGAGTGCAACAGACATTATCAACCGCTTGAAATAATATTCTACCTTTCGTTTTCTACGGATAATGGCATTTCATTGGTTTGTCCCAATATTTTTTGCTCACATTATGAGGCGTCAAATTACAGAAAGCACTCAGATCCACAAGAACTAGTCAAAGCTGGAGTGTTATGTTTGCAAACGCATATTTCCGTCTCGCAATATTAACCAAGGTTCCATTTACAAAAGCACGTGTTTCACTTTCATTTAAATGGAGATGAAAACTATCGGATTACTAATCGCGAGAGAGATTCATCACCTGAGAAATATAAAGACCAAAAACGATATTTTTCCGGCGTGAATTCAAGGAGAATATTATTAATGACGAGCGAAGGGAGCGCAAGAAAGTTTGCGAAACCTTTTTCTGCAAATGTACGGAGCACGATCGGCGGCTGTTGCCGCATAGAATTTTCTAGAGAAGTAAGTGAGACGTTGTTGACCGCAGTGACCCGAGAAAAAAAGATACACGTATGCCTACGCGTTCCAACTAGGAAAAATATGTGAAGCCAGTCAAATATATATACATATATATACAAGTGAAAGGCGTTCGTTACCGGCGATTCATCCTCTGGAATCTCTTCCTGCAGTCAGAACCGACATATATTTTTTTTCTCTTTTGACCAACTGGCATGACGCATTTTAGAAGGGAATACGAAAGGGTGGAGAGAAATTAGCGCACCTGTTGAAAATTAGTTCTACTGGGGAAGGAATGGTATTTTTATGACCAGCAAAGGGGAGACAATGAATTCCACAAAAGCATTGTAAATGAAGAGCTACTACGAGAACCGTTTTAATTTAAGGACCGCAACCGTACCGCTTGAGGCGCAAGAGAATGTTTGTGAACTGGAAAAGGGATTATTGACTATGAAATACTAATAATTTCAGAAGTTCATGGCAAGGAAAAGGTACATTTTATGGGGGACGTAGGTGCATTGTTATTATAAAGATGATGTCTTCGAGGAGAAAGGTTTAAAAGCCTACAAAAATCTTTTGTAGGAGAAATGTCAGCAATAGACGATGAGATGTATACTTTGGGGAAATGATATAGGATTGACTTGACAGCAGTTTTTTAATTTTATTTCTTTTAATAAAATATAGCTAGTGATAAGCCCTCTGGATAATGTTTATCCGAAGAGCCGAAACTTGCAGTTGAACGTCGTTAATATTTTGATTCAATTAAGTTTTGAGATGGGGCGTCACTAGCATTGTATAATTTACATTATTTGTTGAATCGTTTTTATAAGACTTCAGTCATACGAAAGTGTGCTTATTCATGAAAACTAATGGAAGCTAAAAGAAGCCTCATGACATGTTCTAGAGATCGTTTATTATATCGATAAATTACTGCATCACGAAGAATCTACATCTGTATGGCACTCTGCAAGCCACCGCTAGGGTATGTGGCAGGGACTGATTCAACACTAGTTATGCACATAAAAAATTAAGTTTTCTTAATTTTTAGTCAAAATTATTGTGTAAAATAATTCCAATAACATTGACCATGATAAATAATTACAGGACCTGCACTTCTGTATCTAAGTGGGGTATACTTCTCTAGTTATAAGAGATGAGCTGTTTATAGCGACAAGTGGGACAATAAACTAAGATTAAATAAGGATAATGGACACAGTTAAGTTCCATAATCAACTTATCATGCCCCGATGCTGGGATCATAAGTAGTTGGTTTACGAAAAGCTACATACAGAAATAATACCTAATGCATACCCTTGTTGGCTCATATGCAACTCGCGTGTAAATACATACATACCTATACACACCATGCGATTCTTTTTTAGTTGGTCTAATTTATCAAATTCTAGTATTCAAGTTAATTGTCGATCCCTTGGGTTCGATTTTGGCATTTAGAAAGGAACAGGGGACCCTTGATTTTTCTTGCGACGCTGAGGAAATTATTTTGGTCTCAAATTACATTCGCAGATTCGACCAACGGGATAAAAAAATAAAGTTATGACACCGTCGAAGACAGATTCACACATCCGCTCTACTCTCACACGAGACGCAATCATTACAAAATCGAACACAAACGCCCGCATAAATTAACTATTGGAAAAAATATGCAATGGTCAAGTAAATTTTTGCAATATTTACGTAAATATTCGTGTTAGTATGTGGGAGTGTTCTTGTATATGAGCCGATATATACAGGTAATGCACCTATGGACCGTTTCTGTTTTTAAGTTTCCTCTTCCATTCCTCGTCTCTCTCCGTGTGGGGGGGGGACACTCCCGCTACCTGCAGCGTTGGGTCACATTCCCTACCTGTGTCCTTGTGGGAGGAGACCGTTGTATGTTGCATGCCCATGTATTAGTGGAATTTCACTTTTCAAATTCTAGCTTGCACGTTATTGGATAACTTTTTTGCTGCATCCTAAGGTGCAACTGTTTGTTAGTTGATAGTATATATATGTATTTGCATGCATGTAAGTTGAAAGTATTTTTGCATGAATGTATACGCCTCTGTAGGTACAGGTTAGCATGGATGTGTTGATTTTGCATGTGGTTTTGTTCTCTTTTACGGATGGTGACCTAACACTCCCCACCACACGCCCTTGCGGTGGCTTGCGGAGTATTATGTAGATGCAGTTGTAGATGGACCAATAGCAGTGCAGGTACGGCTGGTGCCCTACCACGCCTCGCCAAACACCCTTGCGGAGACTTGCGAGGTATTGTGTAGAGATGTAGACATCTACATCTACATAATACCCCGCAAGCCGCCGCAGGGGGGTGTGGCGGGGGGTGTTAGGTCACCAACCGTGAAAAGGAACAATACCACATGCAAAACAACAACTTGGAAAATTACACCCACAGCAGCGCACACGCTCATGCAAAAATCCCCTCATCCAACACTCATGCGAACACATATACTGCAAACCAACAAAAAACTGCTTCGCTTTACCCATCGTTGATTCCATCGCTTCATTAAAGAACGTCTGTCTACGAAAATAATGAGCCTTAGTGGACGGATGGATGAGGATGGATGAAACCGCTGTGCCTGTGGATGCCAGACATCAAACATTATAATTTACCAAGCCATCATCCATCGGATCAAACTGCACGGATTGGCAAAGGGATGTTTACAGAATAGCATCAGAGCAAAGAGAACAAAGCTCACTGACGACCGGTTGCGTTGGTGTCACAAAAATCGTGGATGCTTGCGGTTTGGAAATGTGAAATTTCTACTATCAATTTTTTCGGGGGTTGCCAAAGTTTCCCGTGGAGTAAGACACAGCAGATATAGGTTACACCTCCCAACCGCGGCGACACATCAGGGACAAAGTGAAAGCACCGAGGAACCTCTGCGTGCAAAGATTAAATCAAATCATATTTCGCAGTTGTTGGATGTGCGCTTCATGCCAGAAAAGACTAAATAAACGTCACTAATTCGGGAGCAGAAATTAATTGCAAGGAAAGAGTCGGCGCTTCAAGATAAGTGAACTGTTGAGCATGGACTTGATTTCAACCCAGCAGTTTCGGATATGTTTCTTCCTTATTTTCAACAAACGAGCGTAATCCATTGCAAATTTCTTGGAAGGTGGACTGGGTGAAATATTTTTGTTCACGCTTCTGGAATAAAGAAGCTTCGTAATTAACTACCAAATATAGCCTCCTCCAATCTTTGCCATAAAAAGTAGCTCACTGAAAAGCAGCGTGCTACTTCTCGAGTCGTAGTTCATTGAAATGCACTATGCGTCAGAAGCGGCGGGCTTGTCGTGTCGCGTGGAGCAGACTGCAGACGAGGACGCTCACCTCCTTTTTATTTCACCACAATAATTTAGTCCAAACTGCGAACCTTCTAGTAGTAGTAGTAGATCAAAAAACAATCATAGGGCTAGCTTTGAGGTCGTGGAAATATTGTATATCCAGAGTTCGAACGAATTTGGTGTTTTTTTTAAAAGGAATTAATCCAATTAAATTGTGGGAAACGCTAATATTGTTTTCACCGGCGACACTAAATGCAATAACCCATTCTCGTCACACGTTTTTAGCCCATTCATACCCACTCTTAAAGTCACCAATTTCGACCACAACCGAATTCCTGAATATGACGCAATATGAAATCTAAACTCTTCGACGGCTTCTTAAAGTAGTAAATACTTTATCAATACTATATTTTCTTGCCATCCGTTGTCCGGGGTACGAAAATAGATTATTTTATTTGGATATTACGTGTTCACTGACTGAGAGTTAAAGTTTTTAAGTGTGGTGTCGCATTACAGTAACGCCTCCTCCCCTTCCACGTCACATTTTATCGGACGCTTGTAACGACGTCTGATATAAAAGGTTCCAGAAAGAATATTCTCTTATCGCCGATTTTGAATGCTATAACTCACTCGTAATCCAAGAAATATCATGTCTTGTCTTAGCTTTTCATAATTTTTAATGGGTTTGATGAACTTTTAAAAAACATTGAAGGTATTAATAAGTATCTCTCATACATTTCAAATTAATACTTTCTTTATGATTAAGAAAAGTATTCCAATATCTTAGTTATAAGCTTGTGGTAAGAAACATTTATGTGGTGAGATAGAGGAGAAAAAACACTGAAATTCTACAGTCATATCATACAATACGTACAATATTTATAAATTTTATTGCAAATGAGATGTTGAAGACTGTAATGGAGGGGAGAACGTTAGGCAGGCGAGGAAGGGAATAGGTATTTTGGAAGGAATGAAGGGAGAAAGGAATTATGCTGAATTGAAGAGGGGCTTAACGTTGGAATAGATGTCAGGTTGTTCGTTAGGAGAGGCAGGCGAATGTACCATTGAAGATTTTGTGTCATTCCAAAATCTACCTAAACCCATAGAATACCTAATTATAATACGCAAACGTATACAACACGCTTATCATTGATATAAGTACGTTACATCAACTGATGATGTTGCACGGCGTGATGTGAGTGCAACCATGGTCTTGTAAATTGTAAATGTGGAATTGCAGTTTTTTTCCTATTTTTCACGATGAAAAAAACTTACCATGTGATACCAAACACAATGCCCTTCAAAACATTTGAATACGCCGATATTGATTAAGCCTTAAATGTCGCCACTGTCTTGATGAAATCGGAATCGACGGAAATGCATTCGGTGACCACCACCTCCTCATCCAAGTCAACCTTATGAGAATTTTGACCTGGCGTATTAAATCCGCTCATCCCAAACTCGACAAAGTTAAAGCGACCCTCTGAAAAATGCTATTGGATGGATTTCAGTCGATTAAGAATAAAATGAAAGCTTTTAGCTTTTGACTTTTCATTGCATAATAAATGTTTTACATGTCCATCCCCGCATTTGAAATATCCGGATTTGCGTGCGATGCTCTCCACCCTACGTCACAGCAGGTAACGAACGGAATGGACAGCCTGATTGACGTGGACTCTCGTCTCGAGTTCTCTAAATAATCATTGCTATTCAAGCAGAAGGTTTATGAAACATCGCTGTGTATTCATCAGTTTCCTTCCGACTACAGTTTTTATTAATCCAGTGAGGAGGCAGAAAAAAATGAGCGGAGTAAATATTGAGGGGTGGTGGAATGTTCACTCTCGTAATAGAAGAGAAAATACAGGTTAAGTGAGGTGGAGGGGAGAAGGCAATAGGCCTTATGGGAGGTATGAAATCGTATAGAATGCAACAAGTACTGTGGAAGGAATGAATGTATGTCAAAGAGAAAGGAAGTTCACGCGATAGGTGAAGTAGTACTAGTGGTTATGGTCTGTTCAATAGCTACCTTAAAAAGGCGCACCTTTGAATGAATTGAGCATGCTCACATAAAATATGACCTTGACTAGATGGTCAAAATACTTAAATGTTTTATTTTTCACGAGAATATTGAGTCTCATGATGGCGTTCTCATCATATCGCGACATGTGTGATCTAATTGAAGCCAAGTCTCATCATAAGTTAGTCATGAGCTACCGCAGTACGTATTGCCCGGTTCCGCTCTGCAAACGTTCATGAAATGTTCTGAGTGCATTCGTTTTACTTTGTTTTATTTCTCTAATATTTTATCTTGCTAAAAAAACTCCGGTAGATGTCTCCCTTCAGCTTTGTCGACGCTTGATTTCACCCATTAAGTAAGCTTCTTCTGCTTTCTTCCATTTCTTCTTCTGCTTACATCACGGGCAAGGCCCCTTGCTACAGAGGAATGGATGGTTACGGTTCGCCAATCAGAAACCAGCTTTCGAGCTTGCTGTGTTCACCTCTACTTCTCCCAGCAAGGTGAAATCTAGTCTCAGGTTGGTGGACCTAAACGCCATGTTCCGTCGCGGTAGAGAACTTTGCGCGGAATACAAAGCATAGGCTCTTAGAAAAAGCGGCAAACGTGTTTTTGAGATTACCCTAAGAGTCTTTTATACATCTATTCCGACAAAGTTTCGGTAGAAAGTCTCATTGCCTCGGCCTATGTTCACTCCATATACCTATGATTTCTCCCTTCCACACGATCGTAAAAAGGCAGCCTCGAAGTTTAGTCGACATCATTAGCAATAATGGGGGATTTTTAATTGAAGTAAAATCAAAGGAGAATCTACCTTGCAGTCTGTAGGCAGCTCCTTTTAGAATTCACGTTGGTCATCGACTCTATTATAGCTTCTCATGTGGACAAAAATGAGAAAGCCTGCTTCGGTATGGGGTTAAATGACTATCAGTTAGCATATTTCGAGGGAAATACGTTGATTACATGTTGCAGTAATAATTGTCGCAGGCTCTGATATGCGTGTGGTCATCAAAATTATAGGAGGATTTTAATTATATTGCTACCGAATGACATGGAAATGATTACATAAACATGAGAGCAAGGACGAAAAAGAAAACTTTCAGAGTTCCATTACATACATGTATACAGGTATAAATTACATGTATACATAGTATAATATACATGTATCTGTATGTCGCATCCGAGAAAAGCTGCATTCTTCGTGTTCTTTAATGATGTAAAAAATCAGAATGTAATGACGTCACCAATAAATGCAATCACATCCGAGAGTAACTTTAACATTGTCCAGAGGAAAAGGTTACGCCGATCTGTTCTTAAATGATTTCAATGCGAAGCACTTACCTTGAACAAAAAGATGTCCCGACAAACCTGACGATAATCGAATGAAAATTTGTCGGAAGGCCAAATAATTTCTGGAGGATGAAATGCAAAATTCCCTTACAGTTTACATTTCCTTTAAAAATTAATGAAAATGACGGACTTAAATCTCCATAGTAGGGACGGTACATTACAACATCGCAGCAAGATTATCATAGAGCACAGCGCGCTTCGAGATAATCTACTCGTAATTTAGACATCTCCTCTCCTTCATGATGAAGATTCTAAAAAAAAATTGGTTCAGGTTACTTAAATAGGTAAAGGAGATTTTACTGGGAAAATGTATTAGGCAAAGAATATTCTACCCGCTCCGTTCATGCTTAGATTTCATGCCTGAGTTCACATCGTTTGCCTCCAAGGATGGAATTAGCAAACATGGAAATTCGGACGAATATGAGATCAAAGGGAACCTCCTATCAATGCGTTTAGACTTTGTGGAAAATTAGCTGAAGGTAAATTCGCTATAAATGTAAATAGGGTTGCCTACCGATGGTTGTTCCAAACGAAAGTATGGAATGACGACATGGATTAAGATTATCGATTATACAAATCGCTCACTAATAAAAAAACACCGGGTAAATTCTAGATACAATGGCAAAAATACACTGGCCTTCTCAGTAAAAAAATTTTGCGCCTGAAGTTGATAAAATCAAAAAAATGAAAATCATATGACGAGATAGAAAAAATTAAAATACTTCATATCAATCAAAAAACCGTTTTCCATTATTTATATCTCTATTATTTATTAATTGCTCTCGTTCACGAATTTAATTTATTTTTAAAGCTCCTCATTAATGTATTTTCCCCACGGAGGGCATTTCTGATTTACATTTAATCGTGACTTTCGTGGATGAAATCACCGTTTTATGTCTCTATGTGTTCTTCCAATTTCGGGAAGAAAGAAATTATCAGGCAAGCGGATATCTTCGGTGAAAATACCAATAGATTCCGGGGATTGAAAATGATTGAGTAAATCCATCTGAATAAAATCGGAGAGATCGCCGCCGTTACAGGCAGATTCACGTACTCGTTCTTCCGTCTCACAACGCGTATTCATAACGATATCAAAGCCAAGAGCCCACAAAAATTGGTATCTTACAGAATAAAATTTAATGATTTAGTCAAACACGCTAATTACTACGCGATGAATTTAGGCATGCGTGTCCACGTGGATTTTTTAAATATTAACTTAATATATACACCTATTCAAGTGCATGTGTTAAATGATATTTCTACATCCACAATCGGTGCATTGACACCTCCCGCCATACCCCCTTGTGATGATAGCTTACCAAACAGATAAACATGAATCAAGTAACACAGAAAAGAAGTATATGACTCGATCGATTATAAGAGCACACGAATTGATATGACAAGGAATAATCACCAAAAATAATGGTGCTCGCTTATATCTAACTCTTACTTGCTGAATATAGCATGAAAACTTATTTGTTCTCTTGTAACCATTTGCGATACTAATAATTGGAGGTATTCCGATCCCGAAGTTCGTTCTGCGCTGAACACACTATACATGAAAGAAAATTGCGTAAAACAGATTAAACACATCTAAAGAGTTCATATTGCACATTTATTGGTCACAGTAAAAAGAGAAATTTCAGGCGTGATATGGGGGAATATCATAATTAATTAAAAATTGGTAATTTTCCACAAAAACACAAACAAAAAACAACAAAATTTATTTTGTGGAAAATTGCCAATTTTTAATTAATCTTGGTCAGAGGGTCAGTTAAGTATCACCAACCGTCTTTTCGAGTTGCCCTTTTCAAATAAAAATGGCCGATTCCAGTCAAACCTCCTATAAAAGCGGTCCCATTATATTAATCATTGAATTTTATCAGATTTCGATGATAAAATCGATTTGCGAATCGATTTACACCTATCCCGACTCGACTCGGCCAAATGCGTCACCGAAACATCCCAGATGGCAATGCGATTTCAAGATTCGATTCAAGCTACCACGCGTTAATTACCTACATCTACTTAACACCCCGCGAGTCACCGCAAGGGTGTGTGGTGGGGGGTGTTAGGACACCACCCAAAATTATGAAAGAAAAAAAACCCATGCAAAAGCCACAAATTTATACTATCCACAAACAAAACATGGTATATATCCATACAAGAACACTCACACCCCACACATTTGCAAACACTCAAATTACCAAATCTCTACAAATATACCTAATATCTTTGCGATGTTTAATTTTGTTCCGACTGGTAAATTCAATGTTTTTGATATTTCCAAACTGACTTCGTTTTCTTACCTTTATGATTTCTGATTGTTCGGGGAAAGAATGAGTATTTGTGAGTACCTACACCACACTCCATCATGCGATCGAAACTGATTGGCCTCCTATCGATTTCGAGGATACGGTTTCATTATTATCGAAAATCGGATAATGCGATTCGACTGTCGATGCGTGCGGTTCGGTGTTGGCAGAGGGCTCTTTAAATCCCGAAAACGAATTTTGCTTGTGGTGGCCACTCGAATGGCCCACTCGGCGCTAGCATCCCGTAATGGGAGCCATCCCTTATGCAGTTAGGCGAGGGAATTTTTACTCCACAACCTTTCTTTGTGCAGATCTCTCTCGAGAGATTACGTCGTTTAGGCCCTCGAAAGAATTTCGGGAGGCCCACTTTGGAACGACTCGAAATTTTTTCAATGCATGACCCATGTAGGTGGTCATTGTTCCCCGACCCCTTGCGCTTCCTTCCTCATATCCCCCCCCCCCCCCTAGGCAACGCAGTGAAAAAAAACCCACTTGACTTCCGAAGCCACTCATCTTCCCCCTCTCCGCCACTTAGAAACCTGAGGTCAATGGTAGTAGACGGGAACTCACATAACCTTCCATCCCTAACCCTAATGGCATGCTTCTGCTTTCAGGAGTCCATACCATGAGCCCTCCTCATAAGGCCCGTCCTTCACTTTTTTCCGCCGGGGTTTGAGACGTGGCACGACCGGTGTTTGGGATCGGTTTCCGTTTCCAGATCGCGGCACGTGACTACAGAACCAGGGTTTTGATTTCGATTAGAGTCCTCCCAACTGAAGAGTATCCAGATATTAAAGTGCCCCTGACTTGGAGGAATTAAAGGCGGTATGCATGTGGACGTATGATTGTGTATACAAGCAAATACTTTATTGATATTCATGCATTAATTCATATTCGCTGGTCCCATTACAACGCCCGCCACACGTCATCACGGTGGCTTGTGTAGTATTGGGCAGATGAAAAAAATCCAAATATATTATTTTCGGTGATCCGATCTCCGAAGAAGTCCGCCATGATTGCATGCATAGCCAAAGGATTCACAAGGATCATCATTGGAATTGATCAAAATGCTGACAAAAATGCTATTTTCAATAATTCACTTTTTTACTAATTAAAACTAAGATAAGAGTATCTTATTGAATGCAATAACTCCGTGTTAGTGTTTTCTTATTTATGTTATTAAAGTCGAGCACATGTGGGAATTAAAACTAAAGTTGACATCAATATTAAACACTGATCACTGGTAGTAACCTGAAGAGTTAGGATGATTTTTTAGATTTCTATTGCCGAATTTCTATTTCCAATAATGAATAACGAAGTCAATAGAATTTCATTCCGGGAAATGAATCTATGGAAAAGTGATTTATTTCTTAATCATCCCTGAATCCCAGAGTCTAGATACATAGTTATATATGTCCTACTTCAGAACAAATAAGTAGAAGATTTAGGAATTGCAGCATAATTGACACTCAAGATTCGTGGGCATCATATTGGCCGAGTTCTTTTTACCTGCAGAGCAACTTGCGAGCTCATTTGCGATTAGGGGAAAAAAACCTTAAAAAATAGATTAAATCTTTCAAACGAACCAAAAAAATTTGAGACGTGTTAGAATCGAGAAAAGAGAAAACGTCATTTCATTAAATCAAATAATTAAAAGACACCCGAGTAACATTTTCAAAATACTTATAATTCGACACCGACATAAAGACCCTGCAATCCACCAAAAAGGTGTGTGGCAGGGGGCACAAGCACAAGGCGAGAAGGGCAGGTTATAAGGGAAGATATGGGAGAGGAAGGGGAAAGGGGAAATATTTAGTAAAAATCTATCGTTTCATTATATCGACATCAAATAACGTACAAATGTTTTACATACTGGAGGAAGATTCAATTCAAAACAAAGGTTAATTCACCTAATAAATTAATTATTTGTTATACGAAAGAAGGGAATAAAAATGAACCAGAACCATTTATACGACAGGACTCCACCATAACAAGACAGTCGATGCAGAATCAAAAAGTAAGAGGGGAAAATTCTACTATCACATGGACATGCAACACATAGGCAGTCTCCGCCCCTACAGTCATTAAATGACAATCCCATGCGGCCCCGAGGGAAGGGATTTGGCAACTTATAATTAATGTTGCTATCCTCAATATTCTCTTTTTTCCGTATTGGAAGGCTTTGGACCCTGTTCATTCGAATTAACATTTTCCCACCTTGATCTTTGTCTAGTACTTCTTCATTCCATCACTCTGTGCCCCCTCTCCCCATGGTGCTTGGGCCCTCTGTTGCGTTCTATATCGAAATTCCTTGGTGGTCTCCGTTCTGAATATTATGGCTTTCCTATTGCACGCCTCTGTTTTCTGCTTTCTCATTTCCTTTCCCTTTTTCACCTCATGAAACCACCGTGCCTTGGTTTCACTATTCTCCAACAATCACAGTGCTTTGGTTTGTCTCCTTTGGTCGGTTCTGGTAGAATATGTCCGAACACGTAGCTTTTCTTTTACATCTGTTTGCATAGTCCTAGATAGTTGAGTACATAGTCCTTGGTTTTCTCGCCTTCTATATTCTCTCCCCCTTCTCTCTCTCGCAGTATTAGTGATGAAAATAGATCGCGAAGGAGGTAATTAGTATTGGTACTGTATATATTTGGTCGATATCCTGCATGATTTTTGAATAAACCTATCTTCATAACATTGTACCCGCATGATTTGAATATATCCTGTTATTGAATATTCTTTTATGCAAGTATCTTATTTCGTGTGATGAAATTCGTTCCAGTGCGTGATCGCTCTGATATCTGTGTAGAGGTGTAATGATTGTGCATGCATTGCTGGTGACCGCCACAAGCCCTTGCGGCGGCTTGCGGGGTATTATGTAGATACGACCTGTATATCGTACGTGAGCCATCATTTGATCTTCGAGGTCCCAGTATGTTTCTCAGAATTTTTTTCTCCATTAATTCCGCCCGCTTAATCAATACCGTCCTTCTGAAGACCACAAATTCGGCTACTAACAGCGCTTCAGAGCGGATCACTCTCTCGTAATGTCTTAATTTCGGATAGGTAGATAGATTTTCTTTTGATAGTGATTCACGGTGAGTTTTTTCTCCAAGTTCGTCTTATTGACTCGTTAGCTCATCGTCTCTTTTTCTGACCAATCATTTTCTAAATATTCTCCAATGTATTTCAATCTTCCAATTCCTTGGGTTTTTTTCTTCCTTTCCTTACTCGTCCATTTTGGCGCTTTCAATGTTTGTCTTTTATCGCGTATTCACGAGGGAGATAGGTCAACCTGCTTTACTTGCCCGCATCTAGAGATGGGTTTATCTGTTTACTTGCCTTTCTACTTATCTGCTAATGTCTCTGATATGATAGAAATGTCGTATTTTGTCAGCATTCTCGCTTAAATTATTAAAATTTTCTTTTGTTGCCGAATGAATTGCGACACATTTTCTAATCCTTCTTTGTGGCTCTGCGACTATCTCTTTGTGCAGGATTTTCATCTTCATTTCAGGAGTTTGACAATACCTACATTTGCATGATATCCTGTAAGATAACGGGGGTGCTTTTACACCATTCACATTGCGTACTGTCTTGCGGTCAAGTATCATGCATGAAAGACCGGTAGTTACTCAAAACTTGTCATGTTACGCACTAGAGAAAATAGTGCCAAATTAAAGGAATAAGGACCAACAGCTATTCATTAGTAGATATATCATTCAAACACTGAAAAAACTTGCCAAACCTCTCTAAAAACATTTCTAATATATTAAGCAAGAATAATACGGATTTCAGCTACGTAAGGAAAAATGAAAAAAATAATGACACCTTCGAAATAAGGTAATAAGTGCTATTATTATCAATTTCCGCAGCTGCAAAAAAAGGATTCAAGAAGGAAAGAAACCAGAAAAGAATACCCATTAAGCCTTAGTACCTAATGATGCCAATTTATTTTCTATTTGATGTGGGTCGCAGCTGTTTCTTTCTCTTATTGTCATCGGAAAAAAACGACTTCTTAAACCTACCCGTTTCCCAATCAATCTCTCTGAACTTGAAAGTTTGATCTTGTCTTTCATAATATTATTCAATTTTAAAAATTTACTGAAATTAAAAAAAAACTAGTGTCTTAAATGCACTAAAGAGATGTCGTCGCCGTCCGTCGGATGGGACGTTAAGCCGCGGACCCCTTGGCGCCTTTCGTAAAGAGTAGGCTAATGCCGACGCCGGGTTTCTCTCCACCCTTCATCCTTTCCTGTCCTTCCCCTATGGCGCAAATGACCTTAGCTGTCGGTCGCCTCCCCTCAAAACTACGAGATGTCGTCTATAAAATAATCTTTGATTTTAGGATGCTTCTACCTTAAATCGTTCAATACTTATTCTAGTCAAGCTGCTCTGTTTAACGTAATTTCCCTTGCCCTGGGAGAATTATAGGACAGGGTGAGAAAAAACAATAAATAGCCTTCAATAAATTATGCTAGGTAACCCAAGGTTAAGATTTCCCTAAGGAACTGTAACTGAAATTGAAATATCGCAGCAATGAAACCGAAAGGAAAGACCCAAATGGCCTTAAAAATGCCTTGAATCTCGTCACCCGAAACGTGCACGAAAACTGTTCCGCTTGAATGTTGATTACTCAAGTGGTACCTCTGATTCGAAGTAAAACAGTAATTTTACATCGAAATACATGTCAATAAAAACCAGGTAGTTCAGTTATTATTTTGTCAGGATAATCTCGTCGTCCCTCAGAAGACATGGAGTTGTAGCATAAGAACCATGAACAAACTATTATGGGCGGAGTTTGCAAATAAACTTGAGTGTTGGTGCAATCTTTAAATCTATATTTAGATGAAATGTATGCTAGATTAATGCGAAAAATACTTGCATCCTGCATGAAAAGTAATATTATGAAAATCTGACTTTGTTCTCGAGGGTGAAAAATTCGAACTCGCAAAAACCTTTGATTCTGAATGAGTTCCTGAGACCAGAAATTTTAATTGTCTCGACAATTTATTCACTAGAGTGAATATTTTGTCTTCAGGCCTCGTTTAACTCGGTTTATTTCATAACTCACAAATTAGTGTTCTGATGAAGGACGACTGACAACGTATGTTTTTCCTTTCTCTTTAGCCACGGTATAGCTGACGAAGTAATTATACACCCACGCTCAATTATCATTCTCTGTAATGGCCATAAAAAAAACACAAATTCCATACGACCCCTCTTTTTAAAAGACGAGGGAATGCAAAGAACTGAAAGAGAAAAAATATGCTAAAGATTTAGTGTTCACTGAAACACGAGATGATCAATACGAAGGCGAAAGCAGGGCTGTCCTTTTTTCGCAACATACGCTCTCCAGAGGCTATTCCAATGCAATGAGATGAAAATCATGCAAAAGGAGCGTCATCTCCATCCATCTGCTTGGCTAAATACGCTTGGATGTCCCTGCTACTACGCCGCCTATGTGAAATGCCTTGCGAAACTTGAATTGCTGGATGACGATCGACGTCGTGCTCAGTAGCCGTGAATGTGGTGGTATGGCTATGCCGCGACGGATAAAAAACGCGACCTCTCGACAATTCCACGCGGAATTAACAAAAAAACGTCATCCACCTTTCACTCTGTTAAATTTACAACGCTTCGCATGTCGAAGTTCGTGGCCATCGTAAATATTCGATCGCACTGATTCATCAATATATATATATATATATAAATTGTCAGAGAAAGATGAGATTTATTAAACTCTCATGATTGGTTTATAATTATCTTATCTTGATTTATATGATTTAGGGTAATTTCACGACAAATACTAACAACTGTCTTTACTCTGCTTTCGTCCCGCCGAGCGCAACACCGGCTTCGTCCCAGAATACGTAGCGGACATTTGTGTGTGGGTACCTTTGCACACGATGCGGTGTCGAGGAGGAAGTCAATGCGGGCTGATGAATGCGATCCAGAGTATTAGATAATGCGGGTTTTACCATTTATTTTAAAAACGGATGCGCCCGTTTCCGTTTCATGAAGTTTTATCATTCGCAAGCCCAAGTGAGAAAGACTTCGGTGATCGTGATGTACATTCTTAAATTTTAACTGAAGAACGAGGGATTAATCACGGGTATTTGTTCTGTATTTCTTGAACTTAGATGAAATCCAAAGATTCAATAATTCATTCAAAAATCGCTGATATACCTTTACTCATATAATTTCAGAACCGAAAAATTCTTTGTAAATTATAAGTTTTGAAGTGAAGAGAATATATGTACTGCCAACAAAACTCAAGCATGGACTAAATTTTTAAATTGTGTAATTTTTCCACATTTCCTGAAATAAGCTTTTTTTCAGCACATATTTAATTAAAATATGCTATTTCATTTATTCTTGTTAAAATAGGAACATTCTATTAGGAGTTATATGGTAGTGATCGGAAATTATATCCTGCACTGATGTCAATTGCCCTTGCTATTGCATCGAGATGTTCATATTTGCAAGTATTATTACAACCCAGTGGACTTTAACTAATTAGATCTGCATCTAAACGATTCCCCACAAGCGGTCGCAAAGTTCCTGGCTTGGGGGTGGGATTACTAGGGTACCAGCCAAACATACATAGATATTATAAATTACAGATTCAGGTGTGATGTGGTGTACCTGTTCCATAATAATGGAGACGAAGGCTATTGCAATTACTCTGTACAGAGAGAGCTTCACTTTATAATTATGTAGTACATCGAAAATTGTCGGAAATAAATCTTTATTAAATGGAAAGTTGTGAAAGTATTCGTCTATGATATTATGCATAAATATTAATGCACGCATACATTACAATATTGTTATCACCAGTAATACGGTGGGTTTTTGTTGGACGCAAGCTATCAAACTACAAAAAGGTACAGTGACGATTTCCGTTGCTCTCCTAACAAAACGTATTTGAATATATATTAGCAAACATGCAAAACCACTCGTGCACATACATGCCCATATGCATAATGCAAGTAATGTGTTTGTGTTTGGCTAAAACATTAAATTCAGCCTTTAAGTGAACATATTCGGGCTCTTGGATTCGATTTATTGGTGAATGTGTATCGTGCCTCAGAAGAAGGAGTACTTGAATCTGTGGGCTATATCTCTTTATTTCGTCCTGGTGGTTAATTCTCCAAACTACTAATATAATATATTGACGTAATAATTTCCTAGGCTTCGCAAGAAAACTCAGTTGCCTCGTACCTTTCTAAAAGTCGAAGACATATAAAAGTAGATAGAATAGTAGCAAGGATAGATAAGAATATCCAAATCAGTCAAGAGAACACACGATAAATTCAAATAATATTTACCTAAGATCAACTGAGGGCTTTCAAACCTTTCCTCTATGACTCATGGTTCTCGACATTTTCTGTTCTCAGACAGACGATAACTACTTAGTATGAAGTACAATACATAAGCCGTAGGACATTTTATTAAAATAACAAAAAAAGTCTGTCAATTGACGATAAAAAATCTCGGTGATTGTCTCTCGTTTTTCCTCGTCCCCACATGAAATTATATACTTCGATTTAACTGCGTCAGCACGTTCAAGACTTTGACAGTGAACATCAATCGAAAGGAAGTCCATCGCATTAGGGAGCGCTTCCATTTTCGGAGGTCACTCGCTTTATGCCCGCGTTTGATGGAAACCTAAACATGGAGAAAAACAACGAGCCAGGAAAATTTCTCAGCTCCATTTTCTAACTTTGGAAAAAATCGATTCCTGACTAAAAGCAATGCACGTCATAACGCAGCCTAATAAATGTAATTTATAGGTTGTCATACACTACGACAGTTTTGATGTTGCATGCAAATGTTATGTTTCAATAAAAGCCCTTGGGTTATAGTAAACTATTTTCTCCAACAGGTTCTATCAGCAAATGAATTTGGATTCCATGCGAGTAACCGTTAACTAAATTGTTGGAACAGGTTCCGAGAAAATCCGCTTTGTTTGTTAAAAACTGATAAGAGGAGAAAGTAAGCGTGACGGGCACATCGAAGAAACTAGGTTCGGAGCCTCTAGATTAAGGAATAAACAAAGTTAAGGTTTAGGCTTTTAGAAAGGTACCGGAATCTTGAGTTTTTTATCATGACACCGAGGGAATTTTTATGACGCCAAATCTAATTCGTAGATTCGATCACCGTGATAAAATAACAAAAAAAGCCTCACCGGCAGATTAAGGTATTTTCTTCCCTCGCGCGATACTCAATCACAACAAAACGAATCCAAATTCCCGAATATTTCAACATAAAGACTAAAATTCAATAATTTAGTCGAATAACGATTTTGCCCGACGTATACGATACGTATATGCATGCATGCACGCGAGTGTTTTTGAATATTTGTTAAAAAACATTAGAATGATGCATGAATTAATATTTCTGGTATGGAATAGCATGAAATACTATTGTGTAGATGTGTATACTAGTATATCATTATCAGCTTCTTAACGTATTGCACGCATCATTCAGTTTCAAGTTACCTAACATTTGATTTCTTTAACTTTTCTGATTACTCTGGCACGTTAGTTTACATCACATCTTTCAAAATATAATATCTACAAAGTATAGAGTAACCCCATGCAGTTATCGCATTCTCAAAAAAGCAAGGATTGATACATTTATTTCAACTTTATACTACATATTTTAATTTCCACCACTATGTAGTTATCTTATTTTCTCCACACCCCTCCATGATTGCATTTGCAAACTATCCAAATATTAGTCGTAGCCAATTTCATTGCTTCATGTGAAATTACTAATTCTTAATCAAGTAAGATTTGACGCCAAGTCCGAAAATGGTAGAAATGAAAAAGGAAGAGCATTTTGTAAGAAAGAACTCGAATAGGTAGAGAATGCCTATTCAAGTATATTTAAAATTGTGCTTTCCTAAAACCTTTCCATAAACTGCCCCTATTATATACATATGCGTCATTGTATGATTATTCTCCAGTTATATGCAGGAATTTCAACTTCAGAAGCTAATTTAATTCATAAAATCCTAGAAATGGTTTTTTTCATAGAGATCGTTGGTACACGTCGTTCATAGGATCGTTAGTTCTTTGAAAGAGGTTAGTATTTTCGTGATGAAAGGGAAGGGTCTATAAAGAGTATAGGATGACTAGGAAATTATGAATTAGGAAAAACCGCGCAGGAAATTAGGAAATAAGACTTAGTAATTCATCAAATTTAAGCATTTATTACTTTATACTATATACCTTTCCTTATTATGTTGGTAACCTATTAACTCTTCACATTAAATGTCATTGGGTCTCGTTGTCGGGCTGACTTTCGTGAATTCGAAAGATTTTTGAAGGACTTTTCTGGGCCCGATCATACCCGAAGGTAATAGATTGCACACCGACGACCAAGAAACTGAAGATAAATACCTACCACCATGATTATGATAGTGCGCGGCCCTTTAGGAGGACATTCGAATTCGCCAAAATCCAAGCGAAAAATCACATCTTGAGAAACTACCACATGAGCATAGTGGTAGTATGCATAGTATGCGTGATGTCCCATGTTCCTAAACATTCTAAAAATATTATTTGCCCTACTGGTATTATAAGTTGGAGGACTTCGCTCCAGTTGACCTGAGGTGCAACAGCCAAATTCAGTCAATCACTATCGATTAAGTTATGGATATCAGTCACGTATTTCTTCATGTTTTTCCACATGATTCTACGCAAAAAAATTTCGAAAAATGAGATAATTGAAATGGACAAGGCTGACGAAGGATAGAATAGTAACATTCGAGCAAGATTTACTGAGAATAATTTCCATATGATAATATAAAATGAGGAAATGAACCATCATTGAAGTTTGAGCCTCCTGCTTGATGCCATTATTCATGAATTTGGATACTGGTACTTTTGGAAAACATACTAGAATTAAGACCCACTAATCTAGAAAATTTCAAGGCAACATTGCAATAGTTACGCTAATTCATGGCACCGTAGAAATAACACATAAGTGGCTAGGTAAGGAATTTCAAAATGTGAATGCGATATTAGTGTTTTGTGTAAAATAGGTACTTGAAGAAATGAAGTTGGCCAAATTGGCTTCTGAAAAATAATTTCTGAAGAGAAGCCTGATGAATAGAGGGCAGGAGTGCTGAGAAGAATTATACATTTGCGAAAAAAATAAAAAAAAATCATTTACAATATTTACCTGCGTAATTCTGCACGCTCAATGATTCACATCCAGTTTCGTCTAGTAGACATTCTGCATTGATATTAAGAGAAGAAATTAATAAGAGTTGGAGTCGGGACCATGATGCGGCAAGTTCATAGTAGAAGTACAATCCATAGTTGATATTTTTGGATTTTTTATTTTTATCTATTTTAGCAACCTGCAAGCCACGGTGCGTGGCAGGGGCCGAGTGCACACCAGATTAATTTTGACCCGAATATGACCCTACTAACTAACTATCGACTATCGGCTAACGAATGTTTTTACTAAGATTCGTTATTCATACAAAGGTGAAAGTGGTGTTAGATGGTAATTGAGGGATCCTAAAGGAAGGAATTTGGAGTGATTACACGCCCAATTGAATATCAATCGCGTCAAAATATGAGCTTGATGAGCTGGAAGCTATTCTGCTGACTTGAAAATAATCATGTTATTACCAAATTTTTCTATGATTAACTACTGTCAAGCCAAGGGATTACAGTCTTTCGTAAAATGGTTTAGGTTAATTACCATAATTACCCAGCTGTGTCCTTAATTGCTCTCGATCTTCCGTTGCAGCAATTACGGATAGTTACGATTTAGCGACTTACAGGGTTCGTCCGGAAAATAAGTGTACTGACTCCTGGGCTGGGCGCGCCGCTCCAGGCGCGCCCAGCACCGCTCTGACGGGCTGCGATTGGAGGGGGGTATGTTGGCAAGCGACGCTGAAAAAGGCAGTCGGCTCTGAGCTGTGGTGTAGTGAGGAGCTCTGTTAACGCGAACCTCCACGCTTCGACCCACGTCACGGAACGCGATGCCGAAGTTTTAGGAGCAGCGCTATTCCATCAAATTTGCGGTAAAGCTTGGGAAATCGTCTACCGAAACTGTCGGTATGATTAACCAGGCTTACGGGGAGTCAGCCATGTCCAGAAACATGATCTTTCGGTGGCACAAGATGTTCGTGGAGGGCAGAGAAGAGGTCGACGACGAGTCTTCGAGAGGTTCCCGATGATGCCTTCGCGGGAGCGTTCCAGGAATGGGAACGCCGCTGGAACAAGTGTATCGACTCACAAGGGTCCTATTTTGAGGAATATTAGCTTAAGATATGTAAAAGTGTAATACATTTTTTTTCCTGAGCTCAGTACACTTATTTTGAATTAATTTATTATGAATTCATTAGTGGAAATTACTACTTTGGGTTTGTGTCAAGAGAGGGATTTCAAAATGAAATTTCAATCCAAATGAAAAGCGAGTGTTGAAGATAAAGAGTAGACAAATACCTCGTACCATATGCTCTCAACACGAACAAGTCAGTTATCATGGTTATGTAAAATAACAGGGTATATGGTTAACCTTAATTCATGAAAAACGACAAGAACGATTGGCCATAGATACAGTTTCATCTTTGGCGCAAGAAACCAAATACTTGATGAAAGAGAGCCGAGGAAAGCGACCGCAGGCCTTAAAACGAAACACGTGCGACAAGGTTAGGTTTGCGGTGAGGGATCTCATTTCAGCCAAATGATTTCTTTGTTCGGTTTTCCATCCAGAACCTTTCCCCGAGGCGTTTTGAAAGAGACGACCCTTAGATGAGAATTCTAGAAACGATATCGAATTACTGACGGAGCAAAGCAGGTGTTTCAAGATCGAGCGTACTGAGACTGAGAGCAAAGAATAATTCTTCACTGCTGTGTCTTCGCCGTTATTTCGAGGTCTTGAATCTTTTCTTTGCCTTTTGTTTCCCTTTAATCTTTTGCAGGATTTGTCCTGGCGGTCATATTCAACATGCGATCATTGTGAGGTTAAAACGTTATAATCGTGTTACATCAGCAAATCTTCGCCATCAGGTTCAGCTTGCAGAAAAGGATCTCTATCGTGAGCGAAGGCTAAAGGAAACCTCGTCGTGACGAAGGGGTGCCGCCCGCAAATTAAACATACAATTCAATTATTAAAATTTACCCTTCACGCTTTAGAGAATATAATTGATACCGTTAATTAAGGCAAGTGGAATGGGCATGGTTAACGTAATTTTGAATAGAAAAATTCCACAAACGCCAGTTTCGGATTTGCTGTGGATATTTTCTCTCTCGAAGGAACAACGCTCTCCTGTTGAAGGCGCAACGTTTATAAGAACAAAAAATAGGTATGTTATTATTTAAAGATGCAGAAATCCCGCTTGAAATTCGCAAAAATCGTCAAAAATGTCGCATTTTCACCCATGAATGCCGCAATATAGTTCACGTATTACTGTGTGTGTAGATGCAATGGATTTATTTCAGAAGCTTACTTATAATAAAGCAATTTCATTTTGAATCAATATTTTGACTCCAAAATTACCATACAATGCTAAAATGAAATGAGTGAAATAAGGCAATCGAAAGATAGCTTTAGCAGGTAAGTTTCATTTGAAGGGAGTTTTCAATCAATCACAAATATGCGCTTCTGGCACATAAATATCAAAAGGATAAGGAAAATACACAGTGAATCCGCATGGGTACTGGTCTGCTTAGAGTATGCGAAATTTCCTCGTTCTGCTCCATATGTTTCGATCGCAAGGTAGGTGCTTCTCGAACTTTTTTACGGCGCATTTTATGCAGGGGTGGGCTAAACTCGATACGTATTATCCACAGAATGCGCCAGCGCCCTTGATTTTACGAAATTTGCAAAATCTGCCTTCTAATAAATACTTGAGGAAATTTACTCACGTCTTATGTATCCATTATGCCCAAGAATTTCCCGTTTCTTAATCTAGGGTGAATAGCTAATGTGACTCATGCATCCAGAAATGATTTAATTTCAACATATATTGACAAATAAATGAGTTCTTGGATAGGGTACACCTATGGATACAATGGCTTAGGTACATCATAGAAGGAATAATGAAAGGAAGATGCCACGATGGAGAGCAAGCTACAAATTCATGGGTCAAGTAAAGAAGGAAGGCTTATTATAGAGTACGGTTTTTATCATTAGAAAAGATAGATAGGGGGACGCAGCTATACAATATTTAGGACTGAAATTCTTATGATGATGATGTCTTACTATATAATAATAAAAAGAAAAGTCCAAGAAATGTTGGTCATTACGTCGAATACAGTAATTTGTTTTCCACTTAATTCAAATTCCTTCAACTATGAGTATTCCAAAAAGAGTCACGGAAAGTCTCAACCAATTGTCGTGGGTATACTCAATTTACCTGATCAGTTGCCACCCACGTGCACAGGTTTGATGTCCTCAAAAAAAAAGTCAAAAGATCAATCTTCCCTCAAATATATTTCACTCTAAAATTTATTGAGGCGGTTCTTCATCAACAAGAATTTTTATTTAATTTCCATTATTATCACGTCATGCGTCAGAGCAAAATCACTAATCCAAGAAAAAAGAGGGGAAATACTGGTATGCTTGTCCTGTTCCAAATCGAAAGCGAACATAGCCACAGCCTTAGCCTTGAATCATTTCTCAGCCAATTGGATTGGTAATTTGAACACAAGAGTGCATGCATATTCCTGCAATGAAAAATTAAACAATGAACCCCTTGAGTTGAAAAAAAATTCATTGAATCACTTTCAGTTAACACGAAGAAATAAACTGGAAGGACGGAAAGAAACTGTGTGCGGAATAAATGGTTAAATTGGTATCGAAGGCCTTTTATATTACGTTTTACTGGCAATAAAACAGCGAAGGGCACAGCTATGAAAAGCGAGGACTGTCTGCATATGATTTTTTGTCGAGTCCAAGCGAAATACATATCTGATATCACAAAATGGAACAAGTGGTATGCATTAGAATTCTACCGTTAATCACGCAAGAAACTAAATTTGTCGACGATCGAAGAAATACACTCATTATAAATGTATGAAGACTTAATTTCCAAAATGATAATATCCAAGGTTTTATAAAAGATTCAAGAACAATATTCATTCAAGTAAGATCTGGATAAAGATATGTTTATATATAAATATAATTATATATATATATATATATATATATATATATATATATATACATATATATATATATATATATATATATGTATATATATGTATATATGTATATATATGTCATTATCTAGACCTTACTTTCATTAATATTATGCTTGAATCTGTTATAAATGTCCTGGCACTCTCAACCGCAGTATTAGTTCTCTGATTTAATGAACAAAAACAATTATTTTTTAGATCATTCGAGCTCCAATTGGACCTTACTCATAAGATGTATATTGCTAACAAACAAATACTCTATCATTGAATTACTTCTATGGACATTTATTGCATGAATACACTTTCTCAAACATGAAAGATAAATTCTAAGAGGAAAGAATATTTGCCAATAAATACCTTTTTCGAACGGATGGCAGAGTGAATAAAAGTATCATCTTCTGCGCATTTTAATAACAGAACTTTTCTATCATTCTTTCTTCGTGGAAATTCACGACACACTTCCTTTGAGTCACCACAGTATTGTCGGACTGAAGCCGTTTTTCCGCTTTTATGTGCATCAAATTGCATGCAACCATGGAAGTAATTTGTGAGTAAGAGTATGTGACGAGTTTTAAATTTGTATCCAAAAGTTTGAATGGGAAAAAACATTGCAGTTATTCAAGAGGGTACGATGCAAAAAGGACATACTATAATTAAAGTAATACTAACATGGTGTTATAGTTTTCAGGCTGATTGTAGTTGTCGATTGTCAATTATACTCCTAGTGATTCTGCGAAATCTAAACATAAGGCTGTATAAAATACTATCAAGGCATCGATTTATTTCCAGATTTGATGGAGAAGCATACCTACAGAATATATAAGCTGCGCGGTTGGTAAGGTTTATTGCGTCCGGCTAAATGTAAACGCTCGATTTGGAATAACATATTGAGCACTCTAAAGAATTTCCATATGGTTGAAATGAAAGTGGTTATGCCTATAAATTCTTCTCTCAGTTTTCGTAATGTCGGCAGGACATTGAAAGTTGAAATAATTTCTAATTAGATCAATGCCTCCCAAATTGTTTGTTTTCTGGATGTTTTTTTCATTCTATCCTATGCACTAATACTGTAACATTTCAAATATCAACCCTTAGACTTGGAAGTTTGCTTGCTGTCTCAGTCCTAAAGCTCTGAGCACTCGTCTGTGATGAGAACTTGAGCCACCATTGGTTTGTGTTCTCTATCTAATTCCCAGCGTTTGCTGCTCGGGGCTTCCATAAGGCTGTGGCCGTCGTTTCACCCGCAGTCTGCCGTTCAATTCCGAGATCTATGCGAGGGCTTAAAGGAGATGTGCCCACGCTCTCCTTGCCTCTCTCTGTCCCTACTACAACTTGGACCACCGCCTACGAGGCCATCAAAGCACGGCGACGAACTTGGAGGCGTAGGGGAAGAAAGAAATGCGGCGTCAAAAATAACAAATCTCAAACAGTGTGATCTAACGTATGTCCAGATTTTCGGACGACACCGAGCCACAGCGTAAAATTGCGCGACTCGAAAAAAATCCTGCAATATGGTTAAAAAATAAAGTAATTCTGAGCCATAAAAAACGTACCTAGGTTTGTCCTCGTTCTCATATACTTTTTTAATTACCTTGTTTTTTCAAAAAAAAACGGTGAAATTGCGAAGAATTGAAGGATAAGGCCGCAGGAATAACAAATTGTCTCTTGGGCGAGAGAACAAGTAGTTTCTTAGTACCAAGTCAAACATGAAACACCATTACATATCACGAAGATGTAGTTACGTGAATAAATATGAGTGACAAAACCTAGAGCCACTAGTTTAATCATGAACAGACACGACAATATACAGTTAATTTTGGTCGGAATACAAAAAAGAAAAAATCATTGAATTATTAAACTAAAATAATGCCATGTCCCGGCTTTAGTAAACAGGTAAAGACTGGAAAGATACGATACTCCCATTGAGAAAATGTCATTTATACATGAAATTTCAATAAATTTCATTGGAGGGAAATGGATAGATGAGGTAGGTTTTGTGCCTATTTACCTCGTCGAGGAACCGGATTAAAATCCTAGTTGTGGGAAATGGTTTACCAGTAATCTTATGCCTGTGTTGATGACATAAGAGGAGAAAGTAGAGTGACCATAATTCTTCGTTTGACGAAGGATGCATAGTACGGAGCACCACTTGGCACCTAGGGTCTTAAAGAACAACGCAGACATCGGGCGTCCAAATATTCTCCTTTTGCTTCCAAAATTCATGCCAATCTTTATGCATCTACTACTCGATTGCAATTGAAGAATTTAATTCAGCAGTTAATAGATATAATGAATAATTAAATTCAAGTACCGAAGCTCCTTCAAGGTCATGTAGTATTATTCCTTTTGACGGGTGGTGACCTAACACCCCCCGCCACACGCTCTTGCGGGGTTTTATTTAGATGTAGCATCAAAAAGGTTTAACCAAGTGTTAAAAAATGAGATAAAATCACAAGAAATTAAGAAAAGCCAGATCATTACTCTCTTGTTTTTCCCATGGGGACTCGGGATTTGGAAAAAATATTTTGAAAATTATGCCTTTCAAAAAATAGATGGGTGTTATTTACAGTGAAAGAAGCACATGTGAAATTGGACGAGGTATTTACTCTGCAGAATTTTCCTATCTGGCCCTGTTTGATTGAGACTGACAAAGGGAATCGCACGTCTTCTCCGAACGAGTGTTACATTTCTTTGTGTATTCCTTCATGCTCGGAAACGGAGGCTAAATATAAAAATGTCACTCAGCTCATGGAAATGGGACAGAGGAGGAAGGCAGGACAAAAGTGGCGAAAATAGCAAAGGATATCGCACGAAAATAATTCCGTTTTGTAGGATTGGCGCACACACAAAAAAAAACTAAATGTCAGTTTGATTCGAACGGAACAACCGTTGGAAAAGCTTTGGGATATTCATGATTCTATGTATGTACAAGAATAACTACATCCATCGCGAATAAATGGAAGGGGTTCTTTTTAGATTAACTCTGGTGGCTAAGAAATACACTCGATGTGCAATGAAGAAATTGTAAGCAATATTCCGAAACGCATATGGCATATAATCGTAAATATTTCAAATGAGAGGTATGTATTATTTGACGTGTGCACCCTGACTCATTCGGCTTATTTGACTCAGGGTTGAATAACATAGCAATACGATTATGATGAAAACTATATGCAAAGAAAATTCCCTCGTCACTTCAGAAAGGTCAGGCCAAGAAAGTATGCAGCAGAAATATAGATGGCATGGAAACGTTATGAAAAAACGAACGCTGGAGAGTGTTGAGTTTCAACTTTTGAGTAAGAAGATGCACTTTAAATATCGTACCTGCGGAAATTTTCCAGTTCGATCCAAATATTAAAACAATGCTTACGTGGTAAAAGTCTTTATGAGACCATAGTAGGTACTTTATTTTATGAGTAAAGGCGTTGCTATCAATTTTTAACGTGGCATGCACTTCTTTCCATTAAGTGAAATGCCAAATAACCCATTTATATTAGTCCAGGGGAACAGATGTTATTATTGATCGCTCATAATTTTCTCTTAACTTCATGGAATCTAAAGACATTTCGCATATGTGTTAGTTCCGAATTGACTGCAATTGAGAGGATTCAACCGAATTTTTGGCACAAAAGCCTTTCATGATATCATATTTCATTCCCCTCTCAATTGTCATTGACGACTTGACCTTCGATAGTACGTTGTAAAAGAAATTATTTAAGCAGGTAGTAGTACTTCAGCAAAATGAATGCCACCCCTCTAATTTGTCCGATGAGTATCATATCCGCCAAAGACAAGTGATAATTAGCAATATCTAAATTTGTACCCCTTAGCTCGCAAGAAACATGATTTTTATTAGTTTGTTCTCAATCGGGAAACTTCAAAATATCATTCGGCCCTATAGATATTTGCAACCCACAGTTAAGAATTTATTCAGTTTGGTGTAGTGGTGCATAGTATTGAAAACATTTAGTTTACAGGAAGAACAGAGGAACGAAGCTTGAACTTTCAGAGAACACCACGTTTCCGCTTCAGTAATTAACCCACAGTTACCGACGGATTTAAAATAGAAGCGGGTTTACATATCGTGACTAATCGATATGAAACAGGAAGGTGTTTTACACTCAAAGGAAATCGATGCTTTACTGTTTACTTCGCATTACAGGCGATATTCAATGAGGTAGAAGAGGTCGGGAGAAATAATGAGATCCATCGCGATATTTGCTCTGATGGTAAGGATAATTGTTAGGCAAGAAAGATGGTAAGAGGGAGAGAAAGGTCATTGCACACAGGAATGACTGGGCTGGACGTTGGAATTAGGATCTGAAGAAAGTAATGCTGCAATAATGTCGATAAGTTGTTCAGAAATTGCTGAGGAGGAAAATTGCTTATCAGGCGCCGTCCAACATCAAACTCCATACGGTAGATTAGCTTTGTATAATTAATCGCGCTAGTTTCCTCTGTCTATAAATCATCAAGTGTCGACCAAAAGGCCATCCTCTGAGACGGGATGGTAACCTGCGACCTTTAAGCTAGCCGGCGAGCACGTTTGCTGGAGGTTAACCTGGCCGCCGGTTGGGGCGGAGGGGTTAAACCATATCCGCACCCGAGCTAAGTTCAACGACCCACGAGATTCCAACTCCGCTAAAAATCACATTTCGGCACTTCACGTCTCGCTTTAAATTTATACATCTTCTTCGCGAGGCATTTCAGCCATGCCTTTCTTTTTACTCCGCGGCCAGTCAAGATGTAGATGCATGGAACGAGTCGGGAGGGTTTCCATTAAGCTGGAAAAAATTGAAAGACCCCTTCGAAATTTCCCATTACGGAAGAATTCCAATTAGACGCGAAAAAATTCGAGGTCCGCTGCAATCAGTTCTCAACAAAGAATCTCATAACAATTAATAAAGCACACAGAAATCAAATTTGATTTGCTTTTGTCTAAATAATTTACTAATCTAAATTCAAGTTGGAAATTCTTTAAGTTTTATATAAGGCGAGATGAATCATATGAAAACGAAGGTATTGAGGTTTTTAAGAAATATGAAGACTAAAATAAAGGTTCATCGAACATAAGCTAGAACAGGTAGGACAGTTAACGTATTTAGGAAGTGATTTACAACAAAGTGGGCACAGCAGTAGGGACTTCTAAAGGAGAAAATCGTTTCTATGGGACGCTTTTAAAAAGACAGGGTAAAGAATATTTTACCACGACTTATGTCGGCAACCTAAGTCAAAATATAAAGATAAGGCCAGAAAATTAAAATGGAGTGTAGTTTTGTATGGCTCAGAATCTTCGTAGTTGACGCTAGAGGGTAAACAAGGTTTTGGGGACTATTGCTATTTAGATGTGGGCATGGAGGAAAATGGAAGAAATATAATAAATACATAGGAAAACAAGTAAGTTCTAGACATGGTAGGGGAGGAGAAAAGGTAATTGGATGGATTTTTTAAGAAGGTTGAACAAGTACATAGATGCAGGAGATATTAAAATGCATCAATGGATGCGATTGAGAAAAATCACTGAGTTTTCGTTAATATGAAGCGAGGTAGAAATAAAACAGAGATAAAGATTGAGTTACTGCAATGGGGCTTGAGGATATTCTGTGTTACGTTTTGCCCGGTAAGATGTCCAGTAGTTTGTAGCGTCTGGGTGCATTGCAAACCCTCCGAAACTCGGTAAACTGCTGCTATTAATAAGACAAGATAATTTAAAACCATAGAGCCTAGAAATTCGCACGCATTTATAAGGTTTTGCTATGAAATAGAAATAAAGAAACATCTTACGAAGGAGACTTAAGCCATAAGGAAGTATGGCGTGCTGCAAAACACAAATCGTCGGATTGAAATAAATGCAAGAATTCGCAGTAACTTACTCTGCTTATTCATTTCTTGCAAGTATGAAAAAATTGAATGCGACCATATTACATCGGTGTGCCTGAAATAAATCTAAATTATACTTTATTTCGAACTTGACTCGACTTTGATACTTGACTCGAGTTTAAATCCTAGCAAATTCTACAGTCTAAAATTTTCGAATAATTGACTCAGTCTTCAGGGGTTAGGATTATGAGGTAACGTCACTTATCTCTTTCTTAAATAGAAGAGAACTCGAGGACGCTTTAAGTTTCATTTGAGTAGGAAAATTACATTAGACGAAGACTTCGCAGAGCCTTACATTTAAACGAAAACCATGTGCCTTCAGGGAAAAATAGACGTTCCGTCGTTGATATTTCGGTTTGATGAGCAATCGGTACCCACCCTTACAGTTTTTTTTGTCAGGGTGAATAAAATCGAGTCTTGAATATTAAATGGAGATTCGGTTAGGATTCGATATCAACTAATACCTATATTTATTCATTCCTTATAAGGAAGCAATGAACCAGAATAAGGAACATCGAGTCGCTGGGAATTTTTTTCTTATTTTATTGTGAAAAGTTGCGTTGGTAGGGCGAAAATCACGCATCTCCCCATCGCGTGACGACACTCGGTTGATTTAAGAGGTCACCTTGAAATTCATGCAGCGTCCAGTCCGGGCACCCACCTACATGTTCTACGTACGCTGTCGCCCTAAATGCAACGAAACGATCTCACAGGAAGGAATTAACGACGCCATTTTGAGACCGAAAAGGTCTTGGATGGCCTCCCCCGTGGCGGTGTCATCTCCCATGCTCACCCACTTCTCCTCCACAGCGGCTGGACCAGGAGGAAGGCCTTCGGGAGAGGGCCGGGCAAGAGACGGGTGACATCTTGTGTTGTTACCTCAGAGAGTGGGATGGGGGAAGGTGGGAGAAGAGGAGGGGAAAGGTCCAAGAGGGCGAGCGAGGTGGGATTTCGTCTGTGCAAGGTTTCGGGGGCTGGGCTGGTCCGCAGCACCTGTCGCCCCTCCCCTGAGTGTGTGCACCACGACCACACTGCTAGAACTCTGCGGCACTCGGCTGAAAAAGGCGAAGCCAAAAAGTAAAGGCTATATGAATTTGCCGGTCTCGGCGTCGCCGGGATGACGAACGCCCTTGACTGCCAATTCTCAGGACGCGGATTCGAATCCTTCCTGAGTGAGTTGGTACGTAGGTTTTCATTCGTTCTTGTCGTTTGCCGATTCAATTCATGATGCTGAACGCAATTTGGATGGTCTGTCTCTTATATATTGTTTCTTTTTATCGAATCGAATTATAATATATCCTGTACGTTCATCCTCCAATTAAAAGAATTTCTGAACCTATGGATACATTTGGTTCTTAAGTTTCTGCGTTGTTTTGAAATGTGAAGCCGTTTTGTTATCGATTTTCCCTTCACCCTAATTTTGTCTTTCGTTGAGTACAGAATCTCTAACCATCCTGTTGGCGAATACAAGTCAGAACTGACGTCTTCTGACTTGAAGAAGCCAGCAGAGTGGTTGAACAATTTGCTTTCCTTGGAGGACAAGTCGATGCGCAGGGGAACTAGAAAACGGATATCCGATGAACATTGTTTTATTTAAAAAAATACGCTGAACAGGGATTAAAAAAAAATAGCTTCAACAAAAGAAGATTACTCTAACAATCACTAAGTTAGTCATTTTTCTTGAAAAGGCGTTCCATGTGAGAGTTTTCGTAAGTAAACGTACGGAAATGTACGTACTGTGCATCAATGGGTGTACTGTAACCTATTGTTATTAAGGAATCGAGATGAGGTTGGTACTTAGCAGTGGAAAGAATAAAAATGCAAACCAATATCTCCTTTTACACGTGAAGCGTAACAGATACGGAATTTGTCCTCCGTATCCATACTTCGTAATCGACAACAAGTTAAATTCATTAAATAGAGTAGACTCTCCGTTTGGTAACTAATAATTACCTGAGAGTATAATGGAATACTTTTCGTTCGAAATATGTCTGGCGTTAACGAAAACTACCTCAGAAAGCAACCCACTCGATACGAAAATCGTCCGCGAAGACAAGGTCTTTGGGCCAATACAAAGTTACTCATGGATAACGGATATATTATGATTACAATTTTAGTATTTTAGGAAATGACGATACGTACATACGTCTGGTAAATTATATCTGAGGCATTTTTAGAGAGAGCTAAAAGATATAAATAAATTTCCAGTCTATATTCTCGTGGTCAAGTGCGAAAAATGGCATCAACGGGAAGTGGTTTTTGATAAATGGAGGTCACCTTCAAACTTTCGTCACACTTGGTTGCAAATAATTGAAGTAAGACAGCGGTTAGGAGTGCTCTGAAACGATTGAGCCGTCCCAACGGTCAGTTTCCAGTTACCTACGCAATTTGAAAATTCAAACGCTGCCGTTAAGGCCGGAGTCCAAGGTCACCCAAGGGTTACGCACGATCGGAGGGAATAGAAGCTTAATTGAAAACTCATGGCAAGTCATAAAACGACAAACGCTAATGTAGACGAATGATTATCTTACTCACTTTCAAATTCTTATTTGAGGACGACGATGATTTAAATAGGTACATAGACAAAGATCGATTGAGGGTGAGAAAGAAAGAGAAAGGGACAAAGACACGCTCGCAGAAATGTGAATAAAAGTGCCTCGCAAAAGAGTTACGCCACCCTTTCTCTCAATGCACACACACACACATTCAGACTTCTCCCTCCCTCAGGTACGAACGTTGGGTAAAGAGGAAGTGGATGCGAACAAAGTCAACATTTATTTATCTTGTCTCACGCTTCCCCCTTACCAAATCTCCATTCTGTCTCTCTCTCTTTCTCCCTCTCTTTTAACTCCCTCCTTCACACATGCACACACATTCACACGCAAACTTATTTCTTAACGGGGCAAAAACCCCGAAAATAAAAATAAACACTTTTCCCCTGGCCTCGGTGTTTTTTTCAAGGTTAGAAAAAGGGCGGCTGCAAGAGCGTGCGGAGGGCCGAGGAGGCGCGCTGTTGGCGGGAAAACATTCGCGTGTGCAGATTCGTTTGGTGAAATCGCAACGTCTGTGAATTCAGGAAATCTTTTTTTGCTCCCGCAACGGCGTAGCTGGTTAGCAGACCACGGTGTGGGACAGGATCGCTGTCATTGAAATTTTCTAATTTTTGCAACAGACCTTTCATTCAGAGCAGCAGTCATGCATTTGAAAAATGTTTCATTATCATCGACTATCATCTTCTTCCTTTTCGCAGAAAAGATATAATTGCGGATTTCATCTGTAAAGGCATAAAGAAAGAATGTGGAGTTGCTTGTAAAATATTTCAGCCGTAAATCATCCGATCGTTGCGATAGTTCGAAGCATGAACCAAAATTGATACGGAATACCATTTTATTCCCCCTTACTCAAGCTAGACAGGTGCGCTGGACGTACGATTTGTTCTTGGTGATCCAGTTAATTTTTTACTTCTAATTGGTAGATCGTGATCCTTGGAGAACATCATATTTATTGGAGAAAGAGAAGCCTTTGCCTTTTTTATTATCGCTAATACATAATCGTGGTGTGTAGCCCATGTTTAACCGTAGCCCTTCGCTCATTCCTCTCCTTTTTTACGATGGTTAGACATGCTGATAGTTAATAAATAGATTTAAATGGGGTCTGACATGTGCATTCCAAAGCTGTAAACAATGATTCTTTCACTTAGGATATATTTGACAAGTGAACGCATCCATTGCTCACAATCAGTGCGTGACAATTTACATTTTTTATTGATTTCCCTTTACTTCTCTCAATGTATTCATTTATAACTCTTTCATGAACATTATAGGCATTCAAACTACGGGAGAAACATCTCCCAGACATTAACCAGTGCAACCTAACAGCGATAGAAATTTCCATTTGAATCAAAACTGTCGAAATTTTAGCTCCCACGAAAAGATTGTAGGTTTTTACAGCTGGTGACCGATGCGAAAAATGGTCTGTTTTGTTTTTATTTCCGGGGTAAAGGTTCTCGGGGAGCACAACCTCCTCCCGGATCCTTTCGTGCTCTTGACATATCTCACTCCTTCCCACAAGGCCCCGCACACCTCCCGCCATCTTAAAGCAAGCCGAGTAATTCCTTCTTTCGTCCACCGACCGACCGAGTGTGGCATTTTCCCATCTCTCTCCCTCTCTCTCTCTCCACTCTCTTTCCTCCCTTCCACTATACTCCTCCGTATCTGGCTGGGAAGTGGAAATGTTTATACTTGCGAGGGTGGGTGTGGGGAGCGGGGTGGGTGTGGGGGAGGAGCGGAGATTGCAGGGAGGAGGAGAGGGCAGAGAGAGGGTGGGGAGTGAAATGGGAGCGATGGATGGGAGGAGAGGCAAGGGAAGAGAAAAGGGTTGGGGGAGGGGACGCGTACATTTTGAAAAGGACGACGGGGTCGGAGAGAGAGAGAGAGAGAGAGAGAGAGAGAGAGAGAGAGAGAGAGAGAGAGAGAGAGAGAGAGAGAGAGAGAGAGAGAGAAGAGAGAGAGAGAGAGAGAGAGAGAGAGAGAGGGTGGGTGAGGGGGGAGGGAGGAAGATAAAGAATAGGGAGAAAGAAGCAGAGGGAGGTGGGCGAGTTGAAGACTAAGGAGAACGGTTGGAGAAGAAAGAAGAGGAGGTAAGAATCAGAAGTGGAAGAACGAGAGAGAATAGAGAAGGGGCGGGCCCCGGCGGAGTAGGAGGGTTGGCGAAGAGGGCATAGGGAACGGGGGTGGGCAAGGAGCTACAGGGAGTGGGAGGAGGGGTGCTTAGAGGGGGAGGAGAAGAGGAGGAGGTGGGAGGAAGAAGTGGAGGGAGAGACCGTCTCTCTCTCTCTCCTCCTCGTCCTATCCCTCACGGAAGAAGAAGCGTGGGTGGCCGAGTGTGACGGGGAGTACACGCCTTTGCAACATCGGCGGGTTGGCAGCCCTGTTCGCCTCCACCCCCCCCCCCCTCCGCCCCGTACCCACTCCCCCTCTCGGAGCCGCTGCCATCCCTCCCTCTTCCGCCCCGCCCCTCCCCTTGCATCCTACTCCGAATCAAGGGGTAATCCGTTTCCTTTTGCTCCCTCCAGACCTCTCCTTCCACTCCCGCCACCTCCTCCTCCGCCCCTACTTATCCTCGAAAATGAGAAAAGGAAAAACGAATATGTATTTCACATCTTTTCTTTTTCCACCTTTCGATTCGTCCTTCCTCGCCCCGCGCGCGCACCTCAATGCGTTCCCGCCGACATGCCCTTTGACATTACCGTGAGGAACGGTCTCGAGCGGAGTTAATTCCACGTCGTTACTCTTAAACGCAACCTCCTTGCTTCCTCCGTACGCACATTTTCATCTCCCGCGCGAATAATGCACACGATGGTAATAAAGGCTCACGCGCGCTCGCCAAAGAGTGGGAGGGCCTCTCCCTCTCTCTCTCTCTCTCGAGTCCGGGTTCTTTCAACTTTCTCCCCCGTTTTTCTTTCGTCTTGTCTTTTTCTTCCGGCCAAGCGTCGGGCGGGCGATCGATTGTCGATTGTAATTGCCGCCACTCCTCGGGGTAACGCGCGCTACGGCACCGAGAGGTATCCTCCCGGTCGTACGTTTTAGCATGGGAACAAATATATATATGGCGCATTACGCACGAGAACGTGAAACCCATTTCATTTGCACAAACGCTCAGATACGTTTTAAGGTCGTTCGATTAAAAACGCTCATAGATGTAGGATTTATCAATAACTCTCTGTGCGAATGAGTTTCGAATATCAGAATATAATTTGGATTTATTTTATTCTCCGGCACTGGGTGCATTTATCATAGAAATGACGTATGCCTTAATCCCAATATGGCCGATTTGCACATTGTGATGCCTTCACACTTCCAGCGTGCTTTCATATCATATAATCACATAATTATGCATATTTTTATGATTGCATCGGCTCCATGAAGTTTTTCTGGCCCTTAATTGATTGATTGACCCTCCTTCCTTACACTGATTTTTACTCAAAAGTTTTGGGAAAAATATTCAAGGTGAACATGAATAAATAATAATTCAGGAATTTATAATAAATGATATAAATAATCATATATCATTGCAAATTTCATATTTTTCCGTCTTTACATTAGGAAAACCTTGTGGAAAAGAGTATCTATGCTTCAGGCACATTTTATAGAAATCATTCACAGAGAAAGGGTTCTTATGTAAGACACGCTAAATGCCTTAACTTCTGCCAAGGCAATTTATCCAATTCTCTACTCAGCTCAATTTATATGAAGTAAACTAATGTTAACGCATTTGTTTGAGCCGATTGATGGCTATAATTAAGGGAGAAAGTCCTTACAGTTTGATCCTTCTTCGGTCGTGAGAGGGCATTTGTTGCAGCGAAATAGAAGGTTGAAAGACGATTCAAATTATGGGTATATCTGTAAATGACCGTACCAATGAACAATGGGAGATGTGATAGAGGCTGCTCGGACGCCTTTCATATAAAATTTCGAAAATAGACAGCCACATTTTTCATTAAGAGTTTTTAATGTCTGGACCACCCTCCAGTACCTTGGCTACAAATTAGTTGAAAACTACCGGGAGACTAGCAAATTTTTTCATGGTTACTCCGATGAATGATCATCCTGGAATGTTAATTTTACTCGTGAAACCATCGTGGGGGAAAAATATATTACTGTTGTTTTTCGCGCGGCGCTTCACTAGCAAATGTTATAAACTATGTTTTATGTTTTGACCGGAATTGTAAAAACCGCATTTATCAGTACTTATAAAAGTTAATCCGTGTGAGCCCTTAGTCGTGAGGCATTATGAATGTAAAGCAACGCTTAGAAGGAAAGAACTCCCATAGCCGAAATTAAGTTTGCAACCAAAATTGGCAAAGAATCCTGATAAGAAATTCAAGCACAACAGGTATTGTGCTTGAATCCTGTATTTGTCACCGGCGATTACATTATTTTCGGTCCACAATCATGATAAACACATTTTTTTCCGTCCCTGTACCGTGTACTTTGGCGTGGTGTTCAATTTTCCTATGAAAAACAACTTTTTTGTTTTTACGTTCGGCGTCAAACTCAATAACCTCCGGAGCTGTTCTTCATATTTTTATCAGCATGACATTTTGATACCTTACGAGGATATATTTCAGAATTTATTTTAAAAATCCAGGATTCACTAAAATAAATATTGTGGGAATGAAACAAACAAAGAAGTACTGGGTATTTTCGAAATCCGTTCCCAAGAATAAATGGCACATGTTTAGTGCTGATATCTCAGCGGTAACGAATAATGACCCCGAAAGATGACTTTCTTACCCAACAGATGGAAAAATTTTCATCTAAGCGTCTCAAATTTCAAGAGCGAATTCGCGTGCCAGCGATTATAAATGATTTCACGTCATTTCGGTGAAGAATTCACAAATCGCTCATCACCGATACTCTGAGTAAAGCACAGGAATAAAAATGTTCACTATATTTATTAGCTAATTTTTCATTATTTTCTTCATGGAGAAGTGATACATTAACCGTCATACGTAAACCGCCTGTCGTGTCAATGCCAGCAGAAGTGAAAACATACCTATCTCATAAACTACGAGCCTCTGGTAATTATATGCTACGCTACATGTGGATGCTGTGATATTAGTCATTAATATCGTGAATTTGGAGGTTATGGTATAAATAATAATTAGCCATATGAAGTTTCCAAAGAAATGGCTAATGTAAAAGCCTATACATCAGAAGAGCTATAATTGAAAACCCTTTTTCGCGTGGCGTGTTTAACTTTGTTTGCTGATAGCGAATCGCCAGATTGGAAAATGATCGCGCAAATCTCTCAGGTTTGGCTGTCTAATTTATTTATTTTTTCCGTTTAGTTTAATCACTGGAATCGTGTGGGTATTTGAATTCTCCTTCGGTACTCTTAAGGACATGCGAGTATTCTGTACACTTACAGAATGTTTTACTTGGGCTTTCCCTTCGAGGCTTGAGGGACATCCACTCTAGTTTTTCTAAAAATAATCCCGAAACACCTTTCCCATTATTATAGTATTCCTCGGCATTCACGAATGATTGCTCAATGACTAACTGCTCGCGTCTTCCTCGTCGGCCATCTTGATGTGAGGTACTAGCGTATTGAATCATTTCGACGGCAGTTACTGCTGCAAAGGAGTGCGTACTTGCCAAATTTGATTTACATTTCGTGTACGATATTGCTTTCCCTACATTTTGTAATTCCCTCCTTTTAACTTTGGCATAAGGAATTCATCAGCAAATGATATTATAATGCAGGGTGAAGGTCAATTCATTTCTCGGTTCATACTGATCCCATTCCCCAAGGACTCCAAGATATTGTTGCTGGGAAATTAAAGTCAGCTCCTATCAGCACACATTTTTATGATAAAAAGTGAAGCTTACTCCTTCATTTATCATGGGATGAGAAGCATTTTTTTTACCTTGAGTGCTTTCGATTAGCTAACTATTTTCGAGAACATCGAGCTAAGAAACGAACAGGTCAGTCACTCACGGGTTAATCGATAGAGAAATTTCATGGTTTCGTCGGAAAGATGAAGATAAGTCAGTCAAAAAATATACCCTACGCCTTCCTCTGGTCGAAAACAACAAGAGAATGCGAAAACAGTAGACCTCTTATCAGTCATGCGCCGGGCTGGCCACACATTTCGAAGACAGGAAACCGAGTGTAGCCCTCCTATGACCATCATGTTGAAGGAGAAGAAATCATTATGCCCTCCTTTCTCTCTCTTTCTTCTTCTCCATATCTCTCCTTCTCTCTCGCTCTCTCTCTCTCTATCCAGTTGAGGCTGCTCCTCCACTATCGGGCATTCCTCACCACTCCCTCTTCCTTCCATCCATCTCCCCTTTCCTCGAAGTTGTTCTCTCTATCTCCCTTCCTTCCGCCAAAGGGCCTTTGCGTGCACTCCCCAGACCGATTCCCTTTCCCTCCTTCTCTCCTTTACCTCCGCTCGTTTCCTTTGTCCACCCTTCCCAGTCCGTCCTCGGCTGCGTGCCAAGGCGTGTGTCGTGGGCAGTGGCGCAACACGCCGCGCTCATGAAGGACCACGGACGATCCCCTCCTCTCCCCCCTCTCTCCCCCCACACCCGGGGAACTGTGCGATGCCCGAGTTCGAACATCGCGGCGCGATGTAAATTGAACATCGCAGCGGTGCCGAAGCCGCGACGTCCACTTTCGCACCGCACATCACTTCGCGTCTTAACGTCTCACTCACTCACACTAAGATCTCAGCTTTTCGCTCTCATGGGGTATACAAGGCAATGGCGATTTGCCTTCCATCTCGATGCAATATCATGCGAGTATCGCAGTCGATGTATGTCACGGTCCATCTCTAGGGGCCGTATTGGCTGTGTTTTTAGATATCACCCTCGAGTTTACTCGGGTGTGTACAGAGGCATTGGCCATCAATTTATAAAAAATAACCTCGAGGCATTGCCACACTGCTCGGTGTACAATTGTGAAGGATACTACAACTTAGCGAAATAGTCTTAACTCAATCCGTCTTTATTTATTAGAATTCTACTACTCTTCGATATATACTCCCTTCTCATTGATGGATATTTGTATTTACTATTAATTTTTAAGGTCTAAAAAATATAACTTCTCATTTATAACAATACATTATGCTGAATGCTAACAGGAGAAATATGCTAATAATATTTCACCGTAAAAGATTCATTGCGAATTCGCTAATATTTGTAGTGGTAATCATATTATGCATGGGGTATTTTTATACATCCCCTCCCGTAACCTCAATAAAATGCGGCGGGGGGGGTTAATTTTCTCCTGATATAAATACATGCAACGTAAATAAATATATAAATAACTTTGGCCGCTAACGGATGAATCCGAATGAGTGGCACGACGCATGGAGGAGAAAGAGATGGATTTGACATGTCATGAGACACAATGAATTCGTGAGGCGCATAACGGAAGGGCAAGCAGGGAATATAAGAATTCAAGAGGAGAGCCGAGGGGCAAATACGTAATAAATCCGGAGTTTGGAATGGTGTGAGGAAGGGCATCTATAAGATGCTAGGGGAATCAGCATGTTGGCTAGAACCTTCAGTGTGTAGTCATCCCCTGCCGCACACCCTTGCGGTGGCTTGCAGGGTATATATATAAATGAAAATAAAAAGAAATATAAAATTAACTCTCGGAGGGCATAGCGGCCAATCCGCAGATTGAAATACAGGAAGTAATGAGATGGTCCAAGGTTTTTACTTCCCATCGAATGGACTGAGGAGTTGCTCTTGCAATGTTCCCGAATGACTCACGAGAGGGAACTGCAATGTTATTGAATCCCTATGAATATCTACTCTCTATGCCATCAATACTTGACCTTCAAGTGACTAGAGATCAGTCACAATAAGCTCTACTGATAATTTCTACTAGCCTTCGCATAGAACTTCTAAATTTCTTTCAAAAATTATTCGTTGAAAAGACATTAATTCTTTGGTTCACTCTCCCTAGCAACACAATAAAAACATTAAATATTAATAAAATTAGATATTTTCGAGCATTTCCGGTCATTCCTAAACTGCGTTTTGCTTTTCAGAGTAAAGCAAGAACAAGAACTCGCAATATATGTTACATTTGTATTTTTATGATTTATTATGCTATAACGATCAATATAGTGTATGTTTATGGTATTGTTATTTTGAGAAAATTGGAAATTAAAGCCTTCCTCGTCTAATTATTTATGCAAAAATTACTCATTCAAAAGATACCATTCATATTTTTTCGTAATGCATTATTATCCGCTGCGGCGAAATGTATACTTCGTAACTTTAATCGATGCATTTTTTTACTCAGGTGGCTTTGCAAAATTTAGAAATAAGTATGATTTATTACGTCAGCAAAAATCGAGAAGAATATATCATGCGCATACCATTGGCAATTACCAATCTTGGACCCGGAAATCTATGTTAATGATAGCAAATCGACTAATGAGGTAAGCAAAGATTTTCTCTTAGCGAAGATTTGTATTCAGGGGAAGGTGGGATTCAATGAATGCAAGGAGAATGAAAGGGAGTACCTGAGTAAGGGGTCTTTCATCGAAAGCTACAGCGGAAGGAAATTTTTCAGACAAACTAAGGACGTTCACACATGAAGACTTCTCGACAGAAGATAAACCATAGTCGCCTGTCTGAATGGGTTCATAAGTACGACCAGACACCCTCTGAGGCAGGAGGGATAGATGTCTCGATGGGAGGACCCAGGGACAAGAAAATTAAAGGAAGGACGAAACAAATAAGACACACCAAAGATGAGTGGGAGAGAGAGTGATGAAACATAGGACAATAGATTGATTCATTTAGTGGGGTGAGGAGCTGTGCGGCAGCAGACCCACACCCAGATGCCTGCGAAAACATCCTGAACCACCTGATACGCAAAACGATGACGATGCCATGGCTGCAGATGGTAATATATAACCGGACACCCCTGGGAATCTCGAACCCGCTCCGTGGAGGTCTGTATTATTCTTTGATACTCGCAGTCTTCATTAGCATCGGCCAGTTTGGCAGCGAGCTTTTTTCGAGCTTGCCGGTCCTATATTAAGCAAAATGTGAACCTTGATAACCTTAAAGTTGCCTAATAGTTTTCAATTATCAGAGTTGTGTAAAGTTCAAAAACCAGAGTCCTCGCAAAAAAAAATTTCTTCGCGTATGTGGCGTGACGAATTATGGGGACTGTTAAACGTAACCAGACCTTCGTCAAAAGATAGCGTATGGGATAATTCTCAAATATCTAAGCTTGCCGTCATAACCTGTCAAGACTAAATTCAAGGATGACAACTTGGAAGCACAAAATTAACCATTAGTGAAAACGAAGTCCTTGGCTCGGCTCAATTAAAATTATCTGTTAAGACCTTGTGTTGATAATGTAATTGGGTATGGCTGCTAATTATTGACGTTTTGGAAATTTCGCAAGTCAACGCTACGTTTCAATGATTTGGATGTGGTTCGATTCACTGAGTGTCTCTTGTAACAAAACCGATTGCACTTTTCATTTTCTGTCACATTAAAAAAAAAAGAGAATGAAAACCAAAGAGATGTAACAAGGCTTAAATTGCCAGTTCGAATAGTCTCGAGCCATTGAGTTGCATGATATCAACACGCGAATACATCTACAAGTAGGTTCGATCCGGAACAGTATCAAGAATCTGCAACAAAATCTCAATTTTGGGTCAAAATCATCGGCGGTTATTCGAAAATCGGAGAGAGGAAAGCCTTTTTTCAGATTTTCACATTCAAGTGATTGATCACGCGCTAAAAACACAGGAAACAAATGATTTAAAAAGTATTTTGGTACGGAAATGAATATTTGATATGCAGTAATTGATTTGAAGGAAAAATGAAATTTCAAAATACCTTTGTTTTAAAAAATATCATGAAAAACTACAAATATTGAAAACAAGGAGAACTACTTCACGCAAGTGACGGTCACTTTTTTATCATAGCGCGGTGGATTCACGAGGGTAATTAGAGAGGCTCTCGAAATGGGATAAAAATAAACGACACACCTCAGTGAAACTTTTTAATTATTCAATGTAGTCTTCCTCTACACTAATGCTCTTGGTCCAGCGTTGTTTCAATGTCTTGATCCCATCTCGTAAATTAAATTCCTTCAGACCTGATAAATACCCGTCTCCTTCGGCTGTTAGCTCTTTGTTTGAAGAGAATCTCCGTCCACCGAGGAAAATTTGGAGCTCAAGGAAGAGACAGAAATCTGATGGAGCCAAATAAAGTGAATACGGCGGGTGTGGCAACAATTCGTATCTTAGTTCACATATTTTTGCCCTGGCAACGACACTTGTGTGAGAGCGTGAATTGTCTAGATGAAAGATGGCTTTCTTCCTTGCCAAACCTGGCCTTTTTTGCGTATCTTCTGCCGTAGTTGGCCCAGGAAATTATTGTAAAGTAGTTCAGTAATTGTTCGACCAGTGGGAAGGTAATTTTTCAGCACGATTTCTTTCTCATCCCAGAAAACTGAAGCCTTCACCTTTCCGGCCGACCACCTTTGCTTTTTTGGCGGTGGTGAGTCATCATGTTTACGCTGCTGTTTTGTCTCTGGGGTATATTAGTGGACCCAAGTTTCATCGGTGGTCACAAACCGGCGCAGAAAATCTTGTTTATTGTTCTTAAAACGAGTCACACATTGTCCGGAAATTATCATTCGGATGCGTTTGTGATCCTGCGTCAAGAACCTCGGCACCCATCTAGCGGATAATGTTCTCATATCCAATTCCACCGTTGAAATATGGTATGCCCGTTCTGATGACATCCCTATAGTTTCAGCAATTTCTCACACTTTCAGTCGGCGACCCTTCATGACCATTTTATGTACTTTTGCAATAATATTGTTGGGTAGTGGCACATTTTGGCCAATCACTACGCGGATAATCATCTAAGCTTTCCCTACCAAAGTTAAACCTTTTTTTCTCCACTTGGTAACAGTCAAATATGAAGAAGTAGAGCCTCCCAGAGTATTCTGAAAGTCGACATGTATTTCCCTTTATACCATTCTTTACGAAGTATTTAATCACTGCTCAAAGCTCAATTTTATTCATCTTCACAAATCACTTCACGGGAACAAAGACAGGTAGGTGTCCACACTACAGATCTCTTCATAGAGCACTGACGCGTTACGTTTACTCATAAAGGATTACCTATTACTACGCGGGAAACTCGTTGCGCTAGTGGTGGCATCTGGTGGTGATTCCGAGAACCTTTCAAAATTTCAAGCCTTTTAAGTGAGTACCTTTGATCAGCATAACGTCAAAACCTTTCTTCAATAAATTATAAATTATTAAATTATATACATTATTAGTTATTCCATCATTGCTAATTATAAATCAGAGTTATTAGTCTTATACGAGGGATGTCCAAAAAATAACCTGAGTTAAGCTATTAAAATACACGTTTATAGATAAGGCAAATTTATAATTTTCATCTCAAAACTACATTTATCTACTCATTTATACATATTCACCAAAAAAGATTTAAAGATCTGCCATATCTCTGAACTATTTTTCAAATTCCTTTAGCATAAAATTCTGCCGCCAGAGATCGCAGTCAACCCATAACAGCATCTTGAAGTTCCTAGCCGTAACGAGTACATGCATTGGACCAACTTTTCATTCGTGTTTCCATGCAACAGAGTCGTAGAAATCTGTGGAAAACTTTCTAAAGATTTCAGATATCGTAAAACGCCGGTTTTCACGAAGTTTTTCATCAATTTTCAGATTCAGTTCGTTGTTCATCACAGACGGGCGGCCACTTCTGCTATCATTATGGACATTCATGTTTACTCTTAAACGAACACCAACACTGACGCACAACCCTTGTCACTCATCACATCTGGTACGTACAGAGCACAAATTTCCCGATGAATGTCGGCAAGTTTGAAGTTTTTTATCAGTAAAAACCTTATCGCCGAACTCACTTCACATTTGGCGGGATTTCAACTTTATTGTTCATTTTGTCTCGCTATTGCAAACAAACCAGAAGTGGCGCGACCTTCCAACTACTACAGATCGACACTGACGTACTATGTACGTCAATACAGAGACCATTCGGCTTCCTCCACTACTTCTCACGCTACTCGTAAACGTGGGTTACTTTCTGGATAGGCTTCGTGTAGCCTCAAAACTTTCAAAGTAGCCAAAAACTAAAGCCTACTTGACATATACCGAAATGTTACAAGTTCTGTATTCTGTCTATAATGAATTAAATGTTTGGTGCTCAAACCAGGAACCACGTGATCTGATATTTCCCAGGGTTCATACAGTTCTGAGTGAATGTCTCTATTTCGTATGATAATCTTAATATAAAACAAATATTGAAAAAATATTGCTAGAAGATCCTGGATTGTAAACCCACTCAAAGACTCACGACAGAACTTAATCGACTCGCAAATTATGCAAAATTCCCGTCATTGTAGTTTTCAGAGCAGGAACAGTTCAAAGGAAAAAACTTATCATTTTACTATTTATATCACCGCGAAAACATTTTTGGATTCGAAAAATTAGTTCAGTGAAAAAGAATCTAACAGAAGCCAACACTATTTTAAACTGTATTGGTGGATTGGAATCAGCAGAATCATTGATGGTTCTCAGATAGGTCGGTTATTTACAAACCAATCAGAGGCCTAGTGTGGTTAATTCATTGGCAAGTTTTGAAAACGCAGAGACAGTTTCGTCATTTAGCTTTCGTTTTGCAATCAGAATGGGATAAATCTTTGAACACAGACATCAGGGTGCAACACTAATTAAGCTCATCATAGGTTTGGAAAAACACCAGATTTAACGGATTGAAAGTTTGAATGAACGAGTGATTACTATACATATTTTCCATTTAATTCAGCTACATGAAATGCTGAATTAGAATTTTCTATTCTGTCGCCTTTCACTTTACCCTTCGAAATTATCACCCGTCACGATACAACACGGATGTATAGCGAAATGCTGAATGGGCGTTGGCGCACTACCTATTAACGGAAATTTATGACCACAAGGTTGCGACCCATGAACTCTTTAACTTTTAAATATATAGAATATTTATCTTTCAGAAAGTGAGCTCTGGCGTCACACTCTAAATTATCTCGTGGAATCCTAGATCGAAAATAGCAATAAATAGCATAGCATTGGGTAATAAGATAGTTTAAGCAGTAACACGCTGGGGTACCTTCATACCTTCAGGTGGAACTGGGAATTGATTTTAACTTATGTTAACACAAATACCCGTAAACTGTTCATTGACCTCTAAATTAGTTGCCTTTTATTTGTTTATTTAACGAATTTATTTTGGCGAGATTGAGACTTCATAGTCCCTTCTCCTAACTTTCATACATATGTACATGTACATACGATACGTCGTATTTTCGTATTTTACATAGTTCAACAGATTCTACACACTGATACACTTCTCTGGTAGCTATGAAGTCTCTCTCTTTTCAAGTGTGTCCACGCTTGTGATCTCGTCTTTATAATGGAATAATGAGGAATGAAGTGATTGTGTGTATAAGGGGAAAGGTAGACCTAACTCTTTAGAAAAATGCCATAGGCATACAAAAATGCCAAAGGCGTTTTTTTTGCTTCAAAAACGGTGCTCTTTCGCTGACGACTGGTCTGGGACATGCTACCATACTCATCTATTGTGGTATGCATCCGTATCTATGGGTGCGTATAAATGCATGCGTTGGCATAAGTTCAGCGGCAAGACAATTTGGATGAAATATCACATTACAACTTGTCAGCCGCTAAATATGCATCGAGATCTTGAATTCATTTACAGTTCAACCATTCGGTAAATGTCTCACTTCATGAAAGGTGCACGGCAAAAAATTGTAAGGCTTTTAAAAACGATTTGCTTCGTACTTTACGTTCTCCTGTCAACCTGGTATTTTTCTTGGTAACTTTACATTCTTTACCCAATTAAAATAATAACATCTATCGTGAAATAAAAAGCCCTAATGACATACGACAATTTATTCACATGGAAAATTTTACAAAAAGTATATGAAAAAAATTTCAAGAATAATAACACACGAAAACATTCAAAAACCCACACATGGTCCATGGATATATGGTCGTTCGTGGCCTTGCTCTGCTGGAAGTTTCCTCGGCCATCTATGCTGACGACCACCTGAGAAAACTTTTTTCAATTTATTTGGAGATCTGAATGTGCAGAAGACAAACCAATCAGTTCACAGATTCCCTGGTGAAATATTGCATTTTTTCCTAAGCAGTCAAGCAGGGAATGCAAAGAAAATTACTTTTAGAGGGAACAAATGCAAGGGTGGGATATATAACGAAAGCATGCTACGGAACACGGGCGAACAAAGGAACCTAAAGACAATTCAAAAGGAGAAGAAGGGAGACATTCACCGAGCAGACCTATTTTAAGATAATCACCTGGATGGGGAAATGTTGCAACGGTGAAAATGGACGGGAGGAACAGCATAAGAAAGCCCGGGACGACAAAGTGAACAGAAAATGAAACGGGATGGGTGAAAATGAAGGAACGCGACGACACGAAAGTATTAGCAGACGTAGAACGGTCGCTTACAGGGCTGCATCGAACCGTTCATGGGATTGATGATTATCCCTTGTGGATGGTAAAACATCAATATCCTTAAAGAAGACAGGGGAAGAAAACTCCAATGGCCGTAAGAATTATGATTTTAATTTACAAATGACAAAATGACGTTTTTGTCATTTCTTGCTATCAATATCCTTGATCAACTTTGTTAAGTTTGACAAAACGACGTACTTGTCCATCATTTCATGATTCGTCATCATTACATTTCCCCCAATTTCATTGCGAGTGCTCTCAACTTGGGTTTCACTTTATGGGGCATTAGAAGAAGGGACATTGAGAAGAATACCGGGAAAACGATGAGATTCTGAGTGAATAAGATTCCTTTTAAGTGGGCACGGAATCAAGATAATCAAGAAAAGAAAGGTGAATTGATCAGGAGATGATGGAGTACTCGCTGAAGACTTGCGTTCGAGGGAATGATGGAAGGGATGAGAGGACGAGGGTGAAAGATATACGTACGCTGCTGGACATCGTTAAAATTGGAAGAAAGCATGAAGAAAAGGGCAGACATGCATGAAGGTCAACCAAGAGTGTACCTGCCACGTGGCAGAACAACCCAGGATGATGATGGTGATGATAACCAATGCTGCGTAAATCGCCGCCGGACATGAGGGCGGGTGTCAAGGCGAGCGGTGGAAAAAGAGTCGGATCGAACGAATCCTTCACACCGCGCGCACGAAATCGAGCCGGCCCTGCCAACGGACAACGCCAACGGACAAGGTTCGTTATCCAGCAATTATCCTGATTGATTCGGGGCCCGGAGACGAAATGATTATCCACGGTGATGTCCCAGGTTGGATCTCAGCGCCACCGTGGAAGCGTTTACTGGTCTTTGACGAACTAGGATTTGAAAGAGGGGTGGACGTGGTGCTAAGTGGAAATGATTGTTGTGGAGGGGTGCGACAAGGAGAGTGGGGTGAGGAGAATCCCTTTGCTGGGTAACACTTTCGCCAATGAAGGAGATTGCTGCTGCATTGCAGAAGAACGGAATGATGTCCACTCATGGGATACGGTCCGCAGTGGTTTGGGAAATAATTCAAACCCGGTTGCATTGGACGTATCTAAGCGGTCTTCCCATTATATTAATTTAAGTGTGTGCAAAAATTTTACCCCAAAGTCTTTTTGCAGTCGTCACGTTTTCTACATCGTGCTTGTTATTTTATGTATGGCCACGCATTTATGCTCGAAAACGTACCTCACGAGTGGAAATGATGATTGAGTGGATAATGATGATGATTAAATTATTATTATTATATTAATCTCGTTGCAATTAGGCAATTGTCCTGGTGGCAACGATCAAGTCTGGTCAATGGTCACTCTTGCGATGCGCATACATACATACACAAGAAGAATAGTTATGAGACAAAATGCTCTTATATACAATAGCACTTACAGATTACCAACCGCACCTTTACCATCACAAAAGGGCTAGTTCACACCATACCTACAACGCTCCGTCCATCGCCGAACTCCGTCTATAATCACGCACTCTTCAATTTCATATACCGTTCAAAATCACGCACCGTTAACACTTCATTCACTTTTGCAATACAACTTCTCACGCCGTCCGTATCACATACAAACAATATTTTAATAATTACAATAGTATAATAATCACTGATCAATGAAGTGTATCACTTATTCTTAGAACTCCTAAAATTTGATGGAAAGGTTTCAAACAAACCTCCAGGCAGCTGGTTCCAATCAACAATAGTTCTGTTTAAAAAAGAGCATTTTTTCTTATTTGTTTTTTGCGTCCTTAATTTCATTTTAAAACTGTGGTCGTTTTTTTCCTTTACGTTGAATTTTTTTATATCTTTCCATAAATATTCCCACGCTTCCTCATTTTTAACAATTCTATGCATCACGCCTAACCTACTCCTTTTTCTTCTATTTTTCAAACTCTCCCATTTCAGTGTATCCAACATTTTGGTGACACTATCTGTTCTTTTGTATCTTCCGATTACATATCTTAGCGCCTTTCTTCAAACTTTTTCCATCATTTTAATATGTCCCACCTCATATGGATCCCATACTATGGACAAGTATTCTAGGATTGGGCTAACCAGTACCTTATATGCTTTTTATTTTGTAATAATAACAAGAATAATGCTCGAATAATCTTCAAATATCGCTAATATTACTAAATTCATGAAAATTAATGTTTTACTCCGAATGATGCTCGAGTTTCTGTGATATTGGTGAAAGTCATAACAATTGCTATCAAAAAATCGCTTTTATATTGCCTGTATAATTCTCTGTTCTGCCTACACCTGATTAAGACGTCATTTCACATAGGCAAATCATATTAATCATTAATCAATTAATCATTAAAATATAGCATGACGTATTTCAATCCTAAGTACAGGAATGGTTTGAAACCACAATATTAATGCGAGTCGTGAGTAAATCTTAATGAAACATACCAGTTGATCAGCCTTGATCCACCTCTGATATTTGATTGGCTTGGCGTTTAATTATTAAAAAACTACTTTTTTTACACTGATGACCATTCAGTATTTTCTTGTTGTTCAAGAAACTAACTCATAAATATATTACGCTAATAGAAAAATTAAGGTGAGGAAATGATCACCTGCAATAACAGAAAATTGAAACCATGGCACAGATATAGGGCTGAAAGGAAACTCGCTAAGGTATCTGTGGCTTGAGATTCCGGATATATAGTAATGCCAAAAGATGTCAATTAAGTGTCTCTTTTGAAGGACAGATGCACACTCCTTCAAGCGTTCTCTACATAGCAACCAACTGAAAGAAAATCCTTTCAATAATTTCTGTTACCTGGACCAAATGACCTTCATCATAGTCAGACATGAATACTTCGCCAACAGCTGAGGAGTAATGAGCGGAGATCAGAGAGAAAAGTTTTCTACGATGAACCGTGGAAATTTTACGCTTCCCTCAAAGAGGTTTGTGAATTACAACCCAACTGATCAAGCTGTACTCTTTCACTTGGTTTAAAATCGTGTAAGAAACAAGTTTTCATGAAATTACCTCAGCTGAGTGCAGGAATGCATAAATTATTTTAATAATAATATATTAAATCGCTTCTCATTATTATTTTCTACTTGTTTAATTTTACCTTTCACGGTTCGCAGAATAATGGAATGACCGCTGAACGCTTCAGACTGACGCGTGTAAATCTCTTCCGTCACGTGTCCTCTGCAGGATCGGATCTACATGCAGATCAACTTGAACTTCGAATGAATTCCAGATAGATTTTGATCTCTCTTGTGGATAGTCATATCGAAGTTCCGTTCCAATGCAAATGGGCGTGACTTAATTGTCACAATTTAAATTGGCGCCGACAAATCCAGAGCTCAGCGAACGCCGGGACAAACCTTCCATGCAGGACATTGGCATTTCGTTTGAATTCACGTCATTGGCAAGGGACGGTCACGATGGTATGAATTAATCCGGACTACGCAGCCGCCACGGATCCAAAGCGAATATGAATTTTTCACATCCGATGCAGCAATATTTTTTAATTTATTTTTTTTTAGACGATGTAAAATTTATACGATGACGCCGTTTTCGTGCAGTCACTCACCATAAATAATAATAGGGAGGAGAACAGATTGAAGTTGTCTGATTTTAATTTTGGGAATTATTGCAATGAGAGATAGTCAGCCACCGACGGGGTTGAATTAAAACTTAAAACGAACTACGAGGAGGAGCTGCTTCTCTCTTATCTCTCGCATTTGGAGGGGGGGAAAAATTACACCTCTTCCTCGGTCAACACGAGGGGTCTGCGGAAAGTCGTTCCTATTCGTTCGCATATCGCTCATCGAAAAGCAGACGTCAGCTTTAAAATTGCGGCGCTGGCTCGAAAATGGCGCCACGGTGAATGGTGCACTTTTGTTTACACGTTTTGTTTTTTGTATCGCGACGGGAAGTGTGCCTGGGGGGGGGATGGGGAATGGGGGGGAGGAGGTGTGCGGGGCGATGGCAAACATTTCCGTCTGGCTATCGCCGTTGGATTTATCGAATGTTGGGGCAAGCACCGTTGCATTGGATGTTACGCATTCATGGCTTCAAAACTCGAGGACTCAGAGCGGTTGAGGCTGTGAAAAAAAAATAATAAAGTAAACTTTGACTTAAAACCTTAATTCAAGTTAACTTTTCCACTCAAAAAAATGCTGTAGTTGTAATTTATCGTGGACCAACACCGCGTGGGAGACCTTTACTTGAACATATGGCATATGACACGCGTTATACCGAAACTGTAGGTGGACGTTGAGGTGACTGATGGCTCAATACGACGCCATTGGATGAGCTTGGGTTTCATCTTCCCTTTTCCTATGCCTACGCGAAGCCGTCTAACAATCGAAAACCTGATCACTACTTGGAAGTTTTTGAGCTATTTACGAATAAATTAAAACGCAACCATTAATCAAAACCCGCAGTATATTTTTTCCCTGTTTTTTTTTAACTCTGCTATTAAGTAAATTTGAGTGTGACATTACGGTACCGAAACCTTTAAGCCAAGTTCAAGTTAATATGGCGTTAAATTTCTTCAAAAACCGACCTTTGCTCTCGAGTACAATTTAACCGACCCCCATAGCTCCAGCATCTCCCACTTCCTATCCACTGTCACTCCCCACCCAACCCCCGCCACCACACGCTTATCTCCGTCCCTCTCCCAGCCATCAAACCGCCTCCTATTCCCTCACCACCACCTACCCCTCTCTACTTCCCCCCCTCCTCGCTCACCGAGCTCGGAATTTTCGCTCGCTTCCTTATCTCTCCGAAACGTGCAATGACTACGACAAAAATGCTCTGGAAAATTTAAAAAAAAAAGAAAGAGAGAGAGAGGAAGGAACACGCGGGTGGGAGAGGGTGGGGGGGGAGAGGGGGGGGAGAGAAGGAAGAAGAGAGAGATGGAGAGAGGGTGAGGGGAAGTGAGGAGGAAACTCATAATCTCGATCTTTCATCCATTCATGCTTTTAAGTCCTTTTCCGTTGCCCGAGACTGGAAGTCGGAAGGCGACCGAGGAACTTTCCGATCGATATTTACCCGTGACGCGCCTATTTTATAAGTTTTGATGAAAGGGAAAGAGGCGGATTAATGTGACACACGATGCGCCCTACTGAAAGCTTTCCATGATCGATGAAATAAATATGGTTCCGCACCGAATCCGCGAGTGGCGTGGCGAGGGTGTGCGGAGAGAAGGGATTGGTGGGGGTCGGAGTGGGTGAGGGAGAGTGGTGGCATTGGGGTTGAGGGGGTGTTTGTGTGTGTTGTGTGGAAGGCAGGCCGCAGTGCATATTATTTATTATTATTATTTTTTTCATCGAGAGAGAGAGATAGAGTGGCCGGCGTGTGGAGTTATTGAATCGGTGAACTCGGGCTCGAAGCCATCCTCTCGCCCCATCTCCAGGAGGATTTACTGCGACGGACGTAGTTTTCATTTTGCGCGCCTTTTTCGTGATGTTTCTGTATATTCCACTATGCTATCAGTTTACGTGCCAAGATCGTCCGGATTTCTGACGGAAATTTTAGTAAGATTTATCATCAGTCTACATTAATTTATTTATTAATTTTGAAGTAACACACACAGACACACACAGGCGCATCGTGGCTTATCATTCCGAGGAATGGTTTATGGCAGCTCTCCCGACTAATGCTCTTCATACTCCACGCAGATCTCTTCATTCCATCATCTCTTTGGCACACATGACATTGGTTGCTTCTCGTCGTTAAAACTTGGCCTTACTCTTGTTATTTTCATCCCCTACATGTTTCCTTCGATGAGATGGTCTTTAGTATACTGTCCAGTCTTATGATATGTTCAATGAGTTTTCCTCTACTTCTTGTTAGTGTCTCCCATGTACTTCTCTCTTCACCTGCTCTTTGAAGTACTTCATTTGTTTCCCTGTCTATTTATTTTATTGACGGCACCCTTTGGCATCACCATATTTCCATTGCCCCCAATCATTTTCTCTCTGCCTCCACGATCGTCCATATCTCCCAACCTTAGAAAAGGAGACTCCATATATAAGTTCTAATCAACTACTTTCCTCTGCCTAAGCTAGTATTATTTGACATCAGTAGCTGTTTCAACTGATAAAAAAGCCTTCTTCGCGATGCTTATTCTGCTTATTCCATTCCTCTTGCTTTTTCCTTATGCCTAGAGAGCAAAACTCATTCACTTTTTACAGCGTGTCTCTCCCTTGTTTTACTTGCAGATTATCTTCAAACTGCAGATTATCATTGCCTTAGTTACGATCTTATTTGTACTGAGGTTGTATTCTTTCATTCGCCTCTCCATGTTGGATTCTATTCTTAGGCACATGGCACGCGGAAATACGTCCCACAACAACAACGAACTCTCATGGGCTTCCATGGCACGATGGGAAAGAATTGGGGTTCACGTAAAGACTAACCAATGGTTAGGGAGGAATGTGGTAGGATGCCGACTCCGAACGAAAGTGATGAACTACGGACGCTAAAACAAATCGATATTTGGCAAACATGTGGTTTTTTTTGGTTTTCAGCCATTTATCTAAATTTAATACCTTCTTAACAGAAAAAAATAGAGAATCAATGCGAGGCAGTTGATTACATCGATGTTTTAGTAGTGATACATTAACAGTAATCGTAACTTATTTGTTTCAAAATCAAATATCCCTCGTGGATGAAAGAAAATGAATATTTTTATGCATGAATTGTACATGTGTACTTATATCCTCACATATTATGAGAATTTTATTTTGAAAACGGTGAACAGTTTTCTTTTTAGACCATTAAAAAAGTAAAGAGTTGGAGCTCATAGAAAACCTAAAACTCTTAAATGCACACATTGGTATCATTTTGAGACCCGAACACTTCGATGCTTGATGACACAGTTCCCAGCGCCGAGGAACCACTATGTTCAAATCCAAAGGTGGCGAACTTCACATAAATATTGCGATTCCTTCGTGGATGTCACGATGAGAGCACCTGAAGTGTCCGTGGAATGGGACGTTGAACTGGTGATCTCTCGGTGACTTTCGTTAAGAACAGTCTAATTCCGACTCCAAGATCGCCCCAACTCCCCCCTCCCAACTCACTCACCACCATTTCTTCCCATCCCTAATTTTCCACCCACACGAAATGGTGTGGGTAACCTCGAAAGCCGAGCTTTAGCGTACCTAACTCAATAATTCCTGTTGCATTCGTCCGGTAATTTATTAAGGAAAACGGGTGCTTCTTCTTACATATCTCCGAGGATCATTCCAGGGGAGGAAATGCTTCGGTTTGGCGGGGGGGTGGGGGTTCGGAGGGAGGAGGGGGTGCTGGGTGGGTGGGGACTGACGTAGGTGAAGGCACAAATTGCGACTATTTGCCCTGACGGTTGAGACGTGCCTTCCTACTCATGCAGCCCGAGAAAAGAAACTACCTGCGGGATGTTGACCCCAGGAAGCTCCTCCGTCCCATCACTACCCACACGGCAATCACCTCGGGAAAACCTTCCGCGGCACTGAATACATTTTAAGAATCACCTTCTCCTTCAGTCGATTCTCCACACTCGTATGAGAAAAAAAGCTTAACGAGATATTAAAAACCTCTCTTTAACGTCTGCAATAAACGAATGCGCCACATTAATTGTTTCAGATGTATTGCTTTCAAATTTCTCATTGATGCACGATTATTTCACATCGTTTCGATGGAATCGTAATTGTATAAGGGTAAGTAAATTCAACGGATGCTCATGACTGAATTATGAGCGGACCTCTTGACCCTTGGTTTATTGGAGTTATCCTACATGGACAGGAATCCGAACCTTTTCACTCATCGTTGTAATTGGGATCCTTTCACGAATAGGAAACTCAGAGGAAATATTTCTTCATAGAAAGTTCGAGGAAATGAAAACTGTAATTTTCTCAACTATATTTCGTCCTTAACGACCGAGGTTTAATTGTGAATTGCGTCGTTTCCCATGATCATACTTATTCTCATTTTTTGTTTCCATAGTTATTTTAAAGTTACAATTAGTGGCATTAGATACGACACATCGTACCTTGCACACTTAAACCTTAAATTCCATGGAAAAATAAATAAAAAATAAATTTTTGAATCATAGATTTCGTAACTAATGTCACATATTCTTTTAATTTGTCTGCCAACAGAATACCAACACAACCTGAATTTAGTATCTTTTTGAAGAAAACCTTCACAGTAAACACAATGCTAATTTATGAATAGCAATGCCAGCATTAAACCTTTATATTAAGAGTTTGGTCTTTTTAGTATGCATGAAGTTTACTGGATACGAGCTAATGCTGTTGTTGGCAACCAGAAAGTAACACTAAAATTTTTCACTTGTCCCTCACAGCGAAATCGTCCTCATCGGTGAGCAAAAAAACGCTTCCGCACGGGAAACGCACATTTCAACAAAGCTTAGTACCATGCGCAGTGTCTTCTGCGCAGGTTTCGGTTGACATTCTCTTACTCGCAAATCAAGTTTGAACTTATCGATCGGCCGGGGGAACAGAGCCGTAATAGAATGCCATTCGAATTCCGTCCCGGGGAAATGCAGCAATCCAATTTCTATTCATCGTCAAATGGGGATACGTACACCGACAGAACTGGCGTTATCCTTTAGAAATCCACGAAAAGGAAAGAAGAAACAATAATGGTGGCAAAGCCGCTCACCAAAAGTTCCACAGCCACCCGACACGGGGCAGTTTTTACATCCACCCCTTCCTACTCCCTCGTGATTACCATATTTCTTTCTGCAGGGAACCAATTTTTCCCCGTGCCACTCGAAATTTATGACGTCGATCGTCATCTTCCAGACACGACAATGCGCGGCTCAACGAACTCCCTTGTTAAAATGGAATCGTACCCGTCCGCCTGGGCGATGGTTTGAAATGGCTCCGCGGCCATCTCGCCAAGATGCGGGAGAAGAGGGAGGGGGTTTGGGGGGGTGAGGAGATCGGGGTAAGCTAGTTGCGGGGGTGGGCAAGTTACTGTGGGGAGGCAAGTGGGGGGGGAGGCCTGGGGAGGAGGTGGGCGAGAGAGAGAGAAGGGTGAAAGGAAAATGCAAGAGGGGGATGGAATGAGGGAAGTTGTGAGAGGAGGCGGATGGCGACGGCGTAGGAGGAACGAAGGCTGTTGGCTGGCGGTTGGCTCTCCAGCGGGGCTGGAGGCTCTGAGGGAGGCGGGGTGGGGCGAGGGCATTGGTGGGGTGCGCGGAGGAGGAGGAGGAAGTTGGGTGGGACATTGTGACGGATTGTCGAACTTTGTTTGAAACCACGAGGGTAGTTGAAACTTTAGTGACCAAGTGGAGAGAGATAGAGAGAGAGAGTTGGTGAGAAGCTTGGGGAAGGGGAGGATGGAAGAGGGAAGGTTGCGGAGGGGGAGGGGGAGGCTAGGAGGGAGACCAGGGAGTGGCGATGAAAGGTTTGCGCAGCGTACGCTCCCGGGCTCCACCCGGCGAAAATACTGATGCATTCGGAATTCTGTTTTAACGTGGCGGGTGTGTGGGGTTGAGCGACCAGTAGGTGCCTATCAATTCAATTCTGCTCCATCGTTCGCCCACAAGTGGATGCCATTAAAAAGTCCCGGTACACTCGTCAATCATGAAAATACTTATAGTAGTTAGATACAGGGACTTAAAATGAATTAGCGGTTAGTAAAAGGACAGTTTAATTTCATATACTACCAACGGTAAAAACCGACCTCATTTAAGGATAGATTTAATTGCTTGTGTGCAATCAATAGCTTTTTTAAGTAGTAGTCGCTCGATAAGCGATGACTCATTTTGTGTAGGGGTCGTAGAGGTCAAAGGGAAAAATTCATAACCATCAGAAGGGGATTAGAATCTGAAAAATAACGCAAAAAGCAATTGGCAACATTTAATTTTGAGCGAAGGCTCAAACTATTTGCAGCTTAGCAGTAAAAATCAGCTATGAGTGAGTCAGAAATAATTTGAATACGCGGTTTTTTGAATATGCATTGTTTTCGATGGTAACTTGTACAAAGGCTCTTTAGTTGTGTGTGCCGACAAAAGCAGAGGGAATGCGAAAAGTTGGAACGAGATAGAACGACATAAGAAGATGAGAATCACCAACATGACTCTTTCACAAAAATAAAAATTTAGGTATGCTGTTCCAACGCCATGAAACTTGGGCTGTAACTGCTAGTGGAAATATCAAAGGGAAATAAATGGACGCTTGTAACCCTATTTGAGCTCGAAAAATAAAATATAAGGAATAAATCATAGATTAAGTCATTTTAATTGGACCAAAACAATGCTCATAGAAAAGTTGACGCCTTCTTTAGAATGGTGAAACACCAGTTGGACAACACCACAGGACGCAGAACGATTCGAGATAAGAGCGATGAAACTGTAAATTAAGGTTAAAATAAAGTAAAGAACTTCAGAAGTGAAGAATCTTGGAACCACTTTACGAGGGTAAAGAACTCTGTACACAATAGTTGAAAGATAGCGGAGTTGACGAGGGCAATAAAGATATTATAGGTATTTTGGGCAGAATTAAATTCAGCAGCCAAAGTCTTAGATAGAGAAAGAGCCCTGGTATTCGGTGGGACCGCATCCAACTTTATTAAAAGTGCCGAATATAAGGCTTTAACGAAGATGTGTGAAATTAACTCTGCAACTGACACAGCTTTAACCTTAACTGCAGAAATATCAGTGCACTTCCGACGACAAAAAATTAAACCGATTTCCATTAGGAAGAGACCAAGAACCATTAAAACTTATCGGCACTTTCCGACAGATCCCGACGATACCTGCATCACTGATCTTATAAGAAATAATCTATTGGGGAGTGGGGTAAAGACTAGAGAAAAATCCCTCCACCCCCTGCCACACACCCTAGCGGTGGCTAGCAGGGTACTAAAATATCAAATATGAAAAACAGCTTACCTTTTGGAGAAGTAGACGCAAGAAAAGCAACTTTGGCTTTTGGGTTACTTGTTATTTGCATGCAAAAGAAAATACAACTGAAACAAAAGAATTTGCCTAGGTGTTTATGGTATTCTATTATTTTATCTAGGTTTGAATAAAGCTTATGATAATAAAGGCTCTGATAGAATACTGTCTACCATGACGGATCATCTCAAAAGGAGTTTGGCTTTTTTATAGAAAGCCAAACTAATCCTGTGAACGATGACTTGAGACTGTTAAAGACTAAATGAGGAAAAAATTCTGCACAATATGCGGATGAGTAGAAGAGAAAACCTAATTTATAATAATATTAAAATGGGCAGAATCTTGCAAGGGGCAATGCTAGATGCTCTGGAAATAAGGAATTTGAGAGATAAAAATTCTCCGTTAAGATGAAATTATAAAATTAATTAAATGTTCTGGTTAATTATAAGAATTCTCTCATAAAACTGAACGTATGGAGACCATTGGATCCAGAAAAGTGCCTTTCACCCTTGGCGAATGAAGGCTAAACGACGAGGTAGAGACGAAAATTAAAAATGTTATAAATGCCTACTCTGGCCAACGAGAGGTCTAATCAATATGGCGGCCAAGCATCAAGCCCGGGATATCTAAGCATAAAGGAAAAACACAGTCATAAGAACATGCTTCGTGCCAAGTGATAAACAAATCACTGAGTGTCTTTATTTCTCTGGGACTGAGTTTGATGAATAGAGGACATCTAAATCTTCCGTGCAATCTCTTGAGGATTTCTAAAATTTTCTCCTCAAAATTTGCCATTGACTCAAAAAAAGGGACTTTAACATTGTGGCGGTGCGTGAGAGCCCCTGATATGGACCTTGCAAAGAGGCTGATGCGCATGTCATAAGCGTAATGAAAAGGAATTTATCATATTTCTCCCTGGATATTTTACGAGTACATTGCCCTTAATTACCAGAAAAAATGATTTTCCACCGTAATTGAGGAAACTTTACGAATTTTTTTTGGGAATATTACCTTCCGAGTCCAATTTTTGTGAAAGTACTGTTAAAAAGAGTTTAGGGTTTTTAGTCTCGCATGCATTTGTAAAATAAAAGAAAATACAACATATATTGAGCCTCAATTTCCTAAATTTTAGTTTATTCATGGGAAAGAGGTACTATTTTCACAAATGTGAACAGAGGTCTGGTTGCCCATATGGCATAAATAGTTCGATACGAATAAAAGAATGCTTTTATGTTTCTTTTACGGAACGTCACTTCTGCCATCAATTTGATTCTATGCTCGCCACAGGTGATTGCCGACCATGAAACTTAAGGACTACATTTGAATGTTAATAAACATAGGTCCAAACAAATTTTATTGTCATAGTTGGTCTGCAGCCTGTATTTGCCATAAAATCCTAGCTTACATCCCTGAATTACTTTTACCCTGGGTTATCCTGTGTCCATATACATCCCGCAGCACACCCTTGTATTGTGTTTCAGGGTACAGGGAATGTCGCAAATGTTTTCACGATCTGAAACTCCACAAAGCCTGGGAAAAACAGGGTATTTAATTATCTTGCGATACACGTCGTCGAAAAGACTACGAGCACTTGATTCACGAATGATTTTTTCCTCGAATGGATTCGCTTCCAAACATTCCTTCCGGCGTCTGCAGGTGACCTGAGTTATTCCTTTATGTGAGGACTTCTATGAAAAAAAAACATGCAAAACCTTGCAGAGTAACCGCGCCTCCGACGCCGCCAGAGCCTCCCGAACTTGAGATCCGCATTTCCCGAAGGATTCAGTCCGGGCTCTTCGGACTTGCGTGGATTTATTGCCCTCTGTCCAGGAGTTCCCGAGAGCCTGAAAGCATTGCGACCAATTGATTGCACAGTCGCAAGCTCCGAGGGCTCTGGAGTCTGAGCTTAACAAAGCTGACCAGTTGACCAAGGGAGGAATTCAAGTCACGAGACACTTTAGTGCATACGCTACGCATAAAATTGAAGTTTGAGTTCGGAGTGGTGAAGAAGATACACATGAGATGAAGAAAAAACGAAGGCGAAGGGATTTTCAGTAATAAAAAGTGGAGAAGATTGTATTTTCCTTGTTAAGTAGCCCTAAATAAAGAAGGTGAATAGCCATGAATAAAATACGATTTTAATGCTTAGGGAATATTTCAAATAAAGAAAGGAATAAATGAACCCCACTCGCAAAAGCTGGCGAATAAAGGGCATAGTTTTTCTAAAAAACATTGTAGTTAATTATGGAAGAATGCTATCGTGAAGCTTTAAACGGAATTTTTCCTTCGAGATAGTTTATAGAGCATTTGCAAACTTTGGTAGAATTCAGTGGGAATTCATTTATACGATAGCTTAGAGATAATTAAAGGTTGAAGCTGGAAAATGATTGGCAAAAGTAATAATGTGAGAAAGGAAATTGTGAGAGATTACAAGCTTTTCGGGAAATGGAATGAAGATATAAAAATGATTGATTCATGAAGGAAATAAAAAGACGGGGGAAAACTTTGCTCGTAAAATGAAAAGTAATGTACATCCTTTGGAATTTTGTATATGGTAGATATGAAGAATCATCCATGAAATTTTTGTTCAAATATATACTAAATTCATGCCACAGTTTCTACAGGGATGAATATACGTTGAACTCATAGTGGTTTGTCGTAGGATAAGTCGTTCAAATGTAGGTAACTTTTGCTAGTTTGACCTGAATCGTAAAGTTGTGAAATTATTATTGCTGTTCATTTTCTACAAACACTTCGGCTGCTATCTTTGACTAATAAAAGATTTGGATTTAGAAAAAAACACCCATTTCTATTCATTTGTTATTAGTGCCCCTAAAACAGCCATTGTTATGGCATCATTTTCAGTGGATTTTACATTACAAATTAGGAGCTTAAGATTCACCAGGAAGGGGACCTGAAGTCAAACGTTAAAATTGGAAGGGAAAAACTAGATCATGTGGAATAGTTTTGCATAACTTAAGCATTTTGGACCAAGATGGTCTGTCAAAGCAGTAGGGATATCTGAAGAATAATTACATTACGCAAAGAAGCCTTACAAGGAGGGTATCAATGTTATAGACGTTATGCAAGGATTTTAAGAAAATAATGGTTAAAAACTTTGATATGGAGCGTGGTTTTGTACGAATTATAATTAGTCTTTGAAGCGTAATGATGGGTGACGATTGGATGCTCGTGAGATGTGGATGTAAAGACGGATTAAAAAGATGAAATGGACAGCAAGGAAAGCAAACGAGGAAGTGCCAGGGATACTTCAGGAGAAAAGATCTTTTGAGATAAATCCGAAGAAGGAGGGAAAAAATGGATGCAGAGCATTCGGAATGGTGTTGGAACGTTGGAGACTGTGATGGATAGAGGAAATTAGGCAAGTAAAGTATGGGGAAGAAAAGGATAGGTATGTGAAGAATGATGAAGGGAGATAGAATGTATGTGTGACTGAAGAACAGTTAATTACAGTGTTCTTTGTTAGAGTGTGCTTAACTAAGCGAGGTTAAGGAATGTAGGCTAATTTGTTCATCCAAAAGTCACCTTAAACGGGAGACTACGGAGAAATAAATAATAGAAGGCCCATTCTTACATTAACTCCATTATTAAGATACGTCCCATATCCTTCATTCCTACGTTATTCATTATTCCGTAAAATGAATTTTAAGCAACTGATTAAATTTTTACTGTCAAATAAAAAAAGGTCTTTTTATGCTACTGAGAACTGCGATAACTTACTAAATCAGATACTGGCCTGACAGAAAAGACTGTTACGGGTGTAATTGGATAAGAGCGGAGCCACAAGGGAGCAAAAGGTGAGGTAAAGACCCAACCGGTCTGCAACTATTGATTTTGGAAATTATTGGAAAATACTCGGAAAATAAACAAGTCAATATGTAACGTTTTATAACCATTAGCTCTTGTACGTAGATTTTAACCTACGTTGAATATGCTATATACGATGGGTATATTTGGACAAGACTTTAGTGCACCATATATTTTAAGATCGAACAGCAGTAGTAGATTTAGGGGAGGCGACCGACAGCTGAGTTCATTAGCGCTATTAGGGATCGATAGGAAAGGAAGAAGGGTGGAGAGAAACCCGGCGTCGGCATTTCTCTACTTTTAATGAAAGGCGCCAAGGAGTCCGCAGTTTAACGTCCCATCCGACAGACGCCATACTCACTCAAAGTGCTCTCCACAAAGAACCTCAAGTAGGGATCGGGATACCACTGAAAAATATCTGCCGCCTCCGGGATTCAAACCCTTGCCCTCTGGATGTGGTTCGAATTCAGTACGTTAGCCACCGAACCAATCCGATTGACTTAAGTATGAACATATGCATAGTTATTGGAAATTGAAAACTAATCTCAACTATTTGATGCTGCTACCTAAGAAATCTGTCTCCAATAGGAGCACTTGCTCCGTTAGACCGATAAAAGCGCTCTCTTGTGGGGGTGAACTGATAAAAAAAGAGAGAAATCTGTAGCTATAACCGTGACTTGCTCATTAAAGTATGAATAATTTAAAACTATTATCTTTCCGGATTAACAACTGGTAATTTCTCTCAATTGAAGGTTAATGCAAGGGTATTCCTCCTATTACTCTCTCACATAGTTTTGGAGGATAACTTAAACTAATTATGGACTTATTCGGGCAAGTCCACCGAGGGCTAGAACCCTATTCTGGGCAGCGATCTTTCTAAAGCAATCTCGTTCACAGCGAGGGTCCAGCGTAAATTAATCTATAATGTAAACGTCAATACTTTTCTAGTCTCTAATTAGTTTTCATTTAGAATATGCTGATAATATATGGGATTATCATGAAGTTGCATTGATTGCCGAATTAGATTGTATGCAGCACAGAGGATCTAGATTTGTGAAACGTTGTTATGGTAAACTTATAAGCGTAGATTATCAGAAGCTAGATTATAAGCGTAGATTATCAGAAGCTAGATTATAAGCGTAGATTATCAGACGCACTAGGTTGGGAATCCCTTACGGAGAGAAGGTTAAATCACTCTATTGGATAAAAAAGAAGCAGGCCTCTTTGGGTATGTTGTCGAAAATGTACTATTATCTCCATGCTAGGAGGAGAGATCCTGGCAATGAGAGGTTATAGAGATCAAATTTACACTAGATATATTTCAGATGTTTTCAATATGAAGAATTTCCACCAAGTGACGCCAGAAACTGTTTCATTTATCAAGTTGTCATTATTTCATTGAAACTTAGTTTATTGTCCATCTTGCTAATAAAAGCTCCTATCTAAATCATAGAGAATTATAGCTCTCTTAGACACCGTACTGTGTGTACCTTTAGTTATCATAAACTATATTATGTGAATTATTTGAGAAATGTATTGTTGCTAACACGGTGAAAAACTTAATTTTTGATTATGCGTGCCTGCTGTTGAATCAACCCACACACCCTAGCAGTGACTTGGGTAAATGACTAGATGTAGAACACTTCTCGAAATGAAAATTATGTCGCGGAATTGCCGATTCCCTGGGAGTAAAGGTGTGTGGAACTGGCGGAGGCTTCCCACTAATTAGTTACGACTGGAGGGCAGGGGAATAAGTCAAAAGCGAGTTAAGAGGGAGGCAGCGAGGACACAGTTCGCAGTTCAAGTAGAGGCACACCCTCGGTCATGTCGCTGCCATGTTATACGCTAACTGTGTGCCTTATACACGCTGGGAGGGCGTTGCGAAATGGCAAAAGACTTGAGACTCCGTGAGTAACTGGGTAGTATGGCCTAATTGGTGTGGTCTCTGACTTTGACAGGATTTGGCGGGGATGTGTCGGCCTTCCGATGCGGCTGCTTGAAAATTTGTGCTGTCTAGGCTTACTCTTCACACTGCCCTGTGTAGTCCTCTCTCTCACGTTTTGTAGGAAAATAATGCCACATTACCAAGAACAAGAGGTTAAAATATAATCATTACCCGACTGCCCGATTGAAAATTCAAAAACTACATTGAAATAATAGCAAGAATCATCCGAATTTCGTCATCAATACAATAATTTTTAGATCTAAATGTGGTTTTGTATCTAAATTCACTGATGGAGTGCAGATGCAGCGTACATTGATGCCAATAAAAGATTATTGTTTTCGTAGCGAATCAATACAAATTATTGTCACCATCATCAGGGTTTCAATTCTAAGTTTGATTTACTGGAGTCCTTCATTCTTTTTTATTCGTTGCTAATTGCCTGATCCCTTGATAGCTTGTCTATATTACGTCCTTTATTTGTCCTATGTGCTTTTGTCTCTTGGTTTACCTCGCGGGATTTTACCTTTATAATTCCCTTCTGTCATGTTTATAACTAATCCAGTGTTACTCATGCTGTGTACAATCCATGTAGTTCTTTGCCAAAGGGTTATCAATTTTTTCCTTTCCTCTTCTGATCTTTTTTATGCTTCCTCTTTCCTCACTTTATTCGTCCATTTAATCAGTCTTGAGCGTTCTCTCCGGCACCATGTTTCAAGGGGTTCTATTCTTCGTTTGTCCACTTCTCCAATGTTCCATGCCTCTGATCCGTAGAGTGCCATGCTTCACACGGACGTTTTGATGACCTGTTTCCTTGATTGCAAGTTCTTTGAGAATGGTAGTTGTCTCTTCTTCATGAACGCCTTCTAACCTTAAGCCATTCTTTGCTTGATGTCGGTCGAATTCCTTCCACCCCAAGTGATAATGCTGCCCAGGTAGATGAAGAATTCTGCTTGCTCCTGGCTCACTCCTCGAGTTGTGACATCTTCCTTCAGCTTCTCTCTTCGAAGGAATTAAATATGTCTCTTTTCGACGCTCATATTATACGCCAGAAGGTCTTACTGTATAAAATTTCCGAATCCTTTTAAAAAATTACGATATGTTTCTGCATTTTAGATTGACTTACGGTAAAGGCTTAATTTTGCATCTCGTTTGTTTAGTATTGAATATTAGCATAAATTTGCATAAAACGTTTACGCTTCGCGAATTTTCCGTACCTGGAATCATTATTAATATATTAATATTATTAATTATTACTATTACTACTATATTACTATTATTACGAAATATTAACAAGGCCTGGTAAATTAAGCCCTGATCATTGACGGAATGAAATTAATGAATTTATCATTTGATCTGTCATCTATCATCACTTTCAAATTATATTCTTAGCACTTTAAATTTCAGTCCTCGTTCTTAACCGCTTCGTCAGAGAAACGAGCGCAATTCGAAGTGCCTTGGGTCACTTTGCGTATTGAAAATTCATCCAATTCAAGGAAGAAAACATATATTAAGATCAGCAAAGAACTCTAACAGCGTAATTCATTTACGTTCACGGTTACGGCTGAAGTTTAGAAGACTCAGTATATTATCACTCATACTGCTTACGAAAAAAGGAAGGCGTATGAAACGAGAATCACGGTCATAGATTGGTATGATTAATTTTACAGGCCTAAATACAATGGCCACAGGGACATTTGTGAGGTCATATCGTATTTAAAGGACAAAACCATATGGATTAAAGGACAAATGCACATGGATTGAAGGACGAATACATTTAGGCCCAATCTCACGCGAACAGCAATGAGGAAACGGGAGATCGGGATATGATATTCATTTGATATCTACGTATATAGCGCAACGATCTTTCTTTAAATGTACGGATATAATTTCTGTCACTAATTACCGATGTCGGATAACATACGTAAACCCTGGCGTATCACGAACGGTGGGTAGTTAAACGTTAATACCAGTTCATCAAAATCGGCCCAGCCATCGCTGAGGCATTGTTTACTCCAATTCGGAAAGTCCCATTTCTCTCATTACAGATAATTCACTCCAGCGGGCAAGAAAAATCCCAGGCTGCTCAAAATACAAAAGAAGCAAATTGGTTTCGTGGGAGGTGCTTTAAAAGCCCGACATTATTGCGGATAAATCTTCGTTAGACCACAGCGGTGCTCGTTCACGTACACGTTTTTGACCCGCTCCGTTTCTAAATGTTACCTCCGACTTCACTAGTCTGGCCGTAACACAAAACTGCACTCAGAAACGGAAAACGCGGTCGTGCAGAAAAACAAGCAATGACTGATATCATTGCGGGCCGGAAGCCGCTAGAGCTCTCCCAGTTCACCGATCTGGCGAGAGAACAAACAGTGCAAAGACCACGGAGGTATTTTTACGATCGCGCAGCGGCCTCTGGGGTGGCAATTCACAAATCTCGCGCCCACGTCCGGACGAGAGGATTCGGGGTTTTTACCCTCCAACGATATCTACATGGCTAAGACTCTCTCTATCAGGCAACACGAACCAGACATAATTAAATCGATTGACGTTGCCAATATATTTTAAAGACGATAATGTACCAGGGAGGCTTTTGTTATTATTGGCCATAGGAATTAATCTAACTTCAGAATAATGTCCTTGATTGATTCAAGGAGTGATTCATAATACCGATTTGAAAAAAACTATCCTCTTGATAAACTGATATCGCACCAGATTGATGGAATTTTTCACATTTTTCTGAACTGCGTCATTCCACCAGAACCTAACTGTGTCCATATGTGCTCAGTTCGTTTTCTGTAAGCGTCTAAATCTTTTATCGGCAAATTTTTAAATTGGTTTTATATAATTGATATGATGAGCATGTGCCGATGAAAGATGAAAATGCTTAGATGATGGGGAAAATCATTGATATTATTACATAAGGATACTTCGAAATCGTATTGGGTACGTATAAATGATTGAATGTCGGGGAACTCAGAGGTAAATAGAGTACACAGGAAATCTTCCAAATCGTATTAGGCACGCTAGAAATGACTGAAAGTGTAAATCAAACTTATTACTATGGGTAATATTGTAAAATTATCAAGAATCTCCGTAATCTTTTCTGTTCCTACCGCTGCCTTTAAATTTTATTATTTCCTGGTGTTAAGCACACGTAAATCGATCACCTAACGTTCTCTCTCATCGCTTTAAATAATGCTTTCCTTTAGCGCATTGATAACCCTTAGACTTGCTCTTTAAGAGGCAAAGACTTTAACAATCCAATGTAAGTGGGATACTTCAAACCAGAAAGTTATTGGAAAAGTATTCTTCATCCAGGCGTATCCCGATGGGAAATGTTTGGTAGTGCTCCGGACAGCTTTACGGACCACCTAAGGTTTATAGTAACATCGCTTTAAAAGCACCACGGAGGAATAACAATAGGAAATAATCACTTAAAATACTATATTACTTTTAAAAAAAATTCGCTCATGAATTTCGACATTGATATTTACAGTAATTGAATTCCTCAGAATGCGTAATTCATTACATTTCAACGCGCGATTAAATGTTCCAGGGAAGGATATCTTATTTTCAGCTTTTCAGTTTGAGCGACCGAGAATCCGAAATTTTATTAAAAATACGAACGGCAATCGATTTTCGCACCACTTTCCCGGAAAGACGCGTCTCTGGCAATCGCATCGAAATCGAACTCGCCACAACTACGCCACAACTCTCCGGGGGTCTCCGCCAAGTTCACCCGGATTCCCTTGGAGCGAGAGCAGATTAGGAAGGAGGAGTTGGTTGGAGTAGGAGCTGGAGTTTGTCAGGGGGTGGTGGTAGGGGGAGGGGTGTGCGGCGAGGCGAAGGGGAGGCAGCCAGGGTAGGGGCGGAAGGGGGTCGAAGAGGGCGTCTGGCGATGGGAGTTTTTGTGGTGTGTGCCCTTTGCTCGGCAGAGGGTCCTGCAGCGGTAGCACTCCGCTGATTCCGTCCCACCCACCTTTATTGCCCTCCTCCCCCCGCCGCCCCTCCCGAAAACCCTCCCTCTCCCTCTTAACCCCCCCTCCCTTCCCCCCTTCCTAACCCTTCCCTTCGCCCCTCCCTCTTCCGTCCCCTCCCCACACGTCCTCCTCCTCTCCCCGCCCAATCCTCGTCCCCCTCCCTCCCCCCCCTCATTCTGCTTCTTTTCCCGAAATGAAAAAAACACAAAAGGGACGTGCACGAGTCTCATTCCTCCCTCCTTCGTTTTCGTTCCCTCTAGTGGTTTAATCCGCCCTTGCTCATTGGCACTCGACCCCGCCTGGCGTCCCACCCGCCTCACCGTCCCCCAGCTCCACCTCCACCAGAATTGAACTGTTTTTATTGTTTAACTTTTTGCCCAGGAGTTACGATGTTGGTGTTACTCGTGTTATCTCATGCTTCCTTTACATTCGGCTCCCATGCTGTCGGTCCAACGCAACTATTTGTGGGTCTGAATATGCATGCAAAAGATGAATGTAATTAAGCATTAGTGGTTGGTGTAGTAGCAATGCTTTATAAAGATTAAATATCACTAAACTGACTGTCCTTTCTATTTAGCCGACCATGGCTTCGGCACAGTGTGCCATTATCAAGGCTGTCGTCACACTGATAATGCCACACAGTGCCGAAACTATGGTTGGGTAAATAAGGGAGTGAAATTTTACCTAATGATTTGAATTTATCTTAATGCAGTCATGTTTTCACATGCCTTTTAAAAAATAAATTGGGATATTTCAATTTTTAATTCAAAATTCTGTAAACCCGGTGGTAATTTTAATTGCAAGCAGCTCTTGGCCATTCAGAGACGATATTCCTCATCCTTGAGAAATCTCTCTTAGCCACCGATCACTCATTACTTTGTCCACAGCACGTTGAAAAGAGTGATTCTCATAACTTATTGGTTTGTCACTCCAAAAATATTCAAATCACAGAAAGTATGGTTCCTTATTGAAGGTCATTTCCTCGGGTAAAGTTGGGAATGTGCAGAAATATTGCTCTACAGGTATGGATAATTAAAATTAATTCCCGGGTAAAAACTGGAAATCAAAGACTAAATCTCAAAAAAGCAGAGGATAATGGAGCTATAGTTGTAAGGATCTCTCTGCAATAAGGTCAGATGTAATTTGGGAGGTTTGCAATTTAAGGAGATCGTAAAATTCCTCGTATTTAACAATAGGCGGTCCATTTCGTGACACCCTCACGGATCAGACTAAAGTGCAAGTGGGGAGTGATTTCCCCAACTCTGCCATAAAGCGTCCAATGCTCTCTCCTTAACAGTTTTAGCAGTGAGACAAAGCCCACAAGGGGAGCCAAGGGTTACATGCAATGGTCTTAAGATCAACCGGATAAAATTCTCAAGACTCATGTCTTCAGCGAATGAACTTAATATCTCATCCCGCCAGAGCGACTCTGTCGTCTTGACTTTTTGAAGACCTACTCTCATGCCTTGTTTAAGTAGTTCCGAGCCAAGTACGAAAGCCAAAAGAATGTTCGAAACAAATAATGAACCCTATCTTTATCTCTGAGTTATTATAATTACTCTCAAATATTTTTTTGAAAATTATTTGGTGTTAATCAAATTTCTTGTTCTCCTATCAAGGTGAGGTAAGATAGTCGGCGGAGTTTCGGTTTTTGACCGAAGGATTCTGGATCAATTCCCGGACGATCCCTCTGGATACTCTGAGATGAAGCCTATCTGCGTGAGCACCCAAAAGGAAGAATCGCTGGGAAACCGACGGCCCTGGGGGAGGAATAGCCCTTACCTCAACCGTGGTGTGTGATTTTCGCGACGCAGAACTTCGTGCGATATGAACCCTACACTGATATTAGAATAACCTTCCAGTAGGTTAGAGCAGAGTTTCTTCAACTGCGCTCCTTGCGATGGTAAATAATAAAAGAACTCAGTTATCGCAGGGAATTCAATTTAGAAATGGTAATTTGTTCGGCCTTATACTCTTAGTTTTCTCTCCTCCCTTCACTCTATGGAAGCAGGAAGGTTTCACGCAAAACGCTAAACTATTAGGTAAATAAAAGTCCATAGAGTCTAAAGTTAACAAAGACGGAATGATTCTCATCACACTGTTTGGCGAGAATGAGTGTTTGAGGGACATTTCCTGCCAAAAAGACAGATATAAGCAATCCTTTTTCCCTCACATAATTAATGACAACAGACGTTGAGCGCATAGGGTGTGACAGCTGAACTTCCCGTCAATGGAATTGTAAGGAAAATCAATAACCACTAATTATCCCAACTACTAATTATCAGGTGACTTAGCACCTGCTGTAAGCCACTCCTTGCCATACACGCCCTCGCTTGTCAGTCTAAATCAGGTACTCTAAGGGATAAGGCCGTACAATAAAAGTTTCTGAAAGGTTAATACTTCCAGTTCTTGCGCTAAAAGAATTGTACCTAAATTATTGGACTTTAGGAAAGATCGATGATCTTAAATATTTTGAGGCACCTTCAAATTATTTCACACACTGCCGATACTTGGGAGGGGAAGTCAGAGGACATTGCCATTATTGATTTTTGGCAGAATTTCGATAACGTTAGTTAAATCAGTAACGCAAATAGGATTTCTCGGTTGAATTCAACTTGAGAAATTGCCAACTAAGATCTATATCAAGGCATAATATCTGGCTTGTACGAGCCGTAGCACACTAAAAAGGAGACCACAGGTCTTCTAGTCCTTTATCTTATAAATTTGATTTATTAAACTTTATCTTGCAAAGTGATACTGTGGTCAGAAAAGAGAATATTTATGTCCTTCTGATACGTGAACTCCTTTACAATGAATTCCTGGATTAAGATGGTTCTATCCGTCAGAACGCCGAATAGTCAATTTGAAAGTTAATAAAATATATAACATAAGGACGGAAGCCTCGAGACATATTACACTCTAAAAGCCGAGTAAAATTGGTTAGAAATATCCCATTCACACCAAAAAATTCAATTCAGTTTTTACCAACTGAGATAAAAATGCTTGGGCCCACTGTAGCAGTAGTAAAGTGTACTACTTCGGCAGAGTTGTAAAGTTGAGTGGAAAGTACCTAGCCTAGGGTATGAATTATAATGAGAAAGGAGAACAGAGATGGGTTTTATGTGTATTCTGGTGGAATAGTGCCAGTTAAAAATAGTTTACCCCACTGATCATACTCAGTCATATGTACTCTGTAGTTTGCATGAAAATGAATAATGTGGTATTTTCCTTAAAAATGAAAACTTGAGAAATTAAAATGCTGAGATTTCATAGAGTAAAAATCAATTGACTTCACCGGAACTCGAACCTGGATCCCTCGAATTCCAGCCGATTGCTTCAACCAATTGATCTACCGCGACCTTCCCATGCACTATGGATATCTTGGACGAGTGGATGATTCCATTGAAGTAATTATCGCGGCATCTACCTTAGTTCTTTCAACTAGTGACATTATTTTTTCCAGGATATCTCATCCACGATCAAGAAAAATTTCAGACCCGTGGTTTGTCACAAAGTGACTCAGATATATTCTATGAATGGGACGGAAGGACTCTAAATCTAAAATCGGAATCTAAAAGCCTTTTTCTCTGTGCTGTGATATTCATTAAAATTTCCTAAATTTAAATTCCAACTGCACGAATACCACGTTTATCATCATTACAGTGGTTCCTTCATTTAATAATGGTACTGTACTTTTTAAATGTTGAGAGTAGAATTTGAAAGACTTGAAAATTTGAGTCTTGAGAATTAAAACTATGAAGTAGGACAACATTTATGAAGAAATATAACGTCTCAAGGATTATTTAAAAAGTGCGTTCATGAGTGATGAACAAAAATCTAACCAAAATCTCCCCAACATTAATGGACGAAGAGTAACGCAAGCAAATCATAATGCTCGTTGCAACAGCTATAGTGGATCAGATAAAAAAAATTATTCCTAGAATCGTAATAATTAACAGAAAGAGTTGGTCACAAACATATGCTTCTTTCTAGAAAATATATTCAATGAACCCTACTCAAAGGTTAAGGTGTCCCTAACGGAAAATAACTTCTGATTCCCATGGGTCTATAAAAACAAAAACAAACTAATCCTGGAAATTACTGTCCAATATCATTATTATTACAAAATATTCGACCATGTATTGTAATTGTGAGCGCCGTGATGTGTTTTCAATTCATTCGACGTATTTTTGTCCAAACCCACAGAGTTTTGGATAAAACAAATCTTTTGAACACACTATGTAACATACTGACATAAAAACTTCAATTTTTTGGGATTCAAATTTTCTTTTTCAATTCAGACTCTGAACGCAAACAAAAATCGTTAATGTATTGGGAATAATTCCACTAAAAATCCAATTGGGGGGGGCGGTGGCAAAGTATAGTCCCTCCCCTTTCAGGTGAACTCTAGCTCTTAAAAACAAATTTCTTTCTTTAGTTCAGGCCCATGCGACCGACACTTCAAATTTTTAATACGCTCAATGAATAATTTACGACTAACATGAACTAATTGCTTCCACAGGAGTTAAAATTACTACTAGGAGTTTAGAAATCATTTTAAGTCTCGGCCACCCTAGGACAAGTTTATATAATCGCCTCCGGTCCCGCTTCCGTCAAATTAGACTAAGTTATCTCTCATGGAACTGCAATAATTACCCATTTGTTCATCATTTTTTATTAATGGTAGTCTGCCAGTTAATATACAGATTTTGCGACACACTAACTAAACGCTCAGCACTTACTGTTTTGACCCTCATCTAACACGAAAAAAGCGTGACACCTTATGCAATAATAAAACGCCTTTAAATTTTGCTTACTTTCTGCCTCCCATCATTTCGTCATTCTCCTCCCTATCACGTCTAACATTCTCCCCTCAGTTATAGTCTTTAATATTCTATCACCAATCAAAATGTCAAACATCCACGTTACTTGTCTCTCTTGAACTTATTCCTATAATCCCCACTCTCCTACTACACCATTCTACACTACTTTTTCGTAATTCGTCATTCGTCACTCGCATCAACAAAGTACTTCTCAAGTAGTCAGCAATATTATATTTCTCAGTATTGATACGATCATCTACCGAAACATATGTGTGAAAACTGGCTGCAAAGCTATTTTAAATAAGGTCATTGATATTTTTGCCTGGTGTGATGAGGAGAGACTGAGGATAAGTTGGAAAAAATTTACAATAATTCACGTCTGGGAAAATAAATCCCATCGCCTTAGCAACAAAAGGCTAGGAGAAATAATTACAAGCGAGTAGAGGGTGAAGTAAACTATTCGGAAGTGATGCATTTCTGAGTTGTGTCCTTTGCTCGTTTTTGCATCATTGCGCTAAATATCCATTTTACGATATTGGTTAATATTAATTTACAACGTTTTTCTGGTGACACAATGTTTTATGGAGATACTCGTACGTGACCATGGATATATTGCTGGGCTAGAAAACGATTTAGGCACAATTCAAGGATGAAGGAGGGACTTGAAAATTGAATTAAATTTGAAAAATAGATGTAGTAATAAAATATGATAAGAGTAGTTCACCTTCGAGCGTGACAATGCCAACTACCAGGAAATAATAGGAGAAGAATCTACAACTAGTCAACGATCAATTCCTTTCCAGGATGAAACATGAAGGATATATGCTGAACAGTCCTTAGACAATAGGAATTTATTGAATGCTTACTTGGAAAATATGATTACTAATAAAATATCAATTTTATTCTTCACTTGCTCGGTCTCAATTAGAATATGCATTTATAATAGCTGTAGGCATTCGAGATAAACTTGATTTTCTATTTAGATCGAGTATTAACAGGTTTTTATATATTCGATGGTTTCTCGCTCAACTTTGTGGAAGTTTAATAAACAGGTTTTAATGAAGTTTTAATGAACAGGTTTTTATCACGAACGTATGATAAACTAGGGAATGTAACTAGATTTTTAGAATCGTGACAGAGGTGAATATCCGTATATCGAAGGTTCCCATAAAATAAGTATATTTTTCCGAAGATGTCAAACAAATAGCACATATTCCATCAAATTACGGAAGGATGGGTGATAAATATAAGGGAGGATATACATGAAGTTTCAAAATTTCTCTTTGTCCGCATATATTAAGGGAAAAGAAAGGTTTCGCCAAACAGAGGAAATAGTTCAAGATAAATAGCTTTTTGTATCATCATAGTATGATAGTATTATTGCATTTTTGAGCCATGTTATGCTTTTGTCTGAAGCACAACATGAGTGTAATTTATTTTAAACTTCATCTGCCTAGATATTATGCCTTCAGTTACTTTCGTTGCTTGGATGATGTGAAAATCTAACTGGAACCATCTTCACTTTAGTAATATGCAACTAGGATAGTGCAGACATGGAATGTATTGTAGCTACTCCTAGTCACACAAACACCAGCGTGGTTTTGATGGCATCATGTTGAATGTCATGTGCAAACAATTGTTCCAACTCAGCTGCGCCCCCTCTAATTTGTAATGTCGGAAGGCGCACAGTAGTTGTCAGGACTGATTGCATTTTTTTGGAAGTGATATATGTAATTGTAATAATAAGCCGACCTCAAGTTTTAATTCGCGATGCACCGACTAACCGGATTCGCTCTCTAATCTACTCCTACTCCTTCCCACACATTTCCTCATTCCGCACCACCCTCCATCGCTGCTCACCGTCCGTATCTCTTTTTCCCTTCAACCCTTCAAACTTCGGGATTCATTACTTCTAAGCCGAATTCGTACTTTTCCTTCATCCTTACCCAGTAAAATTTATCGACGAATTTGGGCTTACGTGCTTTCATCAGGAGTCACCAGTACGAGGATATGTTGAGGCGTGCTCTTCGTTCATTAATCAGAAGGCCCAGCAGGAGTTAACATGTTCACAGTTAACATAAACTAACAAAGTTAAATCTTGACTCCTGGAGCAAATTATTTTTATTTAAGTGAACAGGAAGAAAAACGCATTTAAAAGGATGACTGCAAGGACAAACTGCGACATGAAATGCTTAATGCACAGTTTAATAGTCACCCTCTGTCACTTCGTTCGATTCTTTGGTTCCCGAATTATCCAAATGGTGTACTGCTGAGGGTGGGTGAAAAAATATCTCCCTGCAGAGCACTTAATGGAATAGCGGATACACCCGTCAAGTATATTTCGAGGCGAGATAGCCAGACCCCATGACAGTAAAGGAAGATAATGCGATTGGCATACGCAATGTGTTTTTTTAAGAAGAAAAACAGGTAGAAAATGATAAACGAGGAAACGAGGAAATAAGGAAGGACATCAGGATCGAGTATTGAGTGTAAGGTGGGTGAGAAACCTCTCAGAGAATCGGTTTCCAACAACATATGGGTAAAATGGTAGAAATGGGATCCCAACAGTGACTGATTTCAGCACTCATTCTCCCTTCGCATAATTCATGATCATTGCAATGACCAAAAATTGGCGACAAAAACATGTGACATTGAAAAAACCTTGAAACCCTTTGCCACTCCTTCCTTACTTCTCCTTTTACCACTTCAAACACTTCTCTTTCACTCAAAGCTGCACTAATCAATTATATAGCTATTATTTCTCTCATATTTCCTCCATTTATTCTTCCTATAGGTATTCAAAATCGCAACATATTGCACTTACCGCACTCGCTCACCTAGCTATTAAAGATTTTGATAACCCACGAGATAGTTCGAGGACAAAAATGGTACAGTAAAACATTCCGGAATTCATTCATCCGGATTTGAAATGCAAGCAGCAACTCGCGTCATGGGAATATACCCTCGTTTTAAGGCGCGAAGCAGTCTCAAGAGTGAGAATCATTTCGAGCCCCAACCGGTTTATTGTGCGGAGTAATTTCTTTGCAAGTTTCACGAAGGCCTGTGCAGAATTCCAATAATCGTTCATTCACTTGAAAGCGAATCCGTCGCAAAATGCGACGCCTTCCACGAGATATTTTATTCTTAGACACCATCTGAGGTCCAAAGGGACTTATTGACCCAGACCGATAAAAACGGCCTCTATCCCACTGCTCCTCGCACTCTTCTCTTCCCATTGCCGCCATTTCTCTTTCCCATTATTCGGCCTCTTCCTTCCCTTTCTCTCCCCCCTTCGCTCCATCCTTTATCCATCCATCCCTCTCCCACTTCTCCCTCACGCACAAAATCATCCCCCAGCCCCTCTCCTCCCCATCCCCAGAAAACACTCCCTAGAATTTCCCGTTCCCATTCTGACCTTCCTCCCTGTCCCCCATCCCCCTCCTCACCCTTCCCGACGTCCCTCGCCCATACACCTCCTTCGGACCCACCCCATGTCTTCTTCTACCCTTCGTCCACCCTTTTGCCTTGCTCGCATCACCAGCTTTTTTGCGCGTGCAATCCTTTACACTTGTAAACGCTAGCGGCTAATGTGAACGCTAGTCAGTGCTGACCTCAGCAGAAACTTTTGCCATGCCACGATCTAGCTACCGAGTTAAAACCGCAACTCTGATGTCGCCTTAGCTCCCGCTGCGTTTAATATGAGCAACAAATTAATATTTTCAGGACATTTCATTCGAAATGAATGTGAACGTTGGTAGTTAGGCCTATGTACGCTGTTGAATACAAGTCCTTGTCTAAATATACAATGATTTGATTAATACATATACCTTGTCACGTGGAGCGCTCGTTAATTTATAATGAAACGAGGGTAATTTAACAGACGGGATAACATAAGTAACTCCAGCTCTATTCGAATTCTGGTAATGGCTTCCAGGAGTTCTTACGATCGTACGCTTGTAAACGCGAACAGGGCATTTTCCTTTTTCTCTCCCCCGTTCCCCTCTCTCTCTCACGCCCTCCCCCCTCCCCTACCCCCTTTCTCACTCGCTTCCTCGGTCTCCCTCCTCTTCTAATTACCTGTCCTCTCTCTCTTTCTCAAAACCTCCTCTCCCACGCACTCCGCTCTTCTCCGCTGTATTTTTTTTTCGACCCCACACACCTCCTCCCAACCCCCTCGTTCCCCCCCTCATCCTCACCCGCTGTTGCTCCGTCCTTTCCTCCACAAATCCCCTTCCTTCGTGCGGTAACGAACGCCTTCTCCCCCCCCCCCCCTTACCTTCTCCCTCCAAAGCACTAGCGGAAAGAGGAGGTTTCAAATATTAATCAGGGTTTTCTTCCATCAAAAAATCAATGTTCGAAAACAGTACGTGTTTTTCGACTCATCGCCCAAGTTCACATACGTGCTGTCGCCATTGCTCAAGAAGTTTCATGGTCCCCTTTTCAAAACGGGATAAAAAGGAAGTCTTGACAAGGTCAAATAATCCGGTTTGTATTTTCTCGTATTTGGGCTGAAGACATGCGGTGAGGATGGTGATAGAATGAGGAAACCAGGAGTAAGAGTAGCGGCAGTGAAGAGTTGTGGCAGTACCTCGTCATATCGCAGGGGTGAGCTCACAGGAAATATACTACTTACTATATCGAACCAAAGGCTACCGTTTTCCAAGAAAAAGGCACCGAGCAAAGGGATGATATTTTGTTTTTCGTTGCGAATGCGTTTCAAACGCAGGACGCCGGACGACAAAATATACCTGTGACTAGGAATATTCTGTACATTAAATAGGAGGAATAATAATATTGGACACATAAAAAAATATTACGCGTGATTGAGACGACGTGTGTCGGAGTCATTAAATTGGGAACATTGAGCAGTAGCGGCAGCCTAAAAATAAGCTATTTTGGAATATTCTCTCAGTGGCAGTCCATAAACATGTGATTGCGGTCGAAGAGTAAATTTAAAATGTTTAACGACCTTGGTAGTTAAAAAAAACTCCTCATTTACTCCTGAGTACGCATATCCAATGGTTTCGAATACGAGGTAATGTCCAATGAATTGATATTAGAATTGGTAAGAACTAGTAGAAATATTTAAAGTATGCTATTAGCTCATTCGCAGATACTGTTAAAAACATTAATGTGGCATGGAATACAAGAAAATGAGTAAAAAATGGAGATTGGTTGCAAAGGAATAGTAGTCTACTTGGCTCCTAATTACTTTAATTATATATTTTACTACTATATATACATATATATACATATATATATATATATATATATATATATATATATATATATATATATATATATATATATATATATATATGTATATAGTAGTAAAATATATAATTAAAGCAATTAGGAGCCAAGTAGACTACTATTCCTTTGTATATATATATATATATATATATATATATATATATATATATATATATATATATATATATATACACACACTATACTATGCCGTTGATATCATAATTTCAAATTAGCAGATACAATTCTAACTTCTGGATGCTACTTGGTAACATATGCCAATATACTTTCTCTCTTATGCTCGATATACATCGTTCAAAATTACACAGATACATTAAACCCTCTCGAAAAATTAATGTTTCAAATCATGTAACAAATATTTTACCACAAAATCAAACAAACTGGGTGACACGTGGCACAATGGCTAGTTTTTGTCCTAGCGACCTCACGTCCAAGCAGGGAAACCATTACGAGAACGTGCGGCGAAGGGAATGGGATAACAGCTTCTGGTTAATTGGGCCATTTCTTTTATTTAGGCACCGCGTCACCTTAGGGATGAGTCTACGTGCTAGGTCACGATAATTATTAAATGAAAGATAATTGATTGTAGTAATTACAAGTCACGAGTACGAGTTACGAATTAAGTTAAGAAAAAAAAAGAGGTTGAAAAGTCTGTGATGGGGGTATATATGTAGTAATATGCTGGTTTACTTCTGCTTTAGATGTATGCGGATTGCGAAATGGAGATACAAGTCTTTGACTCAATCAATACGGCCGTCTTGTCATGTAATATTATCGCTATTTCGAACCGGAAAACGTAACGATGGATTTGCAAGATATCGAGATTTAAACAGAAACGTTGATAATTTGATCAGTATTCTATGAAATGGGTGCATAATGTTTTATCTTTGAAACGGAGTCTAAGTCAAGAGAAATGATATGTTCAATTAATCGCTATATTTTAAACCCATGCATTTGAAAAATGATTATTTCTTCAAGGTAGAACCTCATGTGCTGCTACACAGATGAACATTCTGATTAATTGTTCTTTTCTTGTCATGAATATTAATCTATGACGGTACTTTGAGATTGTCGTGGTAGGTCTATTTATAAAGATATGTCGACAGTAGATGACGCAATATTTTTTGGGAATTTAGCCACTTTTTGTTGGCTTAGCTGAATCCAGGGTTAACGTGCTCTCCAACGTCTGTTTTCATTGAACATTTCTTGAGCCTGAAATTCAATTAGGCACACGCGCAAAAGTATTCTGAACATGGAGATGTCCCCAATATTTTTTTTCATTTTACTGTAACTGACATGTCGTTACTTGATCGGATGTATTATTTCAACTTTCGATCGTTACATTTCGTACTTTCATGCAGTTCATCTCGTAAAATGGTTTCGCCATTTCGACGGTAAGTATTCTGTGGTAACCTATTTAACCTTGGCTCAATCGGTTTCCATATTGGTTGCCGAATCAGGTTAATTTATCATGTCGGACTTTAGTGTATTTCAGTTATTTTACTCGGGATTGGAGTTCATAGACGCGGTGGAACCGAGAAATACTGAGAGTTTGCTGCTGAGGGAAAATACGAAGATCAAATGATACGTTCTCTGCGAACAGTTGATGAATACGAAAGATGAATACCATTGAAAACAAAATAGGAATATGAGAATACTTTAAGACAACAAGGTCAACCTCCTAAACCGTGTCATTTGATGTAGAAGAATACAGCATCCAGAGAGAAGATGGACGGAAGAAGATTGAAGTAAGTATAGGTAACATGCCACGTATTTAATCGACCGATGAACATTGATTACGAATGAGACAACGAAGAGAAAAATAATTAAGCAATTATATCCACATTAATTCTTGTGTCCCACACAAAAATTCTTTTTTATTGATCCGGGTTTCCTTTGCACGCCATTTTTTATGTTCCAGGGCTGCAAATTCAAGAAATTTCGTATTCTAAACACGTACCGGGAAGAAAAATGTGGTGATGAAAACGAGAATTAATGTATTCTCATTCACTCATTAGTTAAGCATTTCCACATAAGGATTTCTGAAAAAAATTCCATATATACGTATATGAGTCTTTATTAAAGCATATGATTTATAGTTTACAGATGTATCGAAGAAAACCCTACGATTTTTCACGCATAATGTTAACCTTATCATAGCTCCCAAAATCGCGACTACGGAAAAGTAGTAAGGATAATCGTCATCAGCATTTCGCTCCTAATATTGGTCTACTTCAGCCCTTCATTCTTCTCTATTAAGTGTTAATTCCCTCGCCCTCTGATAGGTTCCTTGTTTTACCTCCCTCTTAATTTGCCCTATGTACTTGTATCTTGGCCGTCCTTGCGGGATCTTTCCTTCAATGTTTCCTTCTATTATATTTCTAACTAATCCATTGTGCATCAAGGTATGTCCAATCCCTCTAGTTCATCTTTGTTGAAGAGCTCTCCATATGGTCCTTTCTTCTTATGCTCTTCTGTATTCTTCATCGTTCCTCTCTTCATCTTTCCATTTAATCTTCAGCATTCTCCTCCAGCCCCATGTTTCAAATGCTTCTAGTCTTTGTTGGTTCACTTTTTCAATATTCCATGTTTCCGATCCGTAGAGTGCCATGCTCCACACGAACGTTTTGACGAACTGCTTTCTTGTTTGCAATCTTATCTTCTTTGAACGTAGTAGTTGCCTCTTCTCAATGAACGCCTTTCTTGCTTGGGCTATTTTCCGCATGATGTCGGTCGAGCTTGTTCTATCCCAAGTTATACTGCTGCCCACTTAGATGAAGGATTCCACTTGCTCTAGTTAAACTCCTAGAATTGTAATGTATGCTGCAGTCAATAGTTTTTTTAATTTTTTAATACGGGTGGTGACCTAACACCCCCCGCCATACTCCCTTGCGACGGCCTGCAGGGTACTATGTAGATGTAGAATTGTTATTAGGTAATCTACCTGTTAAGGTAGGTTTTTGGATTGAAGCAACTACCAAATAAATACTTTGTCACTCCTAACAAAACACAACCCAACATCCTACTCTACAACAAGCCCTTCTCCATCTCTGTGCACTTCCTTCCTTTCTTCATCCCGTGCAACATCCCAATCCTATTCATGCCCCTTCCTCGTTTGCCTAGCATTCTCCCCTCTATCACAGTCTTCAACAACCCAATACCGAATAATAGGCTTTTTTATCCATTTTTCCTGCCCACTTAGGATTTCTCCCAACAATGCCCTCTCCTCGCCCACCATACCTATCACTTTCTCATTTGTTTTCCTCTCGGTCCATTCCACATTCTCCATCCCTCTCCACAACAACATTTCAAAACCCCTAACCTACGTCTATCCTCCTGCTTCAGTGACCACGTTTCCGCGCCGTACATAAAGACGCTACATATCAAAGTTTAAACGAGTCTTTTCTTAACATCCTTGCTCAGCGTCCTCGTCATCAACTCCGTCCTCCTTGTAAAAGCCTCTTTGCCTAGCGCAATTCGTAGCCTTTCGTCCCTACTATTCTGACCATATTGGTCCAATGGTCGTCATCTCACGAAAACCTTGCAAAAGCAAAACCGACAGCACCAGAACAGAATATGCAGATGTAGAATACAGCAAGGACATATCCAGATCACTCAGCCGATGCCCTGAGCTTAATGTGGAACTCAGAACTCTGGTTGCGTACCAGATTTCAGGTGTCTTTTTACGCTCATCAAGGACGGATTTTTTTGCGAGAGAAAGAGGGAGAGAGAGAGAAAAGAGATTTTCAGCGCTAAAAATGTACTTCTCCGCATGTTCTCTTCACTCCATTCTTCTACCAATTTCTTCACTGTCTCCCTTCCATAACCCACCCCCTCCCCAACAGTTTTCCCACCCCAGAAACGTCCCCCCCCCGCTCCCCCCTTTGTCTCCTTTCGTCTTAGCTCCCTCCTCTCCCTCCCTGCCGCCGTCAGCTCCAACATGTCCTCTTCATAACGCCCGCGCCCCGCCCCGACCCCCTCCCCCACACCTGTATCCCTCTTTCCTCCTCCCAAACCCCCCCCCCCCCGCCAATCTCCAACTGCCCATCGCTCTGTCTCTCTCCTTTTCTTCCCCTCCCTCCTCGGCCGAATTCCCCCTCCCCCTTGCACCCTCCCTCTCCCCAATTCACTCTCTCAAGAGTGGCCCTCCCGCTTCCATCCCCCCCTCCCAACCCGTCATTTTCTTCCCTCTTCCCCCTCGGCTCTTCACCACCAAAAATAAAGAAAACGCCCATCGGTCGCCCCGTTGCCGCTTTCGTCCCCGCCGCTGTCATTCGACGGGAGAAGCAAGAGACGCAAAGGGGTCGTTTGCCGTTTTAACTGCTCCTTCGTTTGATACATAAAATTCCTTCCTCCTCTCCCAACACGAATCGATCAATATGCATCCCTCTTGCCCCGAAAGTTCGCACCACATCGAGGCTTGCCCGAGGAAGGCGCGAGGGAAGAGAACGGAGGACGAGAGCAGTGGAATTCGCGTCGATGAAATAATTATGTATGTCCCGCTGCCGTGGGGTCGCTGCGGAGCCTGAAGGGATGGCGGGGTGCGCACGGGATCGAATGAAACCCGTGAAATATTTTACTTGAGAGAGAGAGAGGAGTGTTATCGTCTTGACTGGTGATCTAGCTCGTGTACTGGAAACATAGCGCGTGCATCTCGGTTGGGGAGTGGTTAAGCGAGGCGCAAAAATGGGAGACGGAAGGGGGAAATGCAGAAAAATAAGCACTGGAATCGTGATTGGAGCCGAAATATTCGCTAGCTGTTGGCAGGGAGGGGACAAAACGAGTCATGAAACGCCAAACGAACATAATTCTGCTCGAAACTCTCATCACTACGCGCGAAGCATTTTCTCTGCTTGGAAGAGTTTTTTTTTGGGAGAGTTCATAACCTCTCCTCCCTACATGAGCTACGACTGGTGATCGGTGGGAGCTTGGCGTAAGGTAAACTTGCGTAAAGGGCAGGATAGATGTCGGCGTGACCGCCACTGTTTGAACAAGATGTTCACTCAACATAAGCGCTGCGACTTCTCCCTCGAGGAGAGTGTGGGCTTACGCTGTTTGATTTTCTAATTTTTCCTTTCCGAAACCTTCATTTTGGACGACCGTTATAAATGAGTATTTCTCGAGAAAAATTATAAACCTATGCTCTCTCGCCAAATTTCCCATCGATCGGAAACCTTTAATTTTTACAATTCAAGTTTGAAGATATGCAATGCATTGGAGATGACATCCTTTAGCATCGGATATGTACGAGTACCACTGCTTGACGTCGAACCGACTTCAGGTTCAGAGGTCTTTGTAAAGGTTTTGGGGAATATTTCCTTGAGGTATGATGACGTGATGACGAGAACGCCAAGATGGCGGGGAATACGAGGAATTCCATGAGTAGCCGTTCCCTGTACGAAGAAAGGATATAAAAAAAAGAGTCGAAAATGACGTTACACTCCAGCTTGGAAATCCAAGTTAGAAACGCGAAATCACTTATGCGGAGAGGAACCCAACGCTCTCTCCTCTTTTTATTTCGCTGACATTCTAAAGAGTTGAGGGTAAGAAGGGCGTGGCGGAGGAGTGACCGAGAAGAGCGTCATCGGATAGAGAACCGCGCCAGGGTGCCTTCCATGGCGACAGAGAGAGAGAGAGAGAGAGCATCTACGCCATTTATGCATAAGTATTCATTCTATGGTGAACGACGCCTTTCCTTAACAAAGAGTTCCAAACAATCAATCTTTTAGAAATACCGTTCACCAGAGATTAGTGGGGAAAAATAAATCAAATGATAAACGAATTAAATAGCCTAATAAAAAATACTCGGGAAAGTGAGTAAATGCATTGCCACAGGCGTGACGATGACACAAAACAAAAAGACACTCGCAATTTTGTTTTTTTTTTAAATTTCGCAGGCACGACCACCTTTTTTTTACCTGAGGAGAGAAAACTCAGATGAGAGGCAGATAAGTCATCTCCCATCCGATGGAAATAGTTTGACAATAGTTTTTTTGTTAATAAATGTTCACAAAAGTGAGTGTAAGGTTGGTCAATTGTGGCGATAGTATATAAAACTAAGAAACACAAATAAAGAGAGATGGTTTTGAATATTTCAGTGACACAACCACCTTTTTCCACGAAAGGAAGAAAACTCGGTTTTATATTATACATATATATATATATATATATATATATATATATATATATATATACATATATACACTAATAAATATACAGTAATCAACCTTAAGGTCGGTTTGGTAGGTGATGGTAGAGTTCACCCAGTACTAAGCCCGACGGGATGTGAAACTCACAAATCAGGGTAGGGGAGCCAATTCCTTTCCCTGTGGTTTCCCAGGAAGACCTGGTACCCGAAAAATCACAAAGCTTGGGTGGCGTTGAGGGTGCCCTATTCTTGCCCGGTACTACAACCCGGGCCCTCCGGTCAGTAGTCCAACATTCTACCCCTGGACTACCGCGACCCCTATATATACACTTGTCCAGTATACAAGTATAATTGTATACGTGTATAAATACAAATAAATGATCCAGATAATGAGAAAGTTTCTGACACATTACATCTGACAATGCACATGTAAACTATGACGCTAGTTGGGCTCGAGAGATAAAGAGAAAGTAAAATCAGAAGTCTTATATAATATGCCATTATCTATTCGTCTATCGATTGGAAATTCATAGCATTAACTATTAACGTCTCTGCGAATCAAAAGACTAGCCTACGGAATGGCCCTTTTATCCCGTTTATTTCTTTACGAAAGCAAGATAAGAGAAGCAAAGTACTTCAGTGAATGGCGGGAAGGGGGCGTAACAAGACGGAGACTATTTGGAAAATTTGGGAAAAATAATTCCCAACCCCAAAGATGAGGGTAAATATAGTCAACACCCAAATTTTCTTTGGACAGAAGGGAATAGGGCTCACTACTTGAGTTCTATCCACTCTCAGACGTAGATCGTGAGAAACTTGACAAATTCATGGAAAGGAGTCCCCTTTTCCGGTGCCTCCTATGATTTTCCAGGTAATTCCGCTAGGTTTCCAACAAAATCGAGTCCTTGAATTTAGCCGGCGGTATTGAGTTGCATCATCCTGATTATAACCGTGGCACTTAAAGGTAAAGATTTCAATAAACAAGAATCAATAGTCGCCGCAAATATGACACGTAATATTATTTCTCTTGATAATCAATTTAAATAAACATTATTGCTAAAAATTTTGAAATGTCAGCAAGAAACCAATAATAATGGTTCGTCGCAAGAGCCTTTCAAAACATCTGCCGCCACTATTAAGCCTTGATTAAAACTTAAATTACGATGTCGTTTGTCCTTGAAACTAAGTTAACAAGCAATGGACTGTTAAGAAAATTATCTAGTCAGTTTCTTTATTCTCTTTTCCATGCAAGACTCTTAATGACGTGACAATTTGTGGGTCGTCCAATCTCGTGCGACTTGGGTTCCTGAACTCTTCAGGACTGACGGTAGCATCCAAACCCTTCAACACACTGCCCATACCCCAATATTCCCAAACCCTTTGAAAAAACTCCCATCCTCTCTACGCGCTCCTCTTTAGTTGTCGTCGCTCCGTTCTCTCTCTCTCTTACTCTCTTTCCTCTTCCTTCCCTCGGTCGCCCTCTCAACTCCCTCTCCCCCCTTCGTGCGCCCTCCAAAACCTCCCTCCTCACACTCCGCGGCTGGCTGCTTTTGACCTCTTTCTTTCTCGCTATCTCCCTTTAATGGGTTTACGTACACTCTCCAAGCGCGCGTTATTTCCTAGGCTTCGCTTTTATTTTCATTTCTCCCCCCCACACACCCCACGTCTAATCATCCCGTTGCGAAATGGCGACGAAAGGGGAGGAGGAGAATGAGAAGCGGACGGAGGAGTTGGGATGAGGAGGGTTGGGTCAAAGCGTGGAGGAAAGCATTATTAAGAAGGTGGGAGGGGGCACGGAGCCAGGGGCGTTTTTGAGAAAAAATGGTTAATTTCCCCAAAACTCTCGGGATATATATATATATATATATATATATATATATATATATATATATATATATATATATATATATATATATATATATATATGTAGATATGTATCTGCGAATTCATGAGTTCTACTCGAAGGTATTAAACGAAAAGTAAAATCTCGTCCTTAATTTCATTCCGTCATATTTTTTTCCTTCCCCTCCTGGAAACGAAAATCCCCTCTCCAATCCTTCCCCGATTAATCATGCCGTTCGTCCCTCCGGAATGCATAAGGTTGAACTTTCTTTCATTCCCAGGACGGCGCGGAAGGAGGTGGTGGCGGGGGGGGGGGGGTGAAGAAGGAAGGGTGGCGAGCGGTTGGGGGACGGGTGGAGGGCGGTGGATGAGCTCTTCTCCCTCCCTTGAGATCTAGATGAATGAATTAAGGAGCGGTTTTCTCTACAGAAGAGCACGAAGACGGGAGAAGGGAATGAAGGTTTATTTCGTTGTTGCCCTCGGTAATATTTCACATCGACGCCTTTTCCCCCTCAGCTTTTAGGATGAGATGCGGGTTCGTTTCGATCACAGTGCCAGGTGTTTCGAGGAGGAGATCTTTTTTTTTTGGAAATATCATTCTATGCTTGCCTATAGCTCTAACATTGCCATTTAGTCAGCCTTTACAACGATCTCCCATGCGCGCACCCTCGTCCTGAGCCTACGGCTTTGTTGTGCCCGAACACACATACAAGGAAGCGCCTCCTCGCCATTGTTGCCAGGCATCCCCTGTAAGCTGCCGTGCCGCTGCTAGGTCGAGCTGCCCCCATGCGGCCGATTCGTAAGGCTCCCGCCGAGCCGCCCTCACCAGCGTTTCCCCCGCCGATCGAGAGATGGCCGTGCTCTTTCTTATTCCCAATTTCACCGCTCGAAAGGTGTGCGCCTGCTTAGCGGGCCTATGAACGGTTTCTTTCCTTGGGAAGTTTCGGGGCTTGAATCAAAGCTTGCTTATGGGTTTCTACTCCTCGTACTTTCGGTCAAATACTCGGTTGGCCTCACACTTTTGTCGGTCCAAAAGTGTGAGGCCAACCCAATTCCCGTTCGTACGAATTTTAGAGAATTCCTATTGTTTGAAACAGCCAAGACTGACTGACCAACCCAAAAGCCAACCAAACTTTAATGAAAGAAACACAATCATAATGAATAAAGTAGTGTAATCCAGTACATCCAATCCAAAGGAAGCTTTACTATTTCAATAATGTCGTAAAAATGTCTTCTGTCTTCTTCTGGACCTAGGGTTGTGAAATAAAAAATGCCTCGCATATGCTGATTAAATGTTAGCTATTTCCTTGGGCAATGAGCTCTTCCTCCCAAGAAAAGGAAAATTAAAGTGGAAGTAAATGGAAAAATGGGAATTCTCTCGAGTAAAAGATATGTTAGTTACCTTTTAAATCAAAAAGATAACGAATTTTTCCGTTCAGGTGAATTGCTACACTCTTTATAAATATAATGGGAAGAGTTCACCCCAGCCGTACTCTTATATTGTATAAGAGTACGGCTGGGGTGAACTCTTCCCATTATATTTATACGGCCGTAGTTACCGTTCGCTTTGTATACTCTTTATAAAGGTAGATTTGTAGATTATAATTTATTCTTAGCCGCGTAGATTTTATTTAGTGATGCAACTACGAACAGTAAATTCTTAAGCGGTCACTCAAGTGCACAAAATAGATGATTTTTTTATGGAATGAAGTCAAATTTTTAGCGAAAGAATGAAGCTAAACGAGTGAATGATAGATCAAAAATCAATCACCATGGCGTTTAATAATGCATGAAAAGTCATTCTATTACCATAACGGCAGTGGATTCCATCCAAGGATTGTACAAGCACATACTCAGAATTTCAATGAGTTGGAACTTTTAAAGCAAGATTTGAACCTGATCTAGCGTGTTACTCGCGAAAAATAGAAACTGCAGTAACCTTGCGCGAGCTGAATTTTCTGCGTATTTTCCTCCAAAGCTTTATCGCAAACGAAATTCTCTCAGGAAAGGACGAGTAATCATGAATTCGACTGCCCTCATGATTTCTAGCGGATGGAAGAAGAAATGAGAGTTGGGTAACAAACAACACCACAACAGCACTTAACTACTAATTAAGGAGTGACGAATGAATGGGTTGCACCCCTCATGGCTCAACTACTGTGGCATATGTTCACACTTTCTAAAATTAAAACTACTCAAGACTTCTCCAACTTGCAGAGCACGTAAATCTGGACGTGATAATCATCATTTTGGAGCGCCTCAAGTTTGATTTTTTTGAAAAAGAGCTGAATGCTGTCGTAAAGAAAGCAAACATCAGCGCCTACAACGCTGAAATATAGAATAGGTGATTTCACAGCCGTCTTGAAGATGATTTTGAGTGACAGAAACCATCATAGTATGGAAACATTGGCCAAAGTTAAAAGATTTGGTTTTTCCTTGACGAACGTGTCCAGGTGGGCGGGGCCATCCATCAGAGAGACGTGGTGATTTGCCGTTATTCAGATAATGCCGAGTGATGCGTGAAAGCATTAGGAGCCACGTCAATGTCAATGAGTGCCAAGTGGGATCGACTTCAAAATTGTTTGATTGGGACAGAGCCTTCCAGCTAGCATCGTAGACTACGAAAGAGATGAGGAAAAAGTACGCTAGAGCAACCTTCAGCACGCTCTGAATGCTTTCTTTTCCACACACGACCCCAACTAAATTATAGCATGTCATGTGAGCATGTACATCTGATATGCAAATGTCCGACTGTGCGGAAATTATTCCATTTTCAGGAGGAATGAATATGCATAATAAATAGACAAATAGCAACAACTGGAATGGGAATGTGCAGCCTTCAGATGGTAGGGGTGGAAAGGTTAAAGACCGACGAAGACAACAGAATTAGTCGGCAGCATAAAGAGAAGCCGTCACTGCTGCTACTGCTGCTTGTGTAATGGTAATAATAAATGCCTCTAAAAATGTTATACTAATTAACACCACTACGCGTAAATATTTTTAGTCTCTAAGGTTTTGATGCGTCACAAATACTAGATGCTAACAAGAGGACCACTTAGCGAGTTTAACGGTCAGGAAAGAGGAAATGGGACTTGATATGTACTCATTTGTGGTTTCTTATGCATGACCGTTCTTTGAAGAATAAATTCCATTCCCTATCGTGACTCCTTCGAGTGTGACGTAAGGGATATGTAATCACGACTCGTGTGTGTGTGTACAGGCATAATAATCATGCATGTCATTCTGAACGGTCGAACTTCACTAGTGATGATGGGGAGCGCATATGTTTCCACGGTTTTAAAACTCAATCTATGATACTCTCGTAATTCACGTTACTGCAGCAACGCCCAAAAGCTTTCAACATGTCGAAAGGCTTTTCGTTTGGAAGATATTGCCAGATGAGGTGTAAAATGTCATGACCCGTTTGTGGCATCAGAGACCTAGAAATGTTGCAATGAATTGAAGGAAAGCTAATCCTTAGCTTCAATTTTAAGATTTTTCGACGCGCCGAGCAATCTGCTCTATAGAGACACCTCCTCGGCATTGAAACCGGCAGGGGTCCTTCACAAATCAAATTCAATACGCTCACACTACGTGAAATGTAAACCAGAATTCGTCTTACGAAATACTGCGAAATTGAGAACTATGTCTCAGCACGGAAAATTTATTAATATATCGTAGTAATATCTACTAGAGTCTTAGCAGGGGAGACATTTTGAAGACGACAGGAAAGCAACTTAAGTAAAACTGCAGAATACAAAATTCCAGTGGAAACTGTCCTCGATTCCTGATCAATGAATCAACTTCCTGTAGGAGAAGTTGGAACTGAGACTGATAAGCACAGAATTATTTATCTGCCAAGGCGAACCAATTAGTAAATTTGATTATACCATCCATAATTACCAAATTGTACAACAATTCAATGATTGAGTTGTAACACCAACAAAAGATTAAAAAAATTCTCACTAAAAACTTTTGGGACCTTCATAATTTAGCATTTAAGAGAACCACAACCACAATACCTTTTTTCCTAATTGCAGCTGATGCATCAGTTTTTCATATTACGTAATAATATTAATGAAGTTCAATCTTCACACATGAAACGAAAATAAGTAAATTCATATCATCAGTATTCAATTTTATGTAAGCTAAACCCGTCGCCGTAAGAGGGATGATTAAAGAGATTGAATCACAAAACAAAATTCCTCAACGATAAAATTTCGTGTTCGAGAGGATGAGAAACTCAGCAACAAAAAAGAGAAGTTTAAAACAAGATCCTGGATCCGGAACATCATTGAGAAACGACGGTAACTCAAAAGCTGATCCCGCTTTGCACCAGACGGGAAAAATACCAGCTCACGCCGCAGTAAGAAGGGAACAAAATGGCGGATGGGATACGAGTGGCGATGCCTGGCTCTTGAGAAGGACGCTGAGACTTTTGATTACTATTCACATGACTTACGTTCCTGGGAATCATTCTCTTAAGCTCCGCTATGAATCAAGCGCAACTTACTCCTGCGATGGTGTTGTGTCTTACAATTATAATTAGCAAATCGTGTTATATTTATCTGGGTATCTAGACACTATGCGAAATGAAATTTGGTTCATGCAAAGACAGCTTGCGTAAATCACATTAATATTAGGTAATATTTCCCTAAAAAAGCCTTCATTCGAGATTAAATATGTACTTTTCACAAAAAGATATGCACACCACTGTAATTTATAGCGGTGGGGAATGAACGAGCACTGTCGAATACTTTCTTCCCGAGTTGAACATTCGGCAGGTTATTTTGAAGCAAAAGCATTTTTGAAGAAAAATGTGACCACAATCAAACAAAAATTTTTGCTCAATAAATACATCTTTCAGCTTGAAAACACATTTTCATACTGAAAATACCAAATTCGTTACGTAAATATGAACGAAGAGAGAGCCACATCATCATATTTTAGGAAAGGCTGATTTAAATGATTTCAGCCTAATACATACATATCTTGTATAAAGGTATACTAATACAACATGAGGATGAAATTTGGTCCTAATTAAGGTTTTTATGGAATTTATCAGATACGGATATTGCATGAAAAATGGTTGTCAGCAACCTCTGCGATTCCCTGGGTAACACCAGATTTTAAAAACACTATGCGATTAATTTGGAAAAGGACGCCAGAAGTATTGACTCCGTCTCCGCTGAATTATTACACATGAACTACGGAAAGTTAGACAAACTCGTGAGTAAAACATATTCATAAGGATTTTCTTGGGAATAAAATAAATGAAAATAAAAGAGAATTTAATATATCATACATTTAAAGACCTTCATGCGCTGGGATAAATCCATGGACGTTGGAAATAATTATGAGTTCAAATTGGAGGAAATCATATTGAGGATGAAATTAGTTTCCAAATGATCTTGATGGATAATGAGGTCGAAATTCGTCCGAGTTAACGGTTAAGGTACAAGATCACCCATAAAATTTTTACATTTACTTCATATGAGGGACATAATATTACTCCTCAGGTTAAATTCCTCGGTTTAAAACTCCCGAACTGACATAAAAGTACTTACTCACGGAAATGATGACAGTAAAGTACAATCTGGATGGAATAAAAACTTTCCCGTATGTATTCATAGTGATCATTTTCAGAGGAAACGTTATACAACTAAATTGAATGCGTAGGGGATTCTTTGTCAAAGATAATCAAGGCGACCAGGACAAAGAAAATGGATGATGATACCGTACATGCTAATTAAAGTTTGAACCAAGGGAATGTTTGTAAAACTAAAATAACATGAAAATGTAAACTAAGAACTATTCCATGGAAATATACATTTGAAATTATGTTTTACTGGACTTTTTAAACCTTCGTAGTTGCGAAGAAGATTTTAAAAAATATGGTCCAATGGAAGTGTGATAATAATAAAATCAAACAATAATTCAAATGATGACCACGCAGGTGAATGTTAATTTTGATAAAGAAATAATCATTAAAAACTTCGATTGATGACGAGTTAACCTAACATCTTATATATAGGGACATAACAATTCTCAGAAGACCAGAACTGGAAAGAAAAGTAGAAAAGAGGACGTAAAAATATAATCACTCCTCAGAATCAAGAGAAAATTGGAATAAGAATTAAAAATTATGACTGAAGAAAATCAGAGCAATTAAAGACCGTATTAGATTTGCAAATTAGCATCTACCCCCCTGGGAAATAATATTTCGCGGTTTTGCTGTGGCTTGGCAACTTCGGAATCCGTCGGGTTCGCCTCAGGGTTCGGAGAGGTATTTTTGGAAGTTCAGTATTATCCTTGAGAATATCATTTCGTCTTTCCTCCTGCAAAAAAAACGAACGCGAAGGCCATTTGGACGTTTTGGGAAGAAAAATTTGATGAAAATACGAGATAATGCTTTCTCTTATTATGGCACTATCTGTAGCTTAAAGGACAATGTAAGCATTTTAAATTCCTTCAGAAAATTAGTTGCATGGATCTGTTATTCAAGTGATACATGAACTCTTTATTCTATGATTTTTATCATACTTAAAAGACGACGAACTAGGAAAACCTCTCAGTCATCAATATGTTTTTTGCATATTTTTAAATGTTATGGCATTAGAACATCGTACATATCATACTTACGTACCTACATTCAATCTGCGTCCAAGATTGATGTAGATTGAATGCCCACATTTTTTATGCACTACGTATTTTTCGAAAATAATGAGGAAATTTTGGTTCTAGTATTAATTATTAGATGGTGGTGACCAACTGTCATTTGTTCCATAAGGAGCAAGTAGCTAATATGATAAGAGTAGAATGCTCAAGGAACGGGTGAAATGTTGGGAGAAACCAGGCGTCGCCATTAGCAGACGCCATGTTTGCCTTGTGAATTCCTTGAGGAGAGATAGAGGCGTAAAGAGATGCGCAATTCAACGTCCCATTCGACGGGCGGTGTACTCCAATACAAGTGTTCTCTACTCAGCACCCCAAGTGGGGATCGGGACGCCACTTCTGCCACCCCCAGGATTCAAATCCAATCCTTGGCATGGGAAGCCAGTACGCCAGCCACCACACTATCCCGAGACCCTGGACGTCGTATGCTCAATCGATTGGCACCAAAGGTAGTGGAAGCAAATGAACTTGTTTTCTATCAAGAAATGGTCTTTAGAAACTTGATAAAACGTAGAAGAAAAGGTCTTGGCCATAATATAATTGTAATATTGCATGTATTAAACTCTCTGATTATATATATTACGAGTTTTAAAACACTAAACGTAACATTTTTAGTTAAAGCAATCGCAAAGGAGCGCCGTAAACACTAAAACAACGAAATACGTATGTGTTGCTTTGTAGAGTTCTACTTATAAAAAAACAAATATTGGTACATTATTTTTCTGCGTCTGTTTATAGGCAAGTAAATGTTATCTTTGCATCGTTAAAAAATCAATTGCCAAGAACTTTTCAAATATAATCAAATCAAAATTCAATTATTGAATCAAAATCAACATATTATCAATTCAAAATTATCAGCAATAGGTCTTTTACCGGTATATTTTTCCTTTAATTATATTCTTGGTTTACCAGAGATTATGTTATCTTTTACATGAAGTTTTAAATTAAAATGAAAATTAGAAACTATGTCAAAAGAGACAATGAGCAAACATAATCTATTTCTGAAGAATACTTGAGATAATTATTTGTTACCGCTCTAGCGTTTCCTGCATTGTCTGCAAAAATATGGCGATTGAACTTTTCACCTCGATGAGGCAAAAAGTAGGAGATTTTGGTTCAATGGCGGCCCTCCTAAAGGAAGGGCATTTGGATATTCATGACATTTGGTCGTGTCTTCAAGTATATAAAATAAGTATACTTTATGAATAATGATCAAATGTAGACAAAGGTACATTTGAATGAACGAGCGTTTATTTGAAAGATTTACAATAGAAAATAACTTTTTACAGAAGGATTTACCGAAATGATAGTACACCAGGAAAAAATACAATGCACAGAGCATGTCATGATTGGAATTTCTTGCGTCAGCACCACGAGACGCCATTTGCAGGTGCATTTTTTGAAATGTTTGCCTGGGCGTGAGATCGTGTGATGGAATACATAACAAGTGATAAGGGGGAATCGAGGAAAAAAATCAATATCTCCCGAGATGGAATCTTAAAAAAATGATCCTCCAGGGAGTGCTGTGGAGTAGACTGAGTTATTTCCCTCCCTCCCTCCCACCCTTCGAATATCTTATATTAAATCCATCTCTCCGGAATCCTCCTGGGGGTATGGGAATGGCTCGGCTTTGGCCGTTAGGGTTTCTCGGTGGGATCTTATAAATTCGATATCAACGCGCTGATGTCGGTGAGAATCAATAGTCTAAGCTGGAGTTCGGACGAATATGAAATTCTCTCGAACGCTAAATTAAGATGAAGGGCAATATTACATTTTTGACACTGCTATTTTGTACGGATTTAGAAATTTGCATTATCTAATATAAATCACGTAGAATTTACGGCAAAATTTAATTTTATCAAATAAAACACTGTTTGCAAATTTTGAATGATTCGTAACTTCTCATGGGTTTTCGACCAGATAATACACGAGTGTATAGGCGATGAAATTCCAGGATTATAAAAGTTTTACTTTGAAAGTAACATGCATAAGTGTAACATAAGATTCTACTTTTTTATCCAACATTTTTTTGTGAAAAGTCAAGTAACTATATGATGAAGCACGGCAGGTAGATTCTTAATCTTGTTTGAAGGGAAGGCTACGTTTTAGTTTACTTCAGAAAAATTAAGATTTGTTTCGCAAAAAGTCAATATAGCGCAATTAAAAGTGCTATTTGAAACCGTTTCGATGGAAAAAAGTTGACGACCATATGTCTACGAATTTATATTTTGGATTTATCTTCTCATGTTATACCCTTTCGGGCTTTCATTTTGAATTCGTGTGCGATGTCACTTTGGGCAAAACACATTAACTCTGTTGATCCTCTTCTTCTTTTAATTCTGATGGAATATAGATTTACGCATCAAATGCAGCAAAATCATCCACGAGTCAAATGAAAAAGAAAAATGAACATCCATTGTCCAACGATGCAAATAAGGTCTTTGATATTCTTTCTTTGAAAATTACTCTATATGTATTTGATAACATGGTGACGTGTCTAGTAACTAATCGCATTATACAGCAGGTAATTGTGGGAGACGTACGCACTTGGGCGTTTCGTGAAAAATTTAGATTTTTGGAATAATTTGTGAATGTACTCAACGAAGAGTAAAAATATTTTTGGATTGTTCATAACTGAGTACGAGGAAACCTGTTTTTTCCTGATTTATTAGGGAAAAAATGAATTTTACAGAGTATTATAGATTACATTAATACTTAGTCTATGTATTTTTTATAACCACTTGGAAAAACAGTAAAGGAGTTGTAGGCGACTTTTTCGTAGTAAAATTGAGTCAGGCATGATTTTGTTTAAGTGTTTCATATCTATGTACATAGTATATGAACGGTATTTACAAGCGTCTTTCTTTTTCACTATGTGATGAACAGAGTTTAGGGCACGTCACGACTCATTTTGGCACATTTGCAATCACATGAATAGGCATCAATGAAGCTCATCGTGTCGTCTAAAAAGATTGCTGAAAATCATAATTAAGACAATGTGTCACCTGTGACTTATTGGAAGTCTTTCATAATAAATTAAAGCATTTTGCAGCTTCCACATAAATAAATATTTGGTGTAACAATGGTTTCGTTGCAAGGCAACCTGAAGATGCTGCCTTGCAACGGAACCATGGTCGTGCCAAATAAATATTCACGTGGAAGCTGCAAAGTGCGTTCATTTGAAAATCATAAAGTTCGTTTTCTTATGCATGTCACAGAAAGGTTTTGTGACTCATAATCCGCACCACCAGTAAATCATTATTTTTCGAATTTTAGATGCACAACTGAACAAAGTACTAATTCTAACCATGCATCCATAAATACGACATACATTTTGTTGAATGCATGACTGAAGAAGATACTTTTTATGTCAAAATGGCCACCAAATTAAGTTTTAAAATATGCCAATGAATTCCAATAGATTCCTAAAAACAATATTTAAATGGCAACCACGAAAAATGGGTCTACTCCTCAAAGAAAGTAAAAAGATTGCGGAGAGAAATGTTGCTGCATTAGTCCAATGGCATATTCCGATTTTGGGCTCCGTGATATCCTGCTCGTTAGGCAAACAAGTTAACTGACGGCCCAATTTGCGAGGAGCATACTCGTGGATTGGTGGGTTTCCAGAGACGCAAGAATGTTCACGATAATCTCAAAATTGCAGCCGCTAATTCACCACTAATAGCTGATTTACAGATAATAATCGAGGAGATTTTTTGAAAGTTTCAAAATTTATCACCAGAGGTCAGAAAGCTCTAGGACCCATGCCAGCGCTCGGAGGCCGCACGTGCCGAAAACCAGTCCCTGGTTAGATTTTCTCTCCGACAACAGCAGAAGCGTCTGATACGTGCTTATGCATGAAATTCTTTCTTATTACCAATACTGAATTACCGTTAGGATTCGTCAGCATGCCTGGTTGTTATTCTCGCCTGGGTGTTAGCGCTAGCCCTCCTGCGGACTTCCCAAACTTTCACCAAAAGTGTAACATTCAATCGTCCTTTTATTTTTATCTAGCTATGAAAGCCTATGATTGTTTTGAAGGATTGAAAAATTACATAATTTATTTATAAATATTTGGCGGTGGAACGTCGAGGACTGGGGTAGATGGGTGAACGTTAAGCTGACAAGGCTGGGAGAGGAAAAAAATATGTATGTTGAATGAAAAAAAGAGAGAAGGAATGGATGTGAAAATGCAGAACGGTTTTTGTGTGGTCTGTGGTGCTAGGTAATGTCTTGATAGGAGAGGCTTAGAAATGTAGGTGTGATAAGCTTCTGGTCATCCAAAATCTGCCTTATGATGTATATTTTCAAACAATCACTAACGTTTAGTGACCAATGAAGTAAATCAGGTATTTTGAAGGATATTTTAATTCATAAGACATTTATTGGGGAATTTAAAACCATTTTCTCCCGCCTTCGGTGCCATATGCAACTTAAAAATGCAATAGATCATACTTAGAAATAATTATTCCATCAAATACTTCTCTGAATAATTAATTACTTCCTAGTTTGCTAAGACCTCCAGATCTCTAAGCAATCATTTTCTGACACCACGCTTTCTCTCTATTATTCTGTGGTATAATGAGAATGCAAGGGTAAAGAATATTTTATTTCTATGGGTTTATTTAAGTACGGTGATTTGAAAGCATTAATTGCCCATAAAGTTATTTTTCTAGTTTATCTGCTCCATCACACTATCATTTACATATGTCAAATTTGGTAATTTTTCAACATTGCCAACATGACCAACATTTCTTCACCGTATAGCAATACGTATTATACATATCACCTGAATGACATAATTACACATCATGTGATGCAAATTAAAATCTTTTAAATGAAAAAATATGGCTCGGAAATAAATAATTTGACATATATTTTAAATTACACAACTCCATCCCAATTCTGTCGTAGTCTGCTCTTGGAATGCAGGATGTCTAACTCATTAGCGTTTTATATCTAATTCCATCTTTCGAAAAATTAGCAATTGTGTATCAACACGAGAATGAAGGAGTTTTTGGAGAATTGAAAACATAAAATTTATAGTGCAGCATCAAGTGAAAGGAATCATCTACTCCTCGTGAAGGATTAATGTTTTTGTCATTTTTACGACTGTTTTCTTAGGTAGACCCGTCACATCAAGCAATCATCGTAACTTTAGAAAATTTTAATCGGCAGTTGCGGAGGAATAATTAATATCGGTATTTGAGGTTTTTTGATATTAACTCTTTTGTTTAAACGATAAAATATTTAACTATGTTTTTAATAATCATGGCGTCATGATAGATATTTGAAATTCAATACCGTCGTATTCTTTTTTCCGTATATTAAAGTAGTAGTAGTTTTGAGGGGAGGCGACCGACAGCTGAGGTCATTTGCGCCGTTAGGGATGGACAGGAAAGGATGAAGGGTGGAGAGAAACCCGACGTCGGCATTAGCCTACACTTTACGAAAGGCACCAAGGGTTCCGCAGCTTAACGTCCCATCCGACGGACGGCGTACTCACGCAAAGTGCCCTCTACAAAACAACTCAAGTAGGGATCGGGATGCCAATGAAAATATTCAACACCGCCGGGATTTGAACCCGGGGCCTCTGGGTGGGAAGACATTACGATAGCCACCGCACCATCTCGATCCCCTCCGTATTTTTAATCTAGTATTGGTCGCATTTTACAACTTTTAATGGATTCGAATACAATGAAATCTTTGCTTGAGACAAAAAGTGTTATTTTACCCATTTTCTGGTAAAATGTTAATGTTTGGGTATTCTGTAGTATTTGACCAATAAAAATATCTAAATTCAAAATATTTTTGTCCGCGTAAAACATGTGCCTACCTCAATACTTTTTCATTCATTCACTTTACATTCCCCTTCCTTCCTTCAGTTATGTATTTGACCTTATTTTACCCACATGCTAACGTGAAGGAATATATTTTCAAACCAGGTCTACCACCGGCAATTTTCATTGCTTCCATTTCAGGCATATTTTACTGCCCCAATGGCGCACGAAATGCTTGCATACCCCAAGGGTGGAAAATTTATTAAATGTGGAATATTTGTGCCAAATGGAAGAGTTATTCGAGGGGAAACTAAGAAAAACCAGTGAGGCATGAAAGCGTCTTATGAACGGTGGAGAGACTATCGATCGTATTCCCTAAGCAAATATTTCAACTGCTTTCCTTGAGCGTACTTTTTAGGCCGCGAAACGCTTTCCATCTTGCACCCCGGACTCACTAGCGAAAAAATGGACAAACCTCTTGAGAGATCCTCGCGGATCGCATCATATTCCACAGTGCGAGCCCCTTTTATGTCAGAAAGTGATCATTCCGCAAAAACCCGCTCTAGATGTTCGCACATTTCTTCCCCCTTAATGGTTTTGAATCTGGATTTATTCCGTTCATAGTAATCCGTTTCTGATTATGCGAATGCAGCGATCCTTCAAGACGTATTGCCTTTTTTTTATCCCCCCACGATCGCAATTACCATTGAAACTTCTTAGTTAAACATTTTAATAGGGCCAAGGTCCATGCAACCGCCTGTTAAATGAAATATGTGTGAAAGGGGATCGAGATGATGCGGGGGCTAGCGTACAGGCTTCCCACCCTGAGGGCGCGGGTTCAAATCCCGGCGGTGTTGAATATTTTTCAGAGGTATCTCGATCCCTACTTGAGGTGCCTTGTGGAGGGCACTTTGAGTGAGTACGCCGATACGATGGGACGTTAAACTGCGGACCCCTTGGCGCCTTTCGTAAAGAGTAGGCTAATGCCGACGCCGGGTTTTTTTCTACCCTTCATCCTTTCCTGTCCATCCCCTGTGGCGCAAATGACCTTAGCTGTCGGTCGCCTCCCCTAAAAACTACTACTATGAAATATGTGCACTCACTTGTGATCACTTCTTAAATGTTATATTCCCGTTTTAAACACATTTTTAAGCAACTTCAACTTTCTTTGATGGCTTTGAATCCTAATTTTCTTCTTGCACACGATAAATATGTTTTCTTTGGTGGGATGAACGTGTTTCATTAATGTTTTCCAACGATTACAGAAGGTTAGAATTAACTCTATAACTATTTGAGATCTCTGCGATTAGAAGTTTTTGCTATCTGCATGAATTCGCGGTGTCAGTTTGTCTCTCGAATCAACCAGTTTCATACCTTTCTATCCTGCACGTGTAGTTTCATTTTTTTTCGATCTGACATTCTCCCAACTACTCTTTGGGATATTTTAGTATTTTTGCGGGCTTGAAGAATTATAAGGAGTAAATATGAAATAAATGCGGCATTCGAGGAAATCCAATAGGATAGGGATTCAGGCCCTTTGAAAGTAAAAAATAGCATGAGATATCAAGTCATGTTTCTTTTCCTCAGCAGGGGAAGGAAGTCCAGCTCTGTGGCGCTGACTCATTGCATCAAATTATGTGAATGAAAAAAAAATTCCAGTGACTAGATTTTGCGTCATTGCGGATCGAAGGTCTTTCATTTAGGTTCCGAATTTGCGCAGGGAATTTCTCATTCTACATTGTCCAGATTTTACATTAATGCTTCGTGAATATGCGTCGCTGAAATTCCGAAGATACTCCCAATCTCCGCAATCTCGAGGACACCTCCGTGAAACTTCAAACTAATGAAAAATGCCTCTGTGAAACATGTGGAAAATTTGAATAAAGAAATCCTTGCACTATTTTGCCATCTTCTCATTAGAATTTTCCTCATAGTTTGGGTACATTTTAAAAGATAAGATATTCCATTGGACCCAATGCATTTTACGAGAAGAATTTCCCGCTAATTTAGTCTAGCTCTCGACCGAGACGGATTTCATAAATTTTTCGGTTAATTATGACGAACTGATTAATTAAACCGTCCCCTTAAAATTTAGGGAACGATTAAAATTATTTTCTTGGATGATCGTGAGCTAGAAATCCATTTTGGGCCAATATGACAGAGTGTATGTTTCAAATTCTCCTTTTGCTTCATTTCCATCTTCTGAAATGTAATTATTGTACCCTATCAAACCCCTTATTAGAGAGCAAAAAACTATGCAGCACAAATTTGCGCAAACACCGTGAATTATTAATAGCATTCAATATTTTGAAATCTCATGATCACCATGTTCCGCGGCTTAAATTAAGAATAATGGAAATAATGATGGAAGAACAACACGCGATACAAATTACTAAGGATTTCCATGCTTCGAGAAAATTAAACGTTGCATGCAAAAATATTCCATAGTGTTCTGCTAATAACATATGTGAAGGAATAAAGGCAAATTGAATTATTTTTATTTCAAACCCGCCCTCATATCTGTGAAATATTTACAAGGCTATCCACAGAAATGCCTTAATCCTGCCTGGTGAAAGGAATACATTCAATATATATGAATTAACCATAAAAAGGTCAGACTTACGAGTAATCCCGGGAATTAACTTATTGTATATTCTTTTTTTAATTCAATAAATATATACGACGGAAGCCACTAATGTTTTCAGTAATTGTAGATATTCCTTTGATCAAACGGTTATTTGCTTCTCTATTGATATTAAGATATAATAGATGCATAAACCGGCATATTCTTATGCAGAAATTTTTTTGGTTATTACAAACCACAGTTTAAAAGTATTTAGAGTGGTATAATTTGAGATGAGCTTCAAATCTAAAGAATACAGGTCGCTTATGTGTCTGCTGTCAGGAAGGTTAAAGGGTTTCAATCGAATTTTTGAGTCGAACTTTCTGGGCTTAAGTTTCGTAAATATCAAGCCGCAGATCGAACGTTGCACTTTTTCGAAGCACTTCCATATTGTATAAAGATTTCAAGAAGATATAATGCTATGCGTTTCATTAAACCTAGAGTCAATTGCTGGAAATCGATACAGTACGACAGCTCATCCTTGCACGTCGCCCATCCAAGGTAATGCCTACAGTTAACTATTTCATAAACTTATTTTTAAAGGCCTATTTATCTAACTGCTGATTATTTAAAATAAATAATTAGTAACATGCATTAATTCATCAGGATATCATTTAGAGGATAATATATGTGACTAGACTATTACGTAGTGTGAATTTCGTCTGGATTTTGTACGCATATTTCGCCGTATGCAAAAATAAAATTTTCCATATGAACATTTTGCGAAACATCGTTCAGAGAAAAGAGTGTTTAAATTCTGTATTGGAAGTTATATCACTTTACAAAATCTAATGTCTCGGTATCATATGCATAAAATTGAAACGGATGGACGTAGAAAAGAGGCTAAGAATGGAATTCTTTGGGGATACATCCAGTATACACGTAATTTGAAGCTCTTGTGTGCCTCACTTTAATCTTTATTAAAATTCAAAGATTATTTTAGTCAACCATTTCTCTACAATTTCATTTCTATTTCGTGAACGTAAGAAAAAGCCCCTCACGTCAGTCCTTTCATAAACCTTGGCAACATAAAAAACATGAACATTTTTTCAGTAATAAACGTATAAACATTAAGGTAAAACATTGAACACCGAAAATATTTTTCAATTTTAGCAAACACACAGGTTAAATGTTCTTCCGGAACCTCGTGTATGCTACTACACTTATATGCAAATTACGCGAAAAATTTTAATTTTGCGAAAATATTGGTTCCAAGTGGCACATTTTCCCATTTATTTTAAAAATTTAATGCGTTTAGTATCAGTTATTTTCTTCAATAATATACCCAACTATACTAAATACCTGTATTTCACCAGCGTACTGGCATCCCAATCAGAGGGCCCGGGTTCCCGGCGGTGTTGAATATTTTCCAGAGTTAGCCCGATCCCTACTTGAGTTACTTTGATTGGAATACTTTGAGTAGAGTACTTTGAGCGAGTATTTCGTACGTCAGATGGGACGTTAAGCTGCGGACCCCTTGGCGCCTTTCATAAAGGGTAGTCTAATGCCGACGCCAGGTTTCTTTCCACCCTTCATCCTTTCCTATCCATCCCTAATGGCACAAATTACCTCAGCTGTCGGTCTCCTCCCCTAAATACGACTACTTCTGTATTTCACCTGTCTGCGATTCATTTAAACTGAATACTGTGTTTATATTTTGAAATCGCGAAAATTTTTAATGGGACCGTCCATCTAATAAGAACACCTGGAAAGGGATTACCACCATTTTAATTTCACTCTTCAATTAAAATGAGGGTTGGCAACAAACGCTGGGTGACTTGGATGACCATTATATCCATCGTGGTGGAATAGCGACATTATATTATCATAGCATGCTGCATCTTTCGGGGTAAAATTTTAAACGATTATCTTGTGCGGTTGTTGTGCGGTTTTCGCCAAAAGGACGCGGAAGGCGAGTAGGACTGGGTTTATTTTCAGAGAGAAGCGTTTCCGTTGGTGGGAGCGAGAGGGCTTCTGCCCGAGCCAAAGGTTGGTCATCATCGCACCCATTCCATCACCAATCTCCATCGTTTTTGTTTGGGGGATTTAAATGCCTCTTAACCCCCGCACAAACGGATCCCATCGAAACCTTTACCCTTTCCCTCGGACTCCTTGGAATAATGGGGTGCGCTCGGATGAGCAATGGCTTCTGAGAGAGTTTCTGAGGAAAAAGCGCCTCCCCTCCTGTTCCTCCTCTTGACAACCGACTGAAACCCACCCTCCATCCCGACTCCCACCCCCGCCCCCTCCATGACCACCCTTCAGTGAACTTAAACGCCCCCCACCCATCCGTCTCCCTTCCCCATCACACCCCCGTCACTCCAGCCTCCCCTTCTACCACCGTAACCACCGCCCCCCCCCACGCCTCACCTCTTCCCCTCACTGCCGAGAATACGCCCCTTGGCGACGAATTTAGAACACCTCCTCCTCTTCTCCCGTCCTCCGAAGGTTCCACCCTTTCCCTCCCTCCCTTCTCTCCCCTCCCTCTCCCTCCTCCCATATTTCCCACCGACCCGTGCTGCACAATTGTGTGCACCCTGTCGCAAATGGCTCTCGCCGATTTCGTCGCCCCCATCCTCCCTCTCTCCGCTCTCGGAGATTAATCCTGCGGATTCGTGGGAGTTCCCACCGTGATAGCAGGTGGAGAGTGCGTGTGACGTTATGTAATTCAGGAGGAAATCCATCAATTAAAACAGTAGGGATGGAATGGTGCCAGAAAAAAAGAGATTAAAAGTCGTTTCTAATTTCCTTTGTTCAGAGAAATAAAAGCGGATTCTTCTTCTGCCACAAAGCCATTGATGATAAAAATCTGTACTCGCGCTGAGCAGGAAAAAACTTCATGAAAGACGTATTGGAAGAGAGCATGAGGAAGACGAATCGAGAGTCGTAAATTATCTCTCATCGATCAAGGCTATTTTTTTTACGAGTTGGAATTGGCGAATGAAAAATTCTGTGATTTTTCAAATGCAAGAATTGCGGACCCAAGATACGAGTGGGTCGGCATGCAATGTTTTAGGATCACGATGAAGGTAAATACCCAGAGAAAATTGGATTTATTCAACATGTAAGTCTGATTACCTCCAAGTGATCTTAATAAAATAACTCGTTCTAAAAGGACTTTCCAAAAATATGTTGTCTGTACACGTACTTTCATTGATAGGTGATTTGGAGTTTGCGAGCATCACATTTGTGTTCAATTACACGTTTTCGCCGCAGCAAAAATCCGGAGTTGGGGCAGAAACGTCGAATAAAGCTGTGGTGCCATGGACTAATCAAGTACATTTATGCAGGCTGAACTTTTGTATGCATCATAATAAAGTTTTGGCCCATAAAATAGACCAAAAGATGAAAAATCGTACATAAGAAAGTGATTAGGTATGGGAAAAATTTTCTATTTTTCAGGGGCACAATAATTTATGCCATTATATTTTTAATTTTGATCGCCGTCATCAGTATTTCAAACATAAGATTTGGGTACTGCAGCCCTCCATTCTTCTCTATGAGTGTTAATTCCCTCACCCTCTGATAGGTTCCATGTTTTACGTCCTTCTTAATTTGCCCTATGTACTTGTATCTTGGCCTTTCCCGCAAGGTCTTCCCTTCAATTTTTCTCTCTATGATGTTTCTAACTAATCCATTTTGCATCAAGGTATGGTATTTCTTTTCCGTAGAGCTCTCCATATGGTCCTTTCCTCTTCTGCTCTTCTATATACTTCATCGTTCCTCAATTTGTCTTTCCATTTAATCTTCAGCATTCTCCTCCAGCACCATGTTTCAAATGCTTCTAGTCTTTGTTGGTTCACTTTTTCAATATTCCATGTTTCCGATCCGTAGAGTGCCATGCTCCACACGAACGTTTTGACGAACTGCTTTCTTGTTTGCAATCTTATGTTCTTTGAACATAGCAGCTGCCTCTTCTCAATGAACGCCTTTTTTGTCTGGGCTATTTTCAACATGATGTCGGTCGAGCTTGTTCTATCCCAAGTTACACTGCTGCCCAAGTAGATGAAGGATTCCACTTGATCTATTTTCCCTCCTCGAATGGCGACATCTGCATTCAGCTTCTCTCTTCCACACACAAGGATTTTTGTTTTCTTCTTGTTGATGCTCACATCATATTCCCGAAGTACTTGATCCATAGTATTCAGGTTTACTTGCAGGTCCTCTCGCGTCTCTGTTACTACTGCGATGTCATCTGCAAACCGCGGCATGTTAATTTCTTCACCATTCACGTTGACTCCCTTGATGCTCAATTCTTGTGCTTCCTACTATATATTGCCTCTTCTAGATATACGTTGAATAGTGCTGGCGAGAGGTTGCATCCTTGCCGAACTTCCCTGTTTATTATATCTTCCTTTCGCTATTCATTTGCATGGTCGTTACCTGATTCTTGTAGATGTGATGGATTATTCCTCTGTTGTTGTAGTCTACTCCAAGCAAGCGCTTCTAGTATCTTGAACATCTTGTTCCATCCGATCTAATCGAAGGCCTTCTCCAAATCTACGGACCAATGCTGCCACATATAATGGCTTGTTTACATGGATCAATTTTTCGGCATGTACCCTCAAGCTGAATATTGCCTCTCTTACTCCTCTGTTTTTCCTGAATCCAAATTGGTTTTCCGAAAGTCTTTCTTCTACCTTTCCTTCAATTTGGCGGCTGGTTATCCGAGAAAGTGTTTCCGATACGTAAGACGTGAGGCTCAATGGATGGTTATGAATTTAATGCTTTCTGTATTTTGCCTAACTTAATTTTCTCCATTTTATCTCATTTTACCTTATTTAGTCTCCATTAAATCTTATTTTTATGCCATCCTTTACCATATGCCATATATACCATCCTTTACCATAATGGTTTGTCAACCTATACTCACCATGGTGAAAATATAAAAACAATTAGAGATAATGAAAGGTTGAGGAATGTACTAATAACTTAATTTGTATTCAATTATTGGTTTTATTAATACCACTTCTATGTTTTATTTCATATCACGAAAACGAATTATTTAACTATTCTTGAAGTAACTAATATCATGAGCATCTGGGTCACCTCGGAGGGTTAAGGATACGAAGGATGAGGGACACATAAGAAAAAATTGAGGTTCGTGAATACTGTATGTAGCTGAAATAATATTTCCTTTCCTTTTGAAAATATTTAAATAATAGTTGCAATAGTTTACGAAATTATTAAGGTCGTATCAGTGTTCTCTTTCTTTCGTATGTTATAGAGGACTCACATTACAGAATTGTGGCCTACTAAGTGAGTCCTCCAGTTTAGTTTTTCAAATTTCTTTCTACTGAACCGGCAGACCACTGAAATTCTAAAGTTCGTGGAGCTTCAGGTATTTTTCTCGATATATGTACGTAAAATTAAAAAAACACCACAGCAAATGGAAAAGAGGATACGCCTTGGTCGTGTTTCGAATCCGTGGGCTCAGAGCTAGTAGGATTATGCGTTACTCACAAGGCAAACAACGCCAGTTATTGAAAAGAATCCTGTTCGAACACTTTTCGCGATACTGGAGAGGATTTTTCGGAATCGCGTCATCACCGAAATCAACTGCTGACCTCATAAAAGCACGTTATGATTCAGAAGCGTGTTGTAGCAAGTGACTACCGAAGCGGGGAAGAGCAGTCAAGTGTCCGGGCACACTGGGAAGATGGATCATTGCCTCCGTCCTCATAGAGACCTTGCTGCTCATGTGACACCGATTGCTTGGATGAAAGGGCAGCTGCAGAAGGTCTGGTGGACGTCAAAATCCGAAAATGGAAATGATATAAAAATCTGAGCGGGATAACAGAAAAATAAAAGAGAAAAAAATCAGGCATCAAAGGAATGTGAAGGATTATGTATCTTTCGACTTAATCGTAATGATATTGATTTACGTGCTCGCCGGGGAAAAATCGAGGACCATGGAAAGCGAAGATATAGAGGGAGTAGATGGGAGATGAGACGATAGCGACGCTGGGAGTTTTAGGGGGGAGATAGGAGGATAGGAGAGGAAATGAGAGGGGGTGGCGTCGGAGGCGATAAAGGAGGGCGGGAGGAGGGGATGGTAGGGGAAGGGGAGAGGAGGTTGGGGGGAAGGAGTGAGAGAGGGAGAGATGAAGGGGCGAGTCAATACAAACCGCAAACCCATCCTCTCTCATCTTCCCTATATCTCCTCCATTTTTCATTAAGGTTCAAGGCAATATTTTTCACCCACATAAAAGTACCAGGAATGCGCCATTTCAATCCAATTTTTCCCCACCGCTTCTGTTTCTAACACGGGTCGCCTGATTCGGTGCATATCTCTCAGGACAATTCTCCATATCGTACTCTTTTGCTTGAGGTACTTGAAAAAAGGAATTTTAACTCATTTAACTAATGAAATATTACGTCACGCATTATATGCATTCGAAAGTCCGAGGTATAATGCGGTCATATTTAACGTGCTGCTCTTAAAAATAATTCTATCAATTGCATTGCTGACGCAAAACAGCATTTGGTTTTTTATATTTAATGATATTGCTTACATTTATAACGATATATGGGTAAGGCTGCAGCGACAGTATCAAGGTAATATCAATGAGAAGATTTTGTTTACTTATTTTTGAGAATTTAGAAGTCACATACTACTATTAACTATTTTGGATATTTATGTTATCCAACTTCAGATATTGTAAATATCCGTCGTCACATTTCCATATCGTTTAGCAATATTTAGTTGTTTTGTCGAAATTTTTTTGAGTTGATTGACAATATGGAAATGCCAAGGTTATCTATTTGCTGGAAAACTTAAACGTCTCGAATTTGGCTTCAAAGTCTCTTGTGGATTAAAGATGTTGATTTTACGAGATCCAAGGTCAAGAAGTAATGATGGATTAGCAAAGATGAGAGAAAGCTAACGGCGAAGAGTAAAAAATTTCGAAATACTAAATGTATCTACCTCCCTTAGAGTGAAACGTTTTTTTGAAAATTGTGATTTATTGGATTAATAAAAAGTCTTTGAACAAGTCGCGCGAACCGTTCTTGAAATTATTATCTTGGCCAAAAATGTCTTGCGGTTCATGAAACTTTGACAATAAAAGTTCTCAATAAACATTCCTTAAAGAGGTTTTTCGCCCTCCGTTGATATATCCAATCGGGCCAATTTTAGTTGAAAAACTTCAGTGCAATAATATGGCACTTATTTCTTCCAATAAAAAAATGCATCTAAAACTCTGATAGTCTTCCTTTGAGAGTACCTTTTTTTTAACTAACTCCAGCTTGTCAGTTATGCAGTCACTTAATGTGCACACCAAATATCACTAACTATTTATAATATCAAAATTCACTGTAAAGAAAACAGAAGGCTATATTTCTTTAATTTACTTCTAACAAATCCTTTTACGCTCCTCTTTTTCACTGGTTTCATTAAAATTGTCAAAATCTCGGCATCATTTCCCAATAATTTTATTCCATAACCAAATGAATCGCTGACATATGCCTAGAGCCGTATGCAATCTCAAAACATCGCACATTCCTCAGCATAGAACTTGGCAAAATCACCGAAGAAATAACACCTCTAGCATGAATTCACAAGGCGCAAAGGGAATGTAAAAAGAGATACTGATACGAACTTGTCTTTATTACCGATGGTAATTAGTTTTCTATATCGATGCCTCCAGTGCACACCTTGCGGGGACGCCTGTTCCAAGAATTCGGGGGTTTTCGGACCTACACGGAAGGTCTTGCAAAAAATGAGGCAAGTTAAGTACCGTTTTCACTCTGCAGGTAGCCTCTCTCGTTCCTTCACAGAAAAGATCTTTTAAGACCGTCTCAGTTGATGACGGCTTCATTTAGTTTCACAAGTGTCGAACCCCACGGGAGATTAGGCGAGGAAAAAAAAATTGGCAAAAGCGTTCGCGTCTCAAATTTTACGCCACTTCTCGATAAACGGCGGAATTCTTTTTTTTTTACGTGTGTTTCCCGGTAGCGTGTGCGATATGTTGCTCCTTATGCCTTCCATGAAACTTCATAGGCCTCTCTTGTTTCCCAAATGCTTTATCAACTCCTCTTCCCTCCCTAAGCCCCCCCCCCCTCCTCCCCCTCCAATTTCCCCGGACCAGGTGCTTGGAAAGTTTATCTCGCCCCCTTGATTATACCCTTCAGCCTTCTTCGCATCTGGCCCCCCCCTCCCCCCCTACCTTTCCTCCTCCTCCTACGACAATTTCACGTCTCGCAAAAGCAGCGAAGATGTTCCTCTTTTACCTCTCACTTATTTGAAATTTTGGCTTTTGGCACATGACACCGCAGTTTTCTGAGCGCACGCATGACCGTGTGTGTATTTTTTTTTCCTCTCTCGCTCGCTTCTCTCGTTCGCTTCTTTGTGTTAGGCTCGCCCTTTCGGGTGAAGGAGCATATCTCTCTCTCTCTCTTTTTCCGTCTGGAGCCCAGAAGGGCCTTGGTCATCTGCATAAAACGGCAGAGTTGATGTTTATCCCCGTAAACGTCGGCACACTCACCACGCGCTGAGTTTGACGATACCGCCACCCCAACGGAATGACTAATGCAAGAAACGGACGGACGCTCGCGAGGAAACATCGCCAGACATCCGCGTCCAAATCAGCGTTAATGAGTCTGCACAAATCCCTGAGTCAAAGTTGACGTCTTACTTTGTACCCAATAGTTTCATTCGATTTCTTGTTTATATATGTATGATATACGTATGCCATTACATCCTTGGCATAGGCATATTGTACTGATGCCATCGTTTTCTACCAATTGCCAAGTTTCATTGACTTTGTTTCACTTAGAGTATTTTATTATAATTAGGTAATCTACCGGCTAAGGTAGGTTTTTGGATGGACAAAATTACTTATTCAACAATTTGGGACCCCCAGGAAAACACAACATCCCCCTCTACATTAGGTCCCTCTTCAGCTCTTAGTTCTTTCTTCCTCCCTTCATCCCGTCCAACATCCCTATCCTGTTCCTTCCCTTTCCTCGTTTGCCCAACATTCTCCCCTCTATTACAGTCTTCAGCATCCCGCTGCCGGTCAATACCCACTTAATCCACTTTTCCTGCCTCCAAAGGATTTCTCCCAACAAACCCCTCTCTTCGCCCACCATACCAAGTACTTCTTCATTTGTTTTATTCTCTGTCCATTTCACCTTCTCCATTCTTCTCCAAACCCACATTTCAAAAGTCTCCAGTCTACGTCTATCCTCCTTCAATGACCACGTTTCCGCACCGTGCTTAGCTACGCTCCGTATCACAGTTTTTACGAGTCTTTTCTTAATATCCTTTCTCAACGTCCCTGCCATCAACTCCCCTACTACTTTGACAGTGTTGGTCCAAAACACTTCCGACTTCCTTCTTCCAAACACTTCCAAAACACTTAGATTATGAGGCTTTAATTTCTAATTCCTCTTTTTTGCTTGAGTTGAATTAATTTGACTTTTTTTCATCGTGTATTTATCGTAGTACGGTACTGTGGTATAGTACTGTTTTAAATTAATATTCCGAGCAGAATGTAATATTTGTTTCTTGATGTAATATGCTACCTCATAGGACAAAAATATAATTCATTTATCCATTATTTCCTACTTTTAGGCAGTTCGCATATCAAGGAGAGGTCGTTTTTCTTTGTAAAAATTGTGATAAATAATTTCTTTTGAGCCTCTTCTAAGCTTGACAACCCTAAAATGATTCTTTCGGTTAGAGGTTTGCACCCATATTTTCGTGAATGCGTCTATATGGTCATGGAAATCATAAGACAACAACCTTGGAAAATCCATAACGGTCCCCTCCAGGCAAAGTTCAAAGGAAGCTATTATTTAAATTCGAATTCACAGGAAGTTTCAGGCGACAGTTTGGGAAAAAAGTTAAAACTAAAACTGGCTCTCTTCATTAGGTGAAATCAGCGTGGCCCGGCATAATTTGAGCCTAATGAGCGCCAGGGTCCGAAATCAACCAGAAATGTCGCCAGGTTAACGAGAACAGGTAAGTCCATGAGAACTTCGATTCGAGGGATGCTGAAGCTTCACAAGACCCCTCCTTCCCCTTCATTCTCTGTCCAACCTCCCTCTCCTCCTCCCGTAACCCCCTCGTGCCCACAACGGAAAAGTTTCAGACGCAGCGGCAACAGAAGAGAAGATACGCTTTACATCTCGCAAAATGTTTAGCCGAGTAGAGTTTCCGACTTCGTGACAAGCAACTTGTTCATTTTATTAGGCCCCGCCTTACATGAACCGTGGGACCTGTTATGCCCTGGCCTGCAAAAAAAGGCACTCAGCTGAACAACGAGACGCGGAGAGGAAGAAGCACTCATAACAGGTCGAAAAGAACATCCCTTACCTCCTCTCTCTTCCCCTCTCCCTCCCTCCATCTCCCTCTCTATTCTCCTAAACCCCCTCCCCGGACGTCCCCGGGTCCTCACTGCATCCCCCCGTACCACTCCACCGGGAACTTTCCCGAGGGGACGATCGAAATTCATCCGCGAGTGCATGCATCCATCTCCTCTACCTGCGTCCACGCGAGTTTTTGGAGGCACCCTCCTCCGCTCCTTCATACGAGCGCGTCGGGTCGCGTCCTCCGATTCCCGCCACACCGCGCCCATATAATCGGACGAAACAACCCTCTTCGACGTGGGCAAAACATAACGAAGACGGAATGGGAGGAAATTCACGGGAGGAAAAAGAGAGGGAGGGAGAAAGAAGAGGACGACGTATCTCACGCACCGCGTAGAGAGCGTCGGCATGCAAAAAGATTCGGGTTATCTCATATGGTGTGGCAGGCCTGTCAGCAAATAACCAAGTCCTCCCTCCTCCTCCCCAACCTTCTCGAGAAGCCGTCCCTCTCTCTCTCTCTCCCTCCTCCCGCGGGCTTTGCACTACAAACTACCCCATTCCTCCCTCCTCTCTCTCTCTCTCTCCATCCCCCCGGGCCGCACAACCACCCGACGCACACACCGACACTCCCCCCTCCCTCTCTAAAAAGTCCACCAACCTCTCTCTCACTCCAACAGTCCCCCAACCCCCTCTTCCCTATCCCATGCCGTCCACCTCTTCCCTCCACCCCCCTTTCCGCTCTCTCTCTCTCTCTGCATACCCTGGATCCCCCTCATCCCTCCTGCCCCTCCCCTTGCGTCGTCTTCCCATTTAGGAATCCACCATCCTCTCCCCTCCCTTCTCCTCTTCCCGTGCCGAAACCCCCCATCCCCCCTTCACTCCGAACCACTCTCCAACTACCCTCCCCGCCAGATTCGTCCCTATCCTTTCCCTCTACAACCCCCTCTCCGCCCCGTCCCCTCCTCCACCCCTGTGATCCTCTCTCAACCCCCTCCGGCCAGCCTCCCCTACTCTTCCATCCCCTCTTCAAACCCCCCCTCCTCTCCATCCCTCGCCAAACTCCTCATACTCTTGCAGCATTTCCTATCTGCACCCAAATGCCCTTGAGTACGTTGGGATTCCACTCTCTTTCCCTCTCTCTCTCTCTCTCGCTCCTTCTTTCTCTCCGCCCTCCCTCCCCGGCTCCTTCCTTCCTTCCTCTCCTTCTTTCGACGTGCGTGCGAGAGCACCATCTCTTCAGAGACGTCCAGACGGCCAAACTCTCCCACCCTCTCTCTCTCACTCTCTCTTTTTTCTGTTCAATTCCCTCTGATAGATAGGCAAGAGATAATTCCACTCCTTTCTTCCCTCATCAACAAACTTAGGCAACCAAGCGGTTCACTTTGCTTCACTCCCTCTACTTTACACGCTCATTCCTCTCTATCTCTCTCTCCATAGATAATCTCTTTAGTTGCAGTTTTCGGCCAATACGAAGGATTGATTTTTGATTAACACAAGTTGAACTACTAGAATTTACGATGAGATTCCTAATTTTCGCATATGAATACGTTATTCGATGCGCATTTTCCTTCGTATCGGCTGTGCATAAAATAATCACGAAAAATGGTTTTAGTGGTTCGGAAATCAACTAACTGCATATTAAAATAATCGTTCTATCTTTTTTTATAAATGATTCAGGATTTAGTCAAGGAGATAATGATTTATATCGGAAATGCATTGTTTGGCGGAAAAAATATGAACTATGTACACTGTTAAATATGTAAAGATATTCTTCGCACAAAATGAGTAGTGCGAATCATACATACATGTACGAGTATATCCGAGCCGAAAATGCATTTATGAGCACGGTTTTTCATTATTTCTAGAACTATGATAGCTACCTTTGAGATATTTATAGATTTATAAAGTATTAAGGTCTTCTTATGTTCGAAATGTAAGTTCATCGTCCGATGCTTCTAAAGGATACTCTGATAATATGAGTATAAAATGTATCATACGTACATTTACCTAAATTCAGCTTTACCAATAAAGTGGATCACTTTTGTACATGGTCATGAATCGTTCAATATATGTCAGATAGTATTAAAAGGGAAAGTGAGTTTTGTAAGCTTACTCTCACGATAAAATAATAGCTTTTTATCCAGCAAAATGTGGACATTCTCTTGCAGAATATTTTATTAATCATAACTAGTAAGATTTGTATAATAAAGATTTGTATAATTTCCATGTGTAGACCTCGTAATTATTTTAAGCGCTCTTGCCTATTTGTTTTGGTTTATAGTGAAAGTCTTGCTGACCACGGTCGTCCAACTTAGGGAAGAACTTAAGGGTCACTTAAAGCTTATGTTTGTTGTAATTTTTCATTTTTAAGTTTGTAATTTGTGTTGGAAGGAAAAATATTCATGTAATTTTCTCAGTTGTAGGTAAATGCGATATAATTCTGTGCGCGTTTTTTTAAAACTCTTTAGCCATGGTAAATTTTCATTTGTAACATTATCAATTATTTATGTTGATAATTATTGCTATGTTCCATTAAATGTTTTGAAACATCCAGCTTTGGTTTGAGTTACCTGACCTTATAGTACGTGGAGGCGAAATTACGAATAGTGGCATCGTTTTTAATAATTAATGTGACCTAAGATACAAAAATCGGATGCACACCCTCAAACAATAATGTGAACACATGAATTATCTTGATATTATTAAGAGAAACGTTATTATTCCTGCTACTAAAAATTCTGTGTCTCGGCCAATAATGATTCCACATATAAACAATTACCTCGCAAAATAGAATACCAAAGTACTTCACCCATCCTTGCCATTATCCATTATAAATTTAAGGAATATTTTCACCAGCATTTTTAACAGGTGAATGGATTCAATCATTGGATTTGAAAACATTACCTGCTCTATCGCATTACATTTTAATTTTTATTCTGAAAATATCTGGGCTAATTCAATATTTGTCATTCACAAAAGCGTTCATTCGCTACTAAAATTCTTTCCATACGATGCACGTTTAATTCGATTAATGCAATATTTTATGTCCTTACTTAGGTGTGCACAGCGCAGCTGCCTCGATTGCCCCACCCTAGTCACGGCAGTGACCCTCGCCCCGCCTTCCCCACCCCCTCTCATCCTCCCTTCCAGCCTCTAAGCGCGGTTTTTTTCCCCCTCCGTCTGCTCTTCCGATTTGGCATCTTTTTTATCCTCTTCCAGCCTCCCCGCCAAACATCCTCCTCCTCCCGCCCTTCCCTCATCCCTCCCTGTGTCCTCTCTTATCTTGGATCTCTCGCTCGGCCTCCCTCCTCCTCTCTCTCTCTTCATTTGCAAACCTTCGCTTATTTCTCCTCCGCTCTTCCTCACCCCTTGTCCGACCTCTTCTCCTTTCTTCCTCTCCTTCCTTACGCCAATCCCCTTCCTATAGCTCTCTCTCTCTCTCCCACCATTTTCCCCTCCTACCCAGCCTTAGCAAACGTTGATGTGGAAGACAGAATACCTGCTTCCTGACGCGAACGAGTCCAGGTTCGTCCTGAAGAAACTCCGGGCACGGTTGAGAATTGGGAGAAATGACGCACGCCGCATCTGCAGAATGTCTCGCGGCGACGCAAGGAAAAAAAAAACCGGAATACATCGGTTAGCCAACCCGGGGCGGATAACAGAATATAAAATATAACAGTAGCAATGGCAGGTCTAGTTCATTGAAAGGTAGGTCATGCGGACATGGAGGTGAAATTATGGCTGGGTGAATTAACATCATAGCGAAGAGAGTATTTTCATTCAATATTTATTGATTATTCACCCTCCATTACTTCATTCCATTAACCACATGATTTTGTGGACTCACCTCAGAGTGAACCCTTTTCCAATATCGATCTCAAGTGGTTCAATGAAGGCGCTCGTGGAACGTATACTATAGGATGCTCAGTTCTTTACAAATAGACCGTTAAGTGACCATTAGCACTGTCATTTATGAGATTGCATATTTACGATTTCATTTTTTTTAAATCTTATTAGAGTTGCTCAAAAACTCATTTACAATCTTTAACAAAGAAACCGGAAGGGTTTTGAATGCCAAAAATATTTTTAAGATGGACTCTTGGAAAATACTTAATGGATTTTTAATGAACCATACGAGAAAAGAACGGAAATAAATACGTTTTTGGTGTTTTCATTGAAAAATCAATAGTTCTTTTAATATAAATACTAAAATTCGGTGATTTACAAGCCTCCAAATATGTAAATTTTCATATTATTTCTACCTCCACACTTTTGTCTTGTCGTAAATTCAAGCCCGCATCAGACTAACAGTTTCAAATTCGAACACTATTGATTGCTATTATTTATACCTCTCCATTATTCATAAAAATTAATTTAATAAATGCCAGAAAAAAACTGAGATCTGCGTAGAAGATAATCACTGAATGCATTGAATGCCTGACCGATGGAGACTTCATTATGCATAGAAAATGGAATAAGAAAATTATAACCAAGTCACTTTAGTTTTCTTGAAAATGCTCCTATCTTAAGCATACAGAAGTATTAAAAGTCTAAATTCTCTCACATTTACAGTCTAAATTTTCATTTTTACGACCGTGCAATGGAAATGGAAATATGTAAATGAATATGGAAATATTTTCCTCCTTGAATCCGGTATCATGGAGAAAGAACATTCTGGCCATATAATTTCGTATTTCCCAGCGAGTATGAATGGCTTGAACAGCTGCAGCTTTCCATGGTAGTATCCTTAAGCCCTTCAAAACGAACTGAAATTACTTTGGTGAAAGTGATTCTCGTCTTAGCTTTTGTTAAAATTAGCACTTTTCCTTAAACTATGCTATCACAATACGAACGTCGTAAAAGCCATGGTTTTATTGAGCTCGCGAATTTCGTGAAAGCGTTCGAAAAAATTATATATACGTTACGAGTACGTTCCCATCAGGCACAGATTCGAAATTTCGATCTTTTGAATGGTGGAAAAGATCAGAAAAATGTCGCAACATCCAGGATTTCGGAAAACAAAAGAGTCAACATATCAGACAAATATGCTTAAACCAACTGCCATTTCAATGATATTCCAAATATTTAAACAACAGAGCTCTTTTTGAAACAACTAAGGAAATTAATCAAACTCAAATTGTGCTGGTAGATTTGACCACCGAGTTAAAATATGCGGGGTAGACAACGTCATAGACAGATTCATGTGCAGGATTTGTTCCAGAAATAAGTATAAATATACTCATTTGCATATAAGGTGGCAACGCTGCTCCAGCCGCCCTACTGCCCCAAAGTGACACTGCCGAACTTCTTTTTGTACCCAGGAATAAAAAGGAACTTGGAAGACAACCATTTTGGAACCATGGATAGCACCAGAGGCCGTGACGAGGTGTCTGGACGAGTTTCCCACCGACACCTTCCAGGAGACGTACCGAGACTCTGGGATGGGTGTCTCGAGGCACAAGGGATAACATTTTGAAGAGTTCTTCCCTCGCACAATACACAACTACAATAAAATCAAACTAAACGTCCGCAAAAATTATCTTTAAGGCTAAAATTTAATCATTAGTTTAATCTCACCAATTATTTACATGAATTGGCATTTTCCTAGGCGCACGAGTGCCGTGAGGTCTTCCCGGGTTTTCCACAGGGTCATGTTTTAGCTACCGACGATTCGATGTCTAACTCCGACCGAGTTAGCTATCGGACCCTTAGCCATCTGAAGCTCTAACCCTGTGGAAATTCCGTGAAGACTTCACCGCGCACCAATTAATGCATGATACATGCGTATGTGCACAAGTGTTTTTGAATATGAGCTATTAAATATTCATATGAATGTATGAACTCAAGGTTTTGCAAATGTAGCGGGATCCTCCCCCTCTCCCCTACTGTGACGCGCCCTTGAAGCGGCTTCCTAGGTATTCTGTAGATGTAGAACTAGTGTGAGGATTAATTGATTATGGATATTGCCCATACAACAGGTATCGTCAGCCCCAGTTCATTGAGCCTACTTCCATCGCGGCAGTGCTGCTTACCTCGTTCCCGTTCACGAGAGTTGGATCATGATGAGAGAAGAGAATCTATTCTTGCCTCAAAGAAAATTCATTTCGCGAAGGATACATATTCTAAAGATGTGACAATGAAGTTTTAAGACGAGTAGATCGAGTATGGGGCTATTAGTCGGAATCAACCCTTAATAAACATAATGACCGCCATTTCAAAGGTGCTTACACGACAAAGTCCTCATTAAATCAAATTTTAAGGAAACATATTTATTCTTGCGTGAATAAAGTCAGGAGTGTTTCTTAGTTTGTCTTTCGAGAACTATGTTTGTAAGGTAGGCAACCTATTCGAGGGAAGAAATGATTTTAAAAGAAGTTGTCTGTCATTTCCGCTCTTAGCAGCAACTTCGGTGAAACGGTTAGAAAAAAACCGGCAAGCTAGAATACGAATTCAAAACCAACAATCTAAAAATGGCATTATTATTTAATTGTACTTCCCTATATGTTGTGAGAATGAAGGTAAATGAGTATATTGATAGTAATCACTAAATTTAGCACCTGTGATTTGAATCGATGAAAGTAAAAAATAGGGATGCAATAGAATTAGGATTGATTAGCTAATCCATCATGCTTAAAATCTAAAAACTTCCATTGGTGTCATTATCACGGATTTTCAATCCAATGGGATGGGTCTGATACAATTTTACACTCCATTCTTCTGTAGGGTAACCTCTGTCTGTCTACATTTTTCATATCTTTGACAAGCGCCAGTTCATTTGCATAATTCATTGAAAGTAAATTGTTACTCCCAGCCAAGGGAATGATTTTTACCCTCTGACATTTTTGCATTGCAATTGTTACTTGGTATTCCTTATGGGGGATGGAAGATGTAGATATAGGAAGGAATAGGAAGATACAGGAAGATGTAGATCTACTCAATATCCCGCAAGAGCATGTTAAATCATTCATATCGGGTGCTAGAGCACCAGATACGAATGCTTTTTTTCTGAGTCAAAATATTGCCTAGGGATCTCACAAGAGAGACTCATTTAGTGTCATATTTTGTAGCGGTGATTAGCCCACTGCGTAGTTTTTAAGCAATTGGAGGGACAATTAAGCAGATATAATAATGGGAATGAAAATTATTCGACAATAATGTCGTAAAATAATCGTCGATACTTCATTCATACAATTTACCTGGCAATATGTTACTTCTATTTTACCCTTCATTTCCCCTCTTGCCCTTTCTTCAATACTCTCTCCTCCTTTCACGATTTCGAACCGTCTTTGCCTGAAGGTTTAAGACTCCGATTAAAGTATCAGATGATTTGATGGCTATACTTCCGTCATTCAAGTGATTCATTAGGAATCCCTACCCTTTGACGCAGTCGCGCTAGTAGAGGAGAATAGACAACAGCAGTTAAACTACTACAACATATTACCCTACAGTGTCGTAAATCTCACGAAAAATTAGCTATTGACCTATCATCCTCTACCACTTGGTCCTTTTGCAACTTGGCCTAATTCACTAATAAATTAATGAGTGGCTTACATCAATTTCTAATAAGGTTTTTGAACCATAAACTTCGGGAAGACTGTGATAGGCTAGCGAGAAATGGGTAAGAATATGATAGGTATACTGTGAATATTCTGAAGGGAGGAAGGAAGTATGCGGAGTTGAAGAAGGTTCATTGTAGTGCCAGATGTCAGGTTTTTTGATAGGGGAGGAAAAGAAATTTTACGTTTGTCGATCATTATCCATCAAAAACCTACATTAAACGGTAGATTACTGATTAGGCGAGTACATTGGGATTAGGCTTTGGAGGAGTGCAAACTTTCACCATTCATACGGACTCCACGTCTCCACTTATGCGGAACGTGAACGATAGGAACAGCAGATAAAAGAAAATAGAAGGCGATGGGAATACTTTACTACCGAAGAATGCTGAAAATAAAATGGGTTTATAAGAGCAATACATGTAGAAGTACGTACTTCAAAGAGTGGGTGAAAAGAGGACACAACAATATGAAGGAAATTAAGATAAGGAAGAGGAAGGAAGGAGGATATACTCAGAGGCACGATAACTTAATGAAGACCATAACTGACGTAATTATAAAGTGGAATATATACAGCGAAGCGAAGGGTGAATTACGTGAGGCAGATAAAAGAAAATGTCGGTGCAAGTATGGGGTATGAGGGAATGAAGAGATTGGCAGGGAAATGGATAATTCGGAGATCTGTCACCTACCAATCCATGGATTCATAATCCGTGACGATGAAAAATTATCATCGTAACTCCAATGGCCATTGCTTTATAAAGTGTCACGTGAAGCACTTTGCGAATAGAAATATCACTGCTGCCATTCATCGATCAGACCTATGTATTATTAAGTCGCAATCATGGAACTAGATTTCCTTTTACTTTGGAGAAATATATCCAGCAGTGGATACGAAACGATAGCTGGCCATGCACGTTCGGGTTTTCCGTCAGATTTGTCCCGGCGAAATCAAATCTGTCGGTCCAATACTTCACGTTAGTGGATGTTGCCAGTGGGACAGATAGCTAGGAGATCGATCTGACGGTCTTGATTCGATTCAATTCTCATGCCTTACATCCCATCCCAATCCCATCACTTGGACGTACTTCGGCACTCGATCTCCTGGCATCGTGGTTATCAACTGAATACGGAAATTCGTGACGGGTGGAAACAAGTAAAAAACAACTTAGCTTGCTGTTTACACATTCCTTAGAACCCTAAAAACGGTTATCTCTAGTTTTCTGTGGCCTTAAACAACACTTATCACCTAAACATTAAGTTAAACCAGGGACTGTGAAAGGGTTGAAGAATATTTTCAGAAATTTGGCTGTAATAGGTGGCGTAAATAGAGCTGTACGTACCTAGACAAGATATTTTAATGGTAAGGGAAACATGAAAAATATTTCAATGAATATGCTAGACGGAAGGGATACAATGACTTAATGGATTCCTCATAAACATTGGATTTATTAGATCCAAATAAAAAAAAGGTAAAATCAAAATCCATTACCGTGAAAGATCGAAATTTGTGTCGCTCATTCTCAAATGATTCCTGTGATTTAGTATATGACTATGCAACATGCGTAGAACACACGTATCTATATCTACATCAATACCCTGCGAGCCACCAATAAGGTGTGTGGCAGGGAGTGCAGCACCAGGAGGAAAGGGTAAGGGATGAGGGGGTTAGGGTTTTTCAAATGGACGGGGAAAGGTTGGGGGAACCTGAAAAAAAATATATAAATATTCTAGTATAACCATGCTCAGTCGCTACCTTGTAGGTTAATACTCATTATTTCGAGCCGACTCCTAGGAGATTTCGATTACAAGCATTCTGGTCTCTTATTGTTCTTGGAAAAATGACCATGTAAACCTGTCAGTCTTGCGGTCAATCTCTCTAATCTTATATTCGTGATCCCTCCGCCCGTAATACGTTGGGGTTCGTATTATGTTCTTGATGTCATCGAAAAAGGACCCATCTTTAAATGTTTTTAATAGGTTTAATCTATATTGTAAACGCCTAGGTACGCATTACTATCTTCAAACAATGAATTAGTCTGCTTGGAGCAATTGTTTCTCTTATAATGCGCATCAAGCAGACATTACCGCTGAATATACAAGAGCAAGTACGTTCTTCTACGAAAGCATGTGGTCAGTTCGAAAGCATACAAGGCTGGTTGCACTACCTTTTGACGAAATAACTACAGATAGTTCACGCCCATCAGTTATATTTTAGGCTTATCCCGGTCTAGATCTGTCGAGCATGTAGCTAAACAGATTGGATCTTACAATTTTTAAGGACCACTAACAATTTTTCGTCCCTCTGCGACACCTATCTGCCGCATCAAATATTTTGAAGATATTTGTTGATGAATTATCTCTGCCTTAATCCCGGATACACGGGTATTTACTGACGGGATTTGTCTTATCTTTACAGATCTGAAGGGATATCCACTCGTGCATAACTTACCTTAAACTCATGCAAGTTGCGCTTATACCTGTATAATAGTTTACGTCTTGCAGGTAATTTTCTTTTTTCCGATTGTTCGCCACCCAGAAAATCCAATAGAGTTTGTTTGTGATGACCATTATAAAACCATTAATGGCAATGTAGGAACCTTTATAAAGATTTTCTCTCGCATGGGGCACTAGCTACTACTCAGTGCCCCGTGCGATGTGTTCCACTGATATACTCCGCTAACGGGAAGTACTGAATCGAAAGATTTGATTTCGCAAGGAAAATTTTACGGGAATTTGTGTATGGTGAAAGAACTTCACCTTACAGTAACGCGAAACGACCTTATGAACATACCTAGTAGCATTATACTACTTAGCTATCGAATTTTGTCATGGCATAACTGTTTGTTATTTCATCCATTTCTTCAATTAATTGGGATTAGGCTGTTATAGCACATGGGGATACTGAAGACAATGGCCGAAAATTCGCACCCTCCATGCCCTTTGCTCAGCCCTTTGATTTGAAAAGAAACGACTTCTTTTGAGCCATGAACTTTTAGAAAGGCCTTTTCAATGCTTTGTGTTTGAATCACTGCGTCCCCCATGACTATGTGAAGGTCGCTCTTTTGTCGAAGAATGTTTATTATTTGATTGGGATAGTGATTGGCAAATATGCTTAGGTGAAAGGAAAAGCGAAAGCAATTTTATCATTGTAGCATAGGAGGAAAACGTGACATTTAGTTTCTTATGACGAATAGCATTTTTTAAGGTAATCTACCGGTTAAGGTAGGTTTTTGGATGGACACAACTACCAAACAAATATTTTATTACTCCTACAAAACACAAAATCCATCATCCCACTCTACATCAGGCCTTTCTTCATCTCTACGTACCTTCTTCCTCCCTTCAACCCATCCAACATTCCTATCCTGTTCCTTCCCTTTCCTCTTTTGCCCAACATTCTACCCTCTATAACAGTCTTCAACATCCCACTGCCGGTCAACACCCCCTTCATCCACTTTTCCTGCCTCCATAGGATTGCTCCCAACAAACCCCTCTCTTCGCCCACCATACCAAGTACTTCCTCATTTGTTTTCTTCTCTGTCCATTTCACCTTCTCCATTCTTCTCCACACCCACATTTCAAAAGCCTCCAATCTACGTCTATCCTCCTGCTTCAATGACCACGTTTCCGCACCGTACATAGCTACGCTCCATATCAAAGTTTTTACGAGTCTTTTCTTAACATCCTTACTCAAAGTCCCTGTCATCAACTCCCTCCTCCTTGTGAAAGCCTCTTTGCCTAGCGCAATTCTTCTCCTTACGTCCCTACTACTTGGACCGTGTTGGTCCAAAACACTACCGAGATACGTAAACTGTTCTACCTGCTCTAGTTTTGCCCTCCTACTTTAATGTTAAGCTTAGCCTTTTAAGACTTGGTATTTAGATTCGCCGATCGATTATCTCTGCCTACAATCTTTATATCTGCTAATAATCTATCAACCTCAACAGTGTCATTTAATAATGTTCACATATATGACACTCCCGAGAAGGTTTTTGATGAAGACGACAGGATTTTATAATTCCAGATTTCAGGATCTATCTTTATAAAAGAGTGCTGAATATATTCATTTTTACGGTACGATCACAACATTGATAAAAAAAGAATTCCCATCATGCCTAGTTATTTGCGAGGGCTTTCAAATCACGCGCTGAAAGCTATTGGAAGGGAAAAAGATAATGAAAATTCAGCGTGGTTCTATAGATCAAAACCTAGCAATTAAGAATTAAGAAAGAGTCCGACATTCCTTTCAACAATAGCTTTGAATAACTAAATTTTTAAATGTAGTGACTAATTCACAGAATCATTGGGATTATGATTTTCTGATGAAGGAACTTCGAATGAAATGTGCGACCTTTATGTGGGTTCAAATAAAGATACATGTGGATTTATCGTAGCATAAGTGATTATAAAGGTATTAAAAAAAAATCGGAAACATGTTATAAAATATTAATCCATTATCTGCTTATTTTTTATTTCGAGGCATGCGTGAACAATCAGCGTTTGTAGGAAATATTGACGTGTGAATGACCTTTGAATTAGAATGCATGGTTTTAGGTTTTACTACAGAATTTAGGAAACAAAGGGACTGCCAGACGGGAAAATCGAGAACTATTTGTCCATTGCTGTGTAACTTTGATCTTCGGGTCCATTAACATTTCATTCCGAATTTCATAACCATTATATTAGAATAAAATCAATTAAATGATACAGGAAATCCGGGAACAAATTGAAATACGAACGGAGGCTAGGCGAGAGTCAATAAAAAGCTGAAAAATTCCATGCTGAAAATCAGATCATAAAATTAACAGCAACTGCTCACAGCAATTACCCTAAAGTATTTGTGTGCTCAAAAAAAGCACCTAATGTGATATTCCTGGAAATCATCAATGCCAATTGCTTCATGTGGCGAAATTGGTTCAATTTCTTCAGTGGCGTTCTTCATTGAATAAAAATTACTTACGGACTAACAAAGATGAATAATTCCAACATATGATGATTTATTAGGAATCATATCAATTTTATTAACTGGAATTGCAGCTAGTAAAACTAAGTTAATAACGAAGTTAAAACTACTTCGAAAGACATTCCGTCTTTGCAGATGTTAGTCATCACAACCTGTCAGTCCTGACCTAATCATTCAACTTGGAATGCCCCTCCTTATTGAAAATCAGCTATCGGTAAACGGTAGTAATGACTGGATTCTGACGTTTTCTTAAAGAAGCTTAGTATTTGTTTAATTCTAATATCTTTCGCAATACAGAGAAATGTGACGCATTTCAAGAAGTCATTTTGAAAGCAATGATGTCCAGAACTTTATGGATTATCTCCATGCATTTGTCCAAATTATTTTCAGCCAAAACAATAATTTCGATTTGAAAAAAATTGATTTGATCATTTACAATTAGTCATCTATCAGTGAGGTGACGCATTGTGGATTTAATTTTGTGCATCAGACTATGATAAATTGTAAATTTTTATGCATCTCTTGGGCACACAGTGTCTGAATTACAGTTTATTAATGATCATTAATTAACCTCTGATAGTCAAAGAAACATTAAAGCAAAGCCCTGAGGACTTAAGGCATCAAACCGCATTAAAATATTGAATATAGTCTAATTTGTTTTTTAGTTAACCTGCTCGATAATGTAATGCTTTAAGGCACTACGTTCACCCGCTAACTTGATGGGAAAGAGATATTTTTTTCTTGAATTAAAAATTATGAATTCTAGTTTTACTAGGAGTCAATTGCGCTTCGTGAAATCGGTACTCAATGAGTAGTGAAAGATACAGCAAAAAACTGAAAGTAATGAACTCATACTTGTTTTTGTTAGTAACTAAGTAACGCTGCGAAATCACATAATGCATTCATTTTCCGCGAGTACATATATATTTTTTACTCTTCACAAGGTATTTTTCCTCGTTTTCCCACCGCTTCCTTAGCCAATTTATTATTATTTCACATCTTTCATCGCAATCTAAACCTTATTTTGACTTTTTTGTGCATGAAGTGATCACCCTTCTCTTCCCTTTCACTTTATTGAGCATGCTGGAAGAAAATTGATGATTGAAAGTCTTGTTTCATCTACACAACGACCTTTAACAATACGAGGCCGACGTATAAGGACAAATTTTTAAAAGATGAAGAATGATGAGCACTTTTAAATTTGCTGTATAGTTGAAAATATTTTCATTTGATGATGGAAAGGAGAGACTTCGTGGCGTCAAGATTTGAAGGACGTCAAAAAATCATCACAAATCTTCATCACCTTAACCTCATCCTCAATAATCCTATTGATTGTGGGTAATATCATTCCTTGTAGCAGGGGTGCAAAATTTACATAATTTACATCATCCTTGGCGTGAAGGAGTCTCTTGTTCCGTCTTAATCTGTGGCAAATATAAACCTGTCTTCCTTATTTAGGAAGTTGAAATTCTCCGACTACAGATTATGGAACGCATTTCAAGAATAAATGTGCTTGACACCCAAAGATTAATCTTAAGATTAATTTATAGCTAGTTCAAGAGTACGTACTGAAAGATATATGTGCATCACATCAACAGGAGGAAAGAAATACAAAAATGTTTTCTAATTTTTATTAATTCTAAAGATTTACAGCCAAGGCTAATGGGTTTGTAGCTTCCAGTGAAAATATGCATATGCTCTTCGATGTTAATGTGCTAACGTTTTTCATCGCAGCAAACGTTAAAATAGCCATGCAAATATAAAAGACTAAGGAGAGTTAAAATTTATGGTAAATATGTATTAAAAAGTTGAAACCCGATCTCAAATAATGTAGGAATAGAATTATTTCAATTTTAAAATATACTTATCTTCAAGACTGCTGGAAGGTAAGTCTAAAATTTTTCCTGAAATTCTACAAATCCTGATAGCGTATATTTTTCTCCCTTGACAGCGTATATGTTTATCATGGTTACAATTAACTTTCGTTAAACAGAAGGTATCACAGGAGATAAAAAGGAGAGTGGTTTAAATTAAAGGTCACTGAATAAATGATCGATTACTTTGACTGTGATAAATCGGAAAGCTATTATAAGTAAGAAAATGACTTTGGATAAAAATTGGAACCGCGGTTTTTACCTTATACACAATTGTTATGAGCGTATTACTCCGTTTAATTGTCACATTCTCAGACTGATATATTTTGAGCTATCGCAGATGAAAAGCTGATTATCAACTTGTCCCCTCAATTTATGAGGAATTTTTTTGGGTGTAAAATGCACAACTACTCTCGAAAATACTGATGTTATCTTGTAAAGTTTAAAATAATTAAATTTCAGTACATGCCGTTTTTCCGGTTTGTAAACCCCAGGGAGACGTTACAATGTATTTATATGAAATGTTGGAAAAAATGAAGGCATTTTGCGGTCCAAGGAATCGAAACAAGAGATTTTAAAGAAAGACTGCAATCAAATATGGTCTTCAACATATTTCAATTGATCTGCACAGCTTACTCGTACTTGTATCTCACTGAAACATAACCAAACATGTAATGTTTTCCAAGTCTTTTATTTGTTCATCCGTGAGAAAAGTGAGATAACTACTCATATATGAGTACGAGTCGTATCTGGGGGTACATTTAATACATGTATGCCTGATATAATTTCGGAAGCTTTTTATGAAAAAAATGTGTTTAAAATTTAGACATATTTTTCGTGTTCTCAATTGGAGGATTTTCTAAAAGACTGCTTCACGTAAAAGAGGAAAACAAAACGAAAAAACTTTACTACCAAAGGGCCTTTACCACCGACCATCTAATACCAACCTCCTCCAGCCACCGACACTCACTTAAATATGCAGCTTTCTACTCCTTCGCGTAGAAAGTTCTTCCTGTTTCGTTATTCTTTGAATTCTTTCAAGAATGACCTCAAACAACTAACTTTAGAACGACGGAACCCATCAGATTAGTTGACAAACTCACTGCACAAAAAGAAAAAAAAAGACGTTGAAAAATATTGTCTAGCGCTTTTACTAAAGCGGAGAGCTCCCTGAAATTAAGTAAGCTTCCATTCACAGAATCTTTGTGAGAAGCTAGGATATTGTTAAATCTCTTCCCTCATAAAATATACGACTAGACTTACGTGATAAAACTGATGGCATTAAAAACATTCTCTGTAACTGTATAGGAAAAGCATTAAAACATGTTGTTTGTATAAGTAAAGTCCAAGGTTAGCTTACTTATGAGGGAGATACGGGCATCAGTGAATACATATATCGAAGCTGAAGTAGAAAGAAAAGCCTTTTATTTTCCAATTGCAAAAACTTTTCCAGTAATCGTATGACACCAGACTGCGTCCCAGAGATATCGCCGCTCGTACTTAGAAAGGAATCAAGTCATATTTCCGAGAACGATTTGAAATTATCCGATATAATATTGACCATGACCCAACTTGGGAAGCGAATAGTGCTTTCGCCATCAGCTCTCCATTGCTATTTTCATTTTTTTCAAAAACAATACAAGGGTCCCAGAAAATCGATACCTCAATCAACATTAACTAACGCTCAAGACATTTGGATCAGGAATCAGATGATGGTGATAATTCGACTAAACTAGTCCTTTTATACGATATACATATTCGCTTCGAAAGCATAAGGAGTTATGCAATTAAAAAAAAACATGTTTCGAAAAAAATGGAATTTCACAAAGTTCCGGCCAATGCAATAAATTTTTTTAGGCCAGGCTACTTAAATCGGTGACATTAGGATTGTAACTTGAGAATAAAATGCTTAATAGGTTGAAGAAAGGTGTGTGAAATAATGATGAAGGGGATAAAGGCGAACAGAATTTGTGTGTACGAGAAGGGTTGTGTTGGTAGGATTATAAAAGGATACTGATATAGGAAGTTATTTTAGCATTTATTTTTTTCTTCTCATTTCAATGTTTCCGACTAGCGAAATGAAAAATTCATTAATTTAGGGCCCGACAACTGGTAGAGAAGAGAACAAGACAATTATAATCATACGCGGAAACATCTTCGTGTGCATGATACCCGGCAATTTAGTCTTATTCGGTAAACAAAATTTTGAACTCTGTAAAGTTCCTCCAAAACGAACGACGAAGTTAATTTTAATTCCCAGGAAGGCGCATCATTCTCTGTAGGATTATGAAACCCGACCCTTCCGGTAAGAGGACAACACTAACCTTTTATAGCCTGACCTCTATGACCTACGAGGTCCATTATTACGCCTTAAGGAGACCCGCCAGAATCTGCAATTTCCTTCTTTACGTTTTGCAATTTACATACAAATTGAGGAATTTAAACCTCACTCATCCCCGCTATTGCTATGATGGAACTTTCAATCTTGATTAATAACGGAGAACAAAACTCTCATTATACCTCCTCCTCTTTATTAAACCGCATTACATTTCTTCGAAGATTTTTCTCTCTTTGCCTTCTGAGAATAATATTCATTAATCGCTGAACTTTCCCGCAGCGTTAAACTAACAACGAAAATGAACGAGAGGAGAGCATACGATGAGATCGTAGGCAAGTATATATTATTTTGGGTTATTCCTAGATAGTTACAGTTTAATAATAACTTCCAAATATTTGGAAGTGATAAGCGCTCAATGCAATAGTGATTTTAAGCTAATAAATATATTAAGTATAGCCAAGGTTCAAATTTCGATTCATGTAAATTGAAAATCAATCTAGGAACCACGCTTCGACATTTTGCAGAGATTATGCCTCAGTTAGATCTAACCAATTGGTTTTAGGTATAGATGTATTTCGTAATTTGAAAAAAATCGAAAATAACTCTTTTAATAGATCATTTTAGCTAGCAAAAATAGAAATACATTGTGAATCACATCAGTTTTATATGTTTTTAACGTACGGAGCGTGAGTGAATTAATGATAATATCAATAGATTAGAGTATCGACACTTGAGGGAGCTGTACTGAATTAAATCGGGCAAATATTTTTCATTTCATTTACGAAAGTAATCTTTGAAATGAGAACCGTAAAAAATTTTCATGGTCACTGCAAAAGAGCTACTAAGAGTAAGCAAGCATATATCTAAAATCTGGTTTAGTTCAATAACATTTACAGGGAACTGAGACAAGTACCGTGGTTGAATAGTGATGGGTAGTGACTTGCAATTAGATTAATTTCCTTCTGATCATAGCTGGAATGCTAACCCTACCTGAATCATATTGACAGAAATGTTTTTGGTATCGATCTTTTAAAAATAAAACCTTGCATGGGGAATTTCATTCTTAGAGTACCTATTTAGCGGATTTTACACCCGAATTCCGACTTCGTTGGTACCGTCCGTGTCATCAAGGCTCTTTTGCGATAATTTCAGAGCGAAAAACTCTTCGCCTAGACCGTGATAAGCGACCCATATCTTCGATGTTGTGAAATTCTCGCATATGCGTGAGCATTAGCAGACGACTCCACTGAAATTATTATTTTGTACTGTGCAACAATTTCTTAAACGTTTTAATTAGTGATTTAATTGATTGGTGGAAGTTGATGCTACCAGAATTTTGAACTCATGCTTTGTTCTAAAATATTTTAGCCAAATTTTAACGAGTACCAAGGACATTGGTAGCCTTTGAAAATCCAGCATCCAAAACAAAACAGCAATATAATACCACTTGATAAGAAATGGTAGCATATTTTAAAAAGTTAAGGCTATTAATAATTTAAATCTAAAATTTGATTTTTTTTGGAACGAACACCTTCAACACAACTTTTAAAAGTTTGGATGTGAAGCCACTAGGCAAAATTTACTCCGTCGGATAATACCATAGCGTGGCATTACGGTTATGGCCATTTTGATAACCATTAATTATTAATGTTTCTTTTCACTGATTATTTTGAACTAAAAACGAATAAATAATAATAAAATAACCATGCCATTAGCATGATTTGAATCGTGACCGTGATCATTAATATGTGCGGGAACCCAATGTCACAATTACGGAATTGCTAATCACCCTGAGTGCTTGTAACTTTTGCATGAGGTTAACACAACGTGTTGACTACTAGGTGCTCATGTTAATTGCAATCGTTTTGCGTTCGGGACGGACTCATCTGTGTAGCGCAACGTAAAGGATCGAGATGATGCCGAGAACATTAAGGGCGAACCTGTGCCAAGCCAGTGAGGCATCACTCACTGCTTTATCATCGATAAGGAATAATTTCTCAAATTGGTTCCCATAGCAGTCAATTAATGAATCTAGCAGGCAGGACGACAAACATACAAGCAAACTATTTTTTCGCGAAAAAAACAGTCCTAAAACTTGCTTAGCAATCACACACATCGTTTAATACTTCGACCAATGTTAGACGTCATTTTGCGGTTAATTTGAAGGTGATATGTGAAGTTCTTTTGAAGGCATTGGCTTCCTTTAATATTAACTGTTAGATTTCCATCTATCACGAACAATTAACAATCATTTCACAAACAGGAGTAAAAATTGAATGTTGTATAAAAAAACAATATTCTAAAGCTATTATCTCGTTCAGAATAATGACAGCGAAATATCTGCCGTGGCTTGTACATGTGATTTTAGGAGTGGTTTAGTAACAGACAATGAATGAGCCTTTCAGGTTTTTTGATGGATTGATATTATGTTTGAACCTATTTGAGGTACAAATTATCAAATCGTTAATATTTCAAACACTGTTAAAATGATATTCATATGAAAGTCTCTTTGGCATGGTTGTAAGTTATTGTTAAAATAATGTATACTAAAGTTATCTCACTTTAAAAATGAAAATCAAATTAAAAATGAAAGTCATCGGATGCAATTGTGTGATAAACCACGACGTGGCAAAGCATCTTTCAAAAGTTCAATATCAAAATAGACAAAGTGGGTTGTAACCCCAATATATGCAGACTGAACCAAAGATGAATAGCAAATAATACCACTTGTATATTTCATTTTCTTTGCATGTGAAACATTCAAATCCATCTCTACAATAAGGTAGGGTAGTGAATATTTTATGATGACTGTACGAAAAGGCACACGGAATCGAGTACGCCTGACGCACCAATATGGGAAAAAATATATTCAACTAATTTACAAGTTGCAGCGGAGTAACAAAGTAATCACTTGATAGATTTAATAAAGTTCTTGTTATAGGTATGTTTATTTAACTTGAAATATAAGGCCTTATGTTTCTTCCTGTTCATCTCCCACCATCTACGCTTTAATACCACTAATCCCAGCCTAGGGCCCAGATTAGGGCGTCAAACATCATAACCTTCAACGTCATAACATTCTCTCCCGCTGTCACTTGGCCTTTCAAAGTAGTATTAAAACGGCATATCAGTTTTCGTGAAATAATTAACAGTTCTTAATTGTTACAATGGTGGGCTTAGTTACAATTAACACTGGGTTTTAAAAATAGTATTTAAAAAAATAATGCGATATTGAAAATTCACATAAATAATTTCAATCGTCGACTCCTTCCTTTCTCATATATTAATCATCGAACGTGCCTGACTAGAGGTTAAACTTTTAATTAAGTGGACTATTAATGGCGCTCCCAGGAAGACGATGGGCTGCTTTAGGGGGAGGAAGGAACCTTTCTCTCGCCGGGAAGTGTACAACTCCATGGAAGACCTGGACGATGGCACGCCTATTACCTGCCCTCCCCCACTCCGCCCCCTCCCTAACCCGGCCATTTTCACTCCCTTCCAACTTCCACCGCCTCCAAACAAACCCCCTTCAGCGACGACCGACCCTCCCCACACCCTTCCACCGTCAATCCCCTCCTCACCTGGCACGGTTCAGGCACGTGTTGGCTCTTTCAGCCTCGGTGACAACACACACCCAACGACCTACATATGGTGAGGTATGCATTCTATATGGACGTATGCCATGCGGGGTACACAAGGAATCCGCCTTCGACGGAGAGGATTAGTGAGTCTTTGGTCGAACGTGGTGGATACAAATAATCACGAAAGAGGAAATGCGTATATGAAGGATGGTGAAACTACTATTCCATCCAGGATTGCCTTGTCCATAGAGAACAATTACTACATGCTTAGTATCATTCAAAACCAGGAATGAACTTCAGTACTAGCATACTTATTGGGTGTGCCACGCTTTTATTATCTTGGACTAGCTTTTGAAATGGCATAGGATTAAGATTTTGACATGCTGTCGTTAAGACGAGCGTTCAAAGACTACCGAGGGATACCGAAAAGTAAAGCTCCCTTTAAATACAGAACATGGAGGAATATTAGGCAGGGAGGAAATATCCTAAAATGGAAGAGATATATTTTGTTCGGTTCTGGAAGAGGCTTCATCCCTCTGCAAAAGTATCAAAAGTCTCCTGAGCTCTCGAAAAAAAATGTGAAACGTACCGTAGTCATTATAAAACGTTGTGTGTACCTATGTTGAATACAACTAGGCTAAATCGATCCTTAAATACTTGTAAAATGTTCAATTTTCGTCATTCGTCATTCGGCATTCGTCTAATTAGGAGTTTAAATTGATTGGATTCTATAGTATGCCCATGGGTGAACTTACTGGAGAGTTATTTCCTACTTCAAATTTTATTACCGGCTGACTTTCGATAAAAATGAGCTACGTACTGGATTTCCTTTGGATTTTCATTCCGTGCTCCTACGCTTATTTCAAACGATAATCAAACAACCCTCTCCTCAAGACCAGTAGCTGCAGAACGACCTCATGAGCCGAGCTCTAATATGCATTAGCGACCATTGAGTCATGTACCTGACAAGCTTAGGTAAGAATTAACCGCTCGCAAGGCTAGTAAGGAAATTCAAGCCGACAAGTTGAATTATTCTGCCTGCGTTAGAAAATATAGCGACGAGGAAAAATGATTCCGCCGCTTATATTTTCGAAAACCGCCCTCATTTCCTTATGCCGCGCATGTACATTCCAGTGACCGTGGAACATGGGAGCATTTTAATTAATCTGAGATCCATCATGTCTCGGTAAAGCTCTTGGATTAAAGTAAATTATTGCTCAGTTGCAGAGGCATAATTAGATTATATGACTCCATTAGAATTAATGCGTCCATGTTCATTGGTCCCGGAGGCAGAAGAACAGTATCATAAGATCCGGGGTTTAAAACTCACGAGAGTAACCTTGTCAAATAATATAGGGCTTATGGTTTAGTGATAGTAAGGGAAAAGCTGGAAAATGTATTCCTTTAACATAACTCCAAATTTACAATAAAAACATTAAATATAAACTTATTTCACATTTTACCCACTATGGGCAATTAAATTATATTTAAGCATCCTTAATGGACTAGGATATTCATTTTTTTAATAAACACATGCTTTAATTAGAGGACCAAATGGTTAGAACAGGGTATTTTTAAAGCGATATTGAGTTCAATCATTGACCTATTTTCCGGAGCTTTGAGTTCAGTGCTCCAGCTTTGTCCATTAGCAAATATATATATATATATAAAATTATATATACTCGTATATATAAAATTATATATATATATATATATATATATATATATATATATATATAATACCTAACACAGAGCCTCATTATCACACTATCCAGCACTCCGTAAATAAATTTATCTCTTTCTGGGAATATATTTCTATATTTCCCCTTCTCTCACACAGTTCGTGCTTAAAACGGAAAAATAAGAGATGACACTCCTACAATTGTAACAAAAATTTGTCGTTAATTAAACCAATGATGTTACGAACACAAGGTTATCAATTACTGTTTAGTGCCCTATAGTATCAATGCGAGAATCGTGGGATGAAGATTAATCATTAAAAAAATAATTAGTAGGTCAAAAAGTAGGAAAAGTAAGTGAAACGTTTCTGTAGAAATGAATAAACTAAGGAAGATTGAAAAATTCACATTAATCGGCAGTATTTTTGTTGGAAAATAACTTCAGCTGTTAGAGATAATTGTGCTGGCGAAAGAAGCATTTCCAAGAAGGGAATTGATGACAGCTACGCTAAGTAAAGACGTGAGGAAGAGATTAGCGAAAGCCTTAATATCTGATGTAGCACCGCATGGATCCGAAACCTGATATTTGAAGCAAGAGGATTAGCGAGGTTTTTGAGATCTGAGAATGGAGAAAATAAGTTGGCCAGAGTGGAAGCCTGACGTCGCAGTTTAAAGCGTCTTAGAAGAGAGGAAGTCGCCACGTGAAATCCGAAAAAGGAAGAAAAGGTGGTTAGAGGAGATGAAAGGCGATGGGATGTTATGAGGCCGCGTTTAGAAGGGAGACTAAAAGGTAAGCGTGGAAGTGGAAGGAAGTGAATAGGCATTTTGGACGAAATGAAGACAGAAAAAATATTGTTGAACAAAATCATTAATAGAAAAACGCATTTATGACTGTTGATTTAAAAAAAGGGGACATGTTAATCCTGAGGCCGTACTGTTTATGGGGCCACAGTTGAAAGTTCACCACTTTGAGCAAGTGAAACAGTCACTAACCAATCAGTAGAACCCACCTTTCATATGTGTAACTATGATGATGATGGAAGGAAGTGGCGAACAGGACATAAACTACGAAATAGAGGGTTCAGTGCTGGCTACGGCCAATTAAGTTAAATATTTGGGGGTTGTTCTAACACCACTCCTTTAATGGGGAGCACATATCAGGACAATATGCGGATGAGCTTTAAAGAAACTTTGCTTCATAAAACGGGTGGTGGGGAAATGTAATGAAAAAGTTAAAGAGAGGTGTTATTTTGCTCTAGTTAGACCTCATTTGGAATATGCCGCAAGTATTTGGGATCCTTGGGAGAAAATTTGGCAAAAATAATTAAATAAAGTCCAGAGAAAATCCGCTAGATTCGTTAAAAACTGTTATGATAAGAACACAAGTGTGACAGGTCTCTTAGGGGATTAAGGCTGGGAACCACTTGAAGTGCGGAGACAACAAGCGAGGCTTAGACTTTTAGAAAGGTTCAGAACAAACGAGTTTAACTATGACACTGAAGGAATTATAATGGCTCCACTCTACTTAGGTAGATCAGACCACAAAGATAACATAAGGGAGATATATTCCAGTACAGATAGATACACATACTCATTCTTTCCCAGAACAATCAGAAATCATAATAGTAAGCAACCGAAGTCACTTTAGAAATATTAAAAACATTGAATTTACAAGTCGGAACAAATAAACATTGCAAAGATGTTAGGTATACTTTCAGGTGTATGTTCGTTGGCAGTCTGAGTGTTTGCATGTGTGTGGGGTGAGAGTGTTCTTGCATGAATCTATGCCATGTTTTCTTTGTGGGTGTATGAATTTGTGGTTTTTAAAGGTGTTTTTTTTCTTTTCTAAATTACGGGTGGTGTCCTAACACCCCCGCCACACGCCCTCGCGGAGGCTTGCGGGGTATTGAGTAGATGTATATGATAATTACGAGCACACTGCATCAACTTACAATTACAGAATAAAGTGTCCCGACACTTCCCAACTTCATCGTGAACAGAAATTCAATGCGTCAAGTGATAAAATAAAAATGAGCATGTCGTCTTAAGCTTGTTGACGGGTATTATTTCTCCAACATTTGAAATGAAATAATCGACATGTTCATTCCACACACTTTATTTAAAAAAAACACGACCCAGGTTTCGACGTTGAACGTCATCATCAAACTAATGATGACGTTCAACGTCGAAACTGGGGTCGTGTTTTTTTAAATAAAGAGTGTTGAATTAAAAAGTCGATTATTTCATTTGAATATTTTATGCAAATTTCATAAAGTTACGCCTGAGACAACAAATTCTCTAGCATTATTTCAACCTAAATAGCATAGGAATTATTTGCGTTTTCTGTACGGTGTCAAATGTTATTTCGTTTGCCACTGTAAGCCTATTAGGGGCTCAAATAACCCAGAATACAATCTGGAAAAAAGTGCCCGTTTATCTCCAGTAAACATCAACCAGAAATCACCAATTGACACGACAGTTATAAGGACGTTAGCAGTGTCAGTGCTCTGGCGGAGAAAGACCTCGTTTGCGAGGCTTCGAGGTATAACGGGGTCACTGGCCGAAGGGAGTCGCTTTGAGGTAAAATTAGAACGGACGGGTTCATTGAGACAATGACCGGGTTTTTTTTAACGCGGAATATTGATCATGCACCTAGCAGCAGTTGGACGGAAGAGATACAACATTAATTTCTACGGCCAAGGTTTCGATTTCAAACGCATAAAATATGAATTGCTACGTGACGAATGGTTAAGGTGAGAGAGAATGAGGAATTAATTCTTAGGTACTCAATTTTTTAAACCAGTGATGGTAAATTATAATCCATTTTTTTCAGAAATTACGTGAATATTAATAACTGTCATGGACTGACAGTTTAAAAAAAAAATTGAAGTAGAAAAGTGGTGTATCATAGTGCTAATTCTTTAAGCTTAACGCAGACGTGGATTCTCTGCTGATAAAGAATGAAAACATCAGTTATGCACACGCGAGTCGGAAAGAATGTTTCTGTTTCACGTTCGTATGAAAAACGAATTTGACTCCACGTTTTCTTCACAGATGTGACATGCGCACACTGGAGTGAAATATCAGAGAGGGTTAGACTAAACTAAAAATTATAATAGCTATAAATGCACAATATTCGTCTTCAATCCTCATACTTTGAAAAAGCATAGTCGAAAGATATTGTGTTAAAGGCAAAATTCAAATTAGGAAGTGGATGTTACCAGATTGTCAAGACCGCATGGGGAAATAGGCAAGCTGTCTGTAAATTTTTACAAAATACATTGTAAAATTTTATTTGGAGGATCAACAAATTTGTATGGTTATTTCCGGAGCGGCGTCTATATGACTACCAAAATTATTCATCGATATAAAATGATGTACAAAGCAAATAATTTTGAATTCCGGTATAATATTAATGTAGAATCAACGATTCCTATTTCTCACAATTGAAGAAATTGCACAAGTTTTTCTAGTCATGTGTAGAAACGTAGTCTTTTCGAAGATATTCGACCCTTGAGATCATATAGATTTTACCAATCAATTTACAAAAAATATCCATTACATGATGACGCAAAAGCCATTCCGATATTAAGATATTAAGATGAATATGAGCTACCCCAGCAAATGTGATGCTCTCCTAACTTACCATGTCAGATTCCATCCCTTTTCCCGTCTCTCCTCCGTCTTTGGTTTCCATTTGGCAGAAGGGCGACTGAAGCACTTGGGCTTAAGTTTAAAAATAGAGTCCGCACGTCGAGGTATGGACATAAAAGAGTCGCTCTGGTAATGCAGTCACCGATTCATATTTCTGGAAGGGGACATGGAGTCTTAACTGCAATGGCTATTAAGCGCTGGATTACACATATTACGAACGGATATTATGTTCCTCCAATATCCAGCCTTCTTCAACGTACTGAGTGGAGATCTTTGTATATCTTCACGTAATGACTCGTGATTTTGAGGATGACACGTTATTCGTGTATACCGTTATTTTGGCTCCAGGAAAAACGGTATTATAATTAAGGCTGGAAACCTTGGAGGCATTCTAAACCGAGACATTTAGAGAACGAGAGGGATGACCTCTGGAATTACATTGAGGGAGATTGAAATCAACTAATTACAGATAAATGTTGAAAATGTTCTTATTGAACTCAAGGCGGAAAGTTAAATGTGATATGAAGGAAACTTTGAATGAGAACACACACGCCGAGTACGAAGAGATATTTTTTGCATGAGCAAGTGATATTTCATAATTTTGATAAATGTAGTAAAATCATGAATACTCGTATTCCTTTAAGTACCATGTAATTTCAAAAAAAAACATCTTGTAGAATTCGAGAATAATTAGACAAATTGCTTTCATGTTGAGACAATACCTTCCATAATAAAACTTCAACTACGAGAAATGAATCTGTCCCTGAAGAAACACTAGGAAAAATATCAAAGCCATTTTATCCAAAAAATACGTTTCCAACGGTAATAGTTATTTGCATGAGTGAATGAGAGCTTCGGGACAATGAAAAAAATATATGAATTGAATGCGTTTCAAATATTTTCGATTCTCATAAAAATTTCTTCCTCTCAGATATTCCCAACGCAAGCCCCTATAGAATTACACGAAAACGACAATCTAATGATGTGTGGTATCATATCTTCCTTTTTATTACTCCCTTCCACAAGATCATCTACCATCGCAAAATATCATTCATTGGGAATGTAATAATGGGCATAGTTTGCTAACTTTTAATTGGCAATAAAAGTAGGGTACGGTAAATGGGAAAGGGGAAAATGGAAGCATGTCCAGCGAGCGTGACGTTTGCGTTTCCAATTTTCTCTTTACTGGTCGCATTCCAGATCCCTTATTAGATGCTTATAAAAGCCACGTACTGACTCTGGAATGCGCACCGAACTCATCACCCCAACTCGTCTTACGCTGGTACCCTTCCCACCCCTTCACTCGCATTTCCTTCTGAATTTCTAAATTCATAAATCTATCTTTTCAACTTCCTCAATTACCCGCATTTCCTCAAACTCAATCCTTTCCAAGTATGACGTGCCCAAAAGAAAAAAGTCTCGTAAAATAGTGTATTCAAGTACTCGTACCTTCACACGTTAGTGAAAATGGTCACTACATGCTCTTCAACTCAGATCCTTAGATGTGGATTAGTTTGTGCTAAGGTCCTTGAAAATACCAAAGGAGAAGCAGAGAATACAGCAGAAGAAGATACCTTGTTAGCATAATTTGAAATTCACCACATGAGAGACGCAGACAATACTAAAATTTCCTTGCAGAAAATAATTTATTTCCTAATAACTGATAGAATCATAAATAAGTGTGCTATTTCATTATTTAACACGATAATTAGAAATTTGCTTTTTTCTTTGTTTCGTGGAAAAATTAGGAATCTAGCCATTTTTGCAGCAAATTTAGCTCATTGTTGATTATATGATGAGTGATTAATGCCCGTTAGACATAAATTATACTTGAATTTGGACCTGGTTAATTGAAACTACAGTATGATAAACATAGGAAGTAAATAAAATTAATTCATCTTTCTTGAAGCAAGAATTTTGAATATATATATATATATATATATATATATATATATATATATATAATGCATAAAAAAACCATGAGCACAGTAATCAACCCGAAGATCGGTGTAGTAGGTGATGGTAGAGTTCACCCAGTACTAAGCCCGACGGCGTGTGAAATTCACACATCAGGGTAGGGGGGGTCGTTCATTTCCCTGTGCCAACTATAGTTTCCCAGGAAGATCTGGCACCCGAAAAATCAAATACCTTAGGTGGAGGTGCAGGTGCCTAGAGGCTTGCCCGGGAATTGAACCCGGGACCCTCCGGTCAGTAGTCCAACGCTCCACCCCTTGGACTACCGCGACCAATATTATGCATATATAAAAACATGTATATAATATAATACATATATATAATTCATATATATATATACATACATATATATATATATATAAACATGCATTATTATATCTTATATATACGAGTATATATGTTTGTACCAATTTTTGTATTTATTTTCTGGCACGCTAGTAACATATGATGAGTCTACGATAGGAATATCGTCATTGCTTGATACGGGGGTCATAACTTGACCTATGACCTCTGAGTTATTTTATTTAAAGATCTAATTGTTTCACAACCACTAATAGCAAGCTGCACGTCTCGTTTTATCCGTGTATTAAAGAACATTTATATAAATTTAAAGGCTATTTTTAACCCGAGTACCTTCCATCGCTTTTAATACAACTTTTATTTTAGTTTCTAACCAAAATGTTGATATGTAATACAGTTCAATAAAGAGTGATCATACCATTTTTACCGCTAAACACTTACGCGGTAAAACTTAACGCTTGCATTGGAATTTTGAATTCACCTCAAGCACTTTTCAGACGATCCCTATGTAAACATCCAGAAGGCTTATGGAGAGTCTGATCTTCCCTATAGTGAATCTAGAAGATGGACTTATATGTTTAAAAAGGAAGACAATCAATATCAAAGGAAGGTGGACCCAGAGTTTCAGTCATTGCTCAAGGTAATGCTACGAAAGTGAACATTAACACCGCCGATACCATTGTGATAGATAATCGTGGAATAATTGGAGTCAATTAAAATTGAACACATATGCAAAAATGTTAAAAATACGTTCATGGTAGAACATAAAATGAAATTTTTCACAATATTTTATGCGAATAAAAATAATATGATCACTCTTTATTGAACAGCTATCGTATTATTCAGATCAGACATGCCCAGATTAGTGCCCCTAAAGCTCTAGAGGTGACTTTCAGGATGTCAATGCGGAATAATTACTTTTGTTTGCACAAGTTTTCATCTCACGCCTTTCGGTGATCGATTTCAAGGGTTTTTACCAAAATAGAATGGACATAAGCATTCTTAATAAGTTGTTACTCTGTAAATTAAATTCAACCTTGCGGAGAGTGGTGAAGAAGAAAGGTACTGGCCGAAATTTCCAAGGAAATTTCTTGATTGGTGAAGGCAAACGCCGCTTTATGACCTCGTATGCGTTGATTAATATTGCTTTGCCTTGAAATAATCTGTCGGGGAAAGGCAAGATGATTTAACGGATAATTTCACGCCTCCAAAACCACGCATTCCATGTAATTTCATTTGGGTGTCATACTGTAGTAGGAGCTTAAAATAATGAAAGAATAAAAACGGATTATATATGGACTGGATATAATTATATACGGTGCTGGGCGCGCCTGGAGCGGCGGGAAAAAATCAGTACACTTATTTTCCGGACGAACCCTGTGTATATATATATATATATATATATATATATATATATATATATATATATATATATATATATATATATATATATATATAACTTCTATGACTTCTATTTCTTCCGATGAAGACGGAACTGAATTCCGTCGAAATTGTCAAGATATAACGCGTGAGCGTTCTTCTTTTTTGTGTTCTTATATTGTTTTTTGCTGTCCAAGTTTGTTATATATATATGTATATTTTTTTTATTTGTATGTATATATTTACAATTTATAACATGAAATATAGAAGAATGAATGTCTTTATGTTGAAATCCATCTCGAAATGCCATATCCAGAGCCTCGTAGGTATTTCAAAGTAAGAGTAATTGATTAATTAGCGCGTTGAAAAGATCAACCACAATCAATGTTTTTGGCCTCATGGACAATAACTTTGGGAGCGAGGGAGGGAGAGAGGTACCTGAGAATTAGAGGAGAGGACAGGGTGATGCATCTTGAATGAAGAACCTATTTATAGCAGGTACCGGAATACTTACAAGAATATATTTTATCTTTAGTACCCTTTCGACAACAACTGACCAAAGCGCATTCATGGTTTAAAATAGAGGAACTAGAATGGGAGTCTCTCCGATAACGAAGGGAGCAAGCGAGACTAAGACTATTGGAAAGGTAGAGGGCACTGGATTTGACTCATTACACCGATTAATCATTAAGACTTCCATCGGCGGATTGAACCTTCAGATGAGATAAGTGAGCATTAATAGATTCGAAAGATCTTTATTTTTTTCCTCGAACGATTCATTATCACAACAAAAACATGGCTAAGCTACGGAAAAACTACGGTCAGTTAACCTAAATGCGAACCAGTAACCAACCTCAAACACCCATTCAGCTACTGAAAGTCCCACTGCCAGACGTCTCTTTGGCGACTTGCAGGATCTGGCGTGGATGTAGATGCTAAGTTTTTGGATGTTAGTATTATCCCAAATGGTATACCGGAAAGATTTAGAGAAATTTTCGAAACATATCAGATTGATTAATGTGTTTGGATTCACATTCAGATGTGAATTTCAAACGATGCACTTGGACAGAATAGAAAACGTAATTGAGTTGGTAAATCGCTTTGGGATCTTGGATAGCCAAAAGTATATGTTTTATTTTTGATATAACTGATCAATTCTGGCTCGTTAGTCAACGCTTTAATCTAATCTGAAATTTCCTTGTAATGTAAGCACACTTGGGAGAAGGCACTCAATTTGTGAGACATAATGAGTGATTTCCGATCGGTGGATATATGGAAATAGGGACCACAGAAAGATGAAGAGGCAAAATTGACGCCGGAATCATCTTGTGAAAATGATAGTGAATTAGTCAGATAGAGAAGTCACATCGGAAACATCACATCCAGTTGACGGCATTCGAGATTATCTCGGGAAAATCGAGATAAATATAGAAATTTGCATGAAAAGGCCTAGTTATATTATACGGTGAAATATTAAGTTAACGGACAATATAAATTGGAAATATTTAGATCATAGATACACTAGTATTAATATATGATAATCATTAATAAGTTAACTGTGAATTGAGATTTGTATTTGCAATTGTCAACATCAACTTGTAATACCCCATGTTGCCTATTCATTTACTTTATATCTTCTGTAGTTGATTAAATATGTTTGTAATTTTTCAATCCATGAATTTTCAATCCTTTCCAAAATGTAGACGGTATATTCAAGACAAAGAATATCAAATTTCAAAGGTTATGAGGTTTTCAAGAAGGGTGAAGGCTGAGTTAAACGTTGAATTTGGAGGGTAAAAATTAGAGCAGGTAGAACTATTTACCGATCTTATAAATGGACCAAGATGCACAAAGTAGTAGGAACACCAGAAGAAGGATTGTGTTAGCCAAGGAATCTTTCACAAGGAGGAAGGAGTTGATGACAAAGAGGTTGAGTAAGGATGTTAAGAAAAGATTAGCGAAAACCCAAATATGAGCTGTGGGTGTGTGCGTCTCGGAGACATGACCATTGAAGCAAGATGATAGACGTAGCTCCAAAGGAAAAACGAAAAGGGTGCCGAGTATTTTGATAAGCGATGGAATATTCAAGACCGTGATAGTCGGGAGAACGTTAGGCAAGAGCGGAAGAGAAAAGAAAAGATTAGGCATTTTGTACGGAAAGAAGGAATGTAGAATGTATGCGGAATTGAACAGGTTGATGTGTGTGTGAGGTGCAACATTGTCTTGTTTGACGCAGCTAAGAAACGTGGCGAGGTTAAGTCGGTGGCCATCCGAAACCTATCTTCAATAAAGAAAATAGCACGAAATCAATATTATAAGAGGTTTTTTCTGTAAAAATTACCAAATGGAACTTTGGGATGCTCTTTAGAGTTCAGAAATCGTCCCACAAAAATTCATTAATTCACTCTTCACCTTCGTGATTCGTGACATCATTAGAGCGGACACTGAGTTATGTATGTACATCTCCATCCAAGGACCGAGTTCGCGTTTTTCGCCCGAAATGCTGGCTAAATATATCATTTTCCGAGAAGGGATGTGCATGAGAAACTCTGATTGATTCGATTCAAATCAGCCTCGAGCTAATGAAGGGAGTTCATTTGCGCAACCGGCATTTAATCCCAGCTGTACATAAAAGATTTGCAGCGGAAATGACACAGACGAAAATGATGGGTTATAAGCTCAGTGCGTTGAACTATCCCGCATGTAAGGATAATAAAATGAGGAAGGTCAGAGGGGAAAAAAAGCATGGGTCTGGCCTCAATTCCGTCCGAGAAAAATATTAAAACCGTTAATAATGCACGACGTACTTCCATTGCGTGGAGCACGAGTGCAAAACAATCCAGGAAATAATTTACGCGAAAAAAATAATCATTTTCAAAGCAAAATGATAACAGCAACCAAAAATGAGGGAAAAAGACGCCTTCGTACACATTTCATCGTGCGGTAAGCACGAAACTTTGAAGTTAGGCGTATTCTCATCTACGAATTAATTTCGATGTCAGAAGGAGAATTAAATTTCACTTGCTCCTACGGTTATATTTCATAGATACATCTATGAATGGGCGTTACGCACCATATATCACCCGTTCATAAAAAAATCAAAATCAAAACGAGCCACGCCTATCATAATTCCTCATTATCCTTCATTATTATTATTCCCTTCAATATTAATGAGAAGATAATCCTCTTTAAGAATTCAAAAAACTGTAAAATCGAGGGAACATTATCTGTATTGGTAGTAAATTACCGAAGTTTAAAAAACAAAGTCGCAGAATATCATCACCTTATTCAAAGCACAGGCGCAGATATAATTATTGGGATGGAAAGCTCGTTATCCACTGATATTGTCGACGGTGAAATTTTCCCAAAATCCTTTTCCATTTACGGAAATGACAGAACAAATACAATCGGGGGTGGTGTCTTTATCGCAGTTAAAAAATCTTCCGTCAGCAGGGCTGAGGTAATTCCGGGTAATGGTTTGGAAAGCCTTTGGTGCTCAATTAAAAGCCCTCAATCCAAAAGAATTTATTGAATGCGCATTTTACAGACTGCAAGTTGACCGAGAAAATTCAATAGTGGAATTGAATCAGCAAGTCAAAGGATTTTTATTCCAACACAATGATCGCGACGCTATAATCGCTGGATATTTCCATGTCCCATCTATTGACTGGAGCACTTATAGTTTTAAAACGGGCGGTAAAGAAAAACATATCTGCGATTCGCTATTGAATTCTTTTACGTTGAACTCCTTGCATCAACTTGTCACTTCACCAACTAGGGGCGATACTATTCTTGATTTGTTAGCAACGAATATTCCCGAAAAAGTCTCAACTATAGAAACTTGTATGAAAGGAATTAGTGACCACATGGCTTTTAATGCTAAATACTTCAGGTTTTGCTCAGGAAAGTGTCATAAAACCTCTTTTATTCCGATTTTACGCCAGCGACATTGACTCCGAAGTCACTAGTAAGATGCGTTAATTTGCCGACGATGAAGTGGTTTACCGTGATATCCGTGATCCTAGAGGTGCGAGAGCTTAGTCAGATGACCGTAATGCTATACAACGCTGGTGCGACACTTGACAATAAGAGTTAAACTTAAAAAAAAGTGCGTTGTCATAATTTTTTGGAAAAAGAGCAATTTACTCCCGAACGCATACTGCATCGGGAACACCGGAATGGAATGTGTAGACGCAATTATATACTTAGGTGTTACCCTCGCACACAATCTTTTCTGGGCGAAGCACATACGGGGAATATGTGGACAAGCTAACAAAAAAATACGATTTATCAGAAGGGTATTGGGTAAATGTGATGCAAAGGTCGAAGAGATATGTTATCTTTCGCTGGTTAGGCCTCGTGAAGAATATGATGCAAGTATATGGGATCCTCATGAAGTTGGATTCATTGCCGAATTGGATCGCGTACAGCGTAGAGGAGCTAGATTTGTAAAACGTTTTTATGATGAACTTAGTAACGTATCCAAAATAGTAGAGCAGCTATGCTGCGTATTACTCAAGGAGCGAAGGTTGGATTACAGATTGAAGCTCTTGCATAAATTGGAAGGAGGTCCCTTTAGCAGTGATGTTGTAAATGCATTATTACCCCTATCGTACTACGGTGGGAGAAATTATGTCAATAAAATTAGAGATATCAAGTGTATAACAGATAGATTTAAGATGTCATTTTTTCCACGTGCAATAGGGGATAATAATAACATTGTCCGACCGCGGTAGAGCCATGCTCGGGTAAAATTATTCTGGTGTATACTTGCCTGCCTTCCATACACCCTGGCGGTGCCTTGTAAGGTATACATTAATAAATAAATAAAAAATTCCAACCGATCATTAGCGTGATTTGTAGCTGAGCCGAGAAAGACGTTGCCCGCCGAATTGATCGGATGGATATATATCACCATTGTCCCTAAGACGTCAAAGAAAAGACTCTCCAGCTAATTTATCACGTAAATTGAGAGAATGTAAATGTCAAGTGTTTTGCAATCACTCTTATCCCCAATCCAATGGCTTTCAGAGAGTTTATACGGTATATAAAGAGAGCATAATGCTCCTGTGTCCATGTTTCAGTCAACAAGACGACTGCAATTGGTGAGAGAGGAATGTGTGTTAGGAGAAGACACGGGGGAGAGATTATAATGTGACCAGGAGTATGGAACCACCGGTGGTATTTGAGGAGTTTTATAGGGTTCAAACAACATCAGCTAGATACATCAAAAACTACCACGGAAAGAAATTCGTACACAAGCATAGGTAGGAAAGGCCACAGTGAAGAAGTTAAGGGAAATTCGCTCCAGAACGTTACTTAATATTTATTTTCGGTAACTAACATTTATGTCTTACCAAATTGTGATTTTTTTTGCCTGGTGTGGACTCACCCCATGGTTCACCCCCTAGCGGTGACCTACAGGGTACCATGTAGATAAACCGTTCGAATAGCTTTTATCTCGTACAATTAGAGACCTTTTCGAGTAGGAAACATTAATTGGGGCAGATTTAACTTCCTGAGTGCCATTAATCACCAATCACTATAGCTAGTGAAAGAACATCTCGATTAACCAACTATATTATTTCGGCTTATTTGGTTGGTACCCTAATACCGACAGCCACACGCCCTTACGGCGGTTTGCAAGGTATAGTGTAGATGTAGAATGAGTGTGAATCATCTGTAACTTCAGTTCGAATGACCATGCTGGAAATTACAAGCGTGCGTGTCGATAGGCTGTAGTCTTGTTCACAAATGTGTGAAAGTCATTTAAAACATATTTGGCAGTAGCCGTAGATACCTGAAAAAAGATTCATTTAAACATTCCACCGGAATTGTATGCCCTAAAATTAATATAGGCCGCCGATGAAGGTGAATTATTACATTTCAGTGGATCGCATAGATACCGTGGCCAACCACCCTTACGTTCTTTGGGGTCTGGTTTCTGGTAGTGTCAGGTTGTCATTAGGACGACTAGCTGAGAGCAAGCCTTAGTTCATCTGTTTTATGTATTTCAAACCACGCCACCCCTTAAAGTCGTCCTGTAGAGCGGGTATCAAGTTTTACCTCTGTTCTTTTCCTAATTATAGTCTTTCCAAAAAGTATCAATGGTGGAAGCGAAGAGAAGGATAAAAGATCCCGTAGAGTATTAATTTTCTATTACCTATCCTATTTTCCAGTGTAATAGAGGATAAGAAAAAGGAAATATCATTGCTGAATGATTTCAATTTTATTTAGAACTCCAGCTAACTGCATAACAAATATTTCCTCAAAAGGAGTTTCACTTCTATTTCCAATCACTTAAAAATCCACCTTCTCACGACCGGGGGAGTGTCCCCGATACGCCATGATAAAGCTCAAAAGGATACGAACAAGTTTCCCTGAGCATCACTGCATTTTCAAATGCAGCTGCTCTTCGTTGGAATCCTTCCAATTTTGAAATCGAATTTTTCTTCAGTCCATAAACATGAAGCCTGTTCCGATTGAGTGGCGTAACCGAAGAGAATATAAATCTTTCATCAGCTTTCTCCTCGATATTTAGTAATCATCCCCTAAGGAATATTTAACTTAATTGCAGGAATCCACATAGTTTCTGTAAAAGACACTAGTTAATGCCATCCCGGGATCTGTTGAAGTGTGACATGCATTTGAATTTACGCGTTTTGAACTCGCATACTTGAAAAGCTAACTCTTTGATGGGATATCTTATTTATTTAATGGGTTTTTAACACCCGGTTCATATTCTCTCATAACTGCTTCAAGCACAACTATCGATCGATTTACGAGGAACTTAGGTGCAGCACTGCAATTGACTACTTGAGGAATATTTTGTATCAGTAGCTTCAAAGCAATTACTTTAAACGTCCAATCATTACAAATAGCATTGATTAACCCAGACTTTAATTATTCAAATGATCCAGTCTTGTATATTTCTCGTCTAGCCTCTTCATACATTCATAGGCGACAATATTCATTATTTGCTTCGTGCACCTTTTACGTAAGACAGATAATTGTGCAATGGTTTTCCAGTGCATGTATTTTTCAAATATATATCCTTTTCTGTCACCACCTTCATCAAGTCGTTGCGGCTAAAAATATTATGGTTAAATATCTCTCTTCTTAAACATTTTTCTTTCTGAGTTCTAAATTCATGTAATTCTATGTTTGATGAATCTCTCGTAGTACCAAATGGCTATTTTATATATTTTTGTTAGATATTTTAGTACCATGCAAGCCAACGCTAGAGTGTATAGCAGGGGGGGGATACACACCAGACTAATTTTGACCCGAATACTATATAGCCCTACCGCGGTCGGATAATGCTATTCTGATCCCTTATCTTTCATGGAAAAAATTACATCTTAAATCTATCTGTTCTACACTTAATCTCTAATTTTATTTAAATGATCTCTCCTACCCGCAGTACGATGGGAATAATAGTACATTTTCAACATCACTGCTAAATTTACGTCCTTCTAATTAATGCAAGAGCTTCAATCTGTAATTTAACCTTCGCTCCGTGAGTGATTCCCAGCCTAGCTCCTCTAATATTTTGGATACGCTAATAAGTTTATCATAACAACGTTTTACAAATCTAGTTCCTCTAAGCTGCTCGTGATCTGATTTGGCAATTAATCCAACTTCGTGAGAATCCCATAAACTTGCCGCATACTCAAAATGAGGCCTAACCAGCGAAAGATAACATTTACCTCGACCTTTTCATCACATTTACCCAGTTCTATTCTAACAAATCCTAATTTTTTCTTAGCTTGTTCCCCGTATGTGTTTCTCCCAGAAAAGATTGTGTGCGAGGGTAACACCTAAGTATTTAATTGAGTCTACACATTCCATTTCGGTGTTCCCAATGCAGTATGCGTTCGGGAGTAAATATCTCTTTTTCCAAAAAATGATGACTGCGCACTTTTTTAAGTTTCATTCTTATTGCCACGTGTCGCACCAGCGTTGTATGGCGTTAAAGTCATCTGATAAAGCCTCTGTATCCTCAGAATCATGGCTATCACGATAAACCACTGCATTTTTGGCAATTAAAAAACGTATCTTACAGGTGAATACGGAGTAAATGCCGTTAGCGTTCAGTAGGAATAAAAGAGGTCCGATAACACTTTCCTGAGGGCCACCATAACTTGTATTTGCATTGGAGCTAACTATATCTATCACCACTCTTTGAACACGACAATTCAAAAAGTCATTAATACAACCCAGGATATCTTTATCTTTTTAATTTTATGGTTAGTTGACAATATCCCTTAGCACATATATTCTATTCCTTTTATACCAACGGATGACTTTACAGCGTTACTCTCATCTTCTCTCAAGCGCCTTGATCATTTATTAATGAAAATCTCATTTAAAACGTATAAATGAAGACGTTGTTGGTTTCAGTTATCAATAAATCTTTTTGTAACTTGACATATTCGCGTATATACATATTACTCATTAAAACAAAAAAAAATTCGCGACACTTTTAAATTAGGTGCGAGCACAAGTTATTATTATTTTACAGTTACGTTGCAAATAGGAGATTTTCCTGGTGGCAACGGTCAAGTTTGGTCACTTACAACGAAAATTACTCATACTATATACACGCACTATAAAAACTGATAAGAGACAAAATATTTTTACATACAATGACACTTCCACAACACATACAAAATGCCGTCCACATCACATACAGACAATATGTTAGACAAGTATGATATATATATATATATATATATATATATATATATATGTATAAAAAAATGTAGACAAGTTACTGAAGGGAGTTCTCATAGATATCCTGGTAGACGTTAAATACCATAATCCTAGTGCCCGAAATCCTGTGATATTCTGACCATTAAATTTGGAAACTGGAGAGTAGGTAGATCTTATTCATTACAAAATATGCCAGATGGGATTTCAAAGCTTGATCTTCTTGTCTCCCTCAGGCTGATCCCTGCCTCGGATTTATTACTACCCACATCATTTCATTTTCTATAATTCTACATCTCATTAATTTGCACGTTCTTATTATCTATTTTTAAAGAAGGTTATGTATATCATTGAATTTTCCCTTCATTTGCTTATCCATCCATCCATAATCACTCAAATAACCTTAGTAGTTTGGGATTATTGCCAAAATACTGACTACATGTATGTTCTAAACCGGGTTGAATAGGAAATGTATTAAGTGTGTGAATGGGTAAAGCGTGTTCGCATTGGAATTTACGAGGCGCGTTCACATTCTAAGATCTGCTAATTTTTCCTCACAAAATAAATATACCAGAAAGTTGTAACTTCTTTTAATGTCCAACAGCACTTCTCTGTAAACGTGGAACGCTTTCATTTCTCGACGCCTTGATTCCGAGGCTGCCGTGAACGCTTCTGTATGGGTCATTGTTGCTCGCTGAAGAACTGTTGCTGCTGGAGAGACCCTGGAGCGGCCTGGAAAATGTGAGGCCACGGAGAGTGTCCCTCAATGAAGGAAAACGCCAAAAATCGCCACGAGTGAGGTCGGAAGAGGTGGTGGAGCATGAGAAACCACTTCAAAGTTGTAGGGAAGGAACTCTTCGAAGTTAAGATCACTTTCTGAGATGGAACGTTGTCTTAATGGGGAACACACGCACAGGTTTTTACCGTCGTTTTTCTCGCAATGCTCGAATGAGCTTTGCCCTTAAAACATTTTCGTATGATGCAGCCTTCACCGTAGTGTCTTTTGGAACACAATGAGCAAATATTACAAGGCTCGATCAGAACTTGCATGCACGAGTATAAGGAGCAGAATTAATATATTTTAAGTTTAAGCTCAATCTTTTATATCTACTCCCAGTCCATAGAAAAATTGTGAGATATTAGAATTCGAACTATCCTATGGAAAAAATAAACTCGAAATTATAAATAACAAAGGAAGATGCAGAAAATAGTGCGAAAATTTAATACTCATACGAAAATAATACTAGAAGAAAGCGACTCCAAACGACTGACGGTGTTTAGCATTTTCAAGCATGACAACGGGGGGAAATTAACGAAAAGTTCAAAAGTAATTTCTCCAAAAGTACAGCGAAATTATATCATCGTGTCCATAAGCGTATAAGGTTTGACGCCGCTGGACAATACTGGAAACCGCTGATGGAGACCACAACGTACCCTTGTGATCAGTGGTGTAAGTATTCTATTGAGGTAGAGATACGTTCCTAGAATGAAAAATTGTGATACTTAAGCAATTAATCTCAGTAAAAGTCGCCTATATTAAACCGATACTTTTTGTAAGAGACGTCTATCAGTCGCGGCAGCTGTTTGACGGATCCAGTAATAAACACTCCTACACCACAATGTGCCAACTGTCAAGACGTTGAAGAAATACTCCAAAAGCACTACAATGAATCTTTCTTCCACTCTATAGGTCTCCCGCCTCCCCTCACTCCGTATTATTCTCCTGCCTTCACATCAATTGCTTGAAATTATTTCCTTTAATGCATTAGTAAACATTATTTCATCCTTCGAAAGGTCTCGCCGTTTTTTTAAATTCTTTTATTGAATTTAAAATGGAAATCCGAGAAATTAACAGGATTCCCCTTGACTAGGATACGAACCCGGATCCATAAAAATCCGGGCCTTAGGCTGTTAGACTTCCCAGGCGTTCTGTTTCACGGTAAATGATTTTCACCCTGTGAATTTCTCGCATTTCGGCGCGCATAAACGGATGACTGTGCTTAACTAACTTTCACGGCATTTCCCACAGCTCTCTGAATCTCTCTCGACGACTTTCTCTCATCCCCGATCGCGTCTACAATTTTTTCCATTGTCTTTTCCGTGGATTTCATTTTTTCCATCGTCCTACCCACCGACATCTCATAAACTTTAGTCTATACCTATCACCTTTTTTAAATATATTTATGTACACTACAAGCCACCGCTAGGGTGTATGGCGGGGGGGAATCTTTGTGGAAGGGGATCTTTCTTCAATGACCATATTTAATTCGATCCATGTTAGAGATTTCTCTTATCTTCTCTTTGCGTCTTTATTCAACGTTTTGGCCATCAAATTACTCCTCACTGTAAAAGAATTTTTATATAATGCAGTTCTTCTCCCAGTATCCTAAATAGTTGTATCACTTTTGTCTAAAATACTTCGTGAACACGCATTTTAAGTGATGTGCCCATACTATTTCCCCGTGAGAGATGGAGGGTATACTGAGGGACTAGGCAGTTGGGAACGGCGGCGTTTCCCTCCCACGTCCTACCGAGTTGTCTTCACCACTGAGTTGCAAAATGGCGGACACGAGACGCCTCTCGGTTACGTCGAAAGCCTTGTTTTATTTTGTCTGAGACGAGGGGAACATTAAAATCCGGAGGCTGCACCCATTTTATACGCGTCCGAGGAAGCGAATATAAAACCAGCGTAATGTGTTTTTCGGCGCCTCGGAGTGCGCCCGGGCGTGCATTCTGCGGGGGATAGATCGTCTTGATTCCATGGAGGACACCTTGTTCTATTTATAGGGCTTGCACCGCCTTTCGTCGCGAAAGGAAGCCCCATTTATTTTTTTTTTATTTCTGCTCGCCGCTAGGGAGGAAGGAAGGGATGGATGGAGATGCCACCATCTTGGCGCGATTGCGATGACCCGGAGAGACGCTATCGGACTCCGAATATTTTTTTGGCTCGGAATGCGTTAACGACGTTATTTCTCCGCCAGCTCGACCGGGTGCGGGCGGTGGGACCGAGGCGTGTAGTCCGGGTGTTTCTGGACACGGATCGAATAGAGCGGAACGAATGAAACAGGCTGGAGGAGGCACGAAGAGCAAGCAAAGCACTCAGCCCCGAGCGGAAACGTCCATGCGCCTGACCTGCCACGAATGTGCCGGAAAGCGAAGCTGCGGGCCATGGTCCTCTTAAACCGCGCGATCCATGACGACAAGCCGGCTTAGTAATGCTTTGCAAACATTTCTGTACTACATGAGAATGCCTATTGATATCAACTATAGCGTATGAATGTCGGCCTGTCTCCCTCCGTCTGTTTGAATACTCACGGAAATTGAGAGTCAGTGGAGTAGAGAATACTTGGGATAAAATTTGTCTAAAAGACCCAAAGTTACAGTTCACAGTAAGATTAATGCAGAAGTTTTTGAAATACTAAAACAGTTTTTCGTTCCTAACATAACCAGGTAGTAGACAAGAACGAGAGCTCAACGAAGAAAGTGCAAAGACGTTTACAAAAAACTCAAATGATTAGCAAAATTTAGAATTTCAAGAGATTCTCATTTCGAAAATACTACTAATGAGGTATTTAATTGAGAAAAACGTATATTAATGGCTTTATGAGAAATAGCATATGGTAAGCAGTGTTTCATGCAAGCATATTAATAAAATTATGAGACTTAACCCTTAATTTAAGTGTGTTCGAGTAATTCCTCGGACGCAAGTTGTCTTTTTTCCGAACGGAGCGGTGAATATCCGTGTCCTCGCAGCGAAATGAGAATTGGATTTGGATCATGTACTATTCTTGATAAGTGGTTCATGAATGTCCACCATTGAGAGTAGATAAAAAGCTATATATTTCTGGGCACGAAATGACTGGGTCGGAAGCAATGCCCCCTCACAAGCGAAAATTCCTTTCATTGATGCCCGGGAAGAGCGAATTCTACTGAAGTTAATATGTGCAGGGCGAATCAAGGGGATGTCACCCTGCTTCGAATCCCGGCCACCACCAGAGGAAACCTTCGTCCCTCACCGTGCATCAACCCCGGTGACCTGCCATACGATCTCATCGCTCCAAATATCTCTCTCATCAAGTTTTCCATTGTGGACAGGCGGCAGACCTTCACCCGGCGCGACCACGTGTTTTCAATTTGGACTGAAATAAAACCCATAGCCCATCCAAGTCCCACCCGGCTCCCCCTCCTTTTCTTTCCCCTCCCCCTGAACAATGATGGGAACACTCCCCATGCTAACCTCTCCCCTCACCCCTCCCTTCAATTTCACATGCCTCCCCCTCCCCCGAGATGAAACCCTGATACGGTCTCAATCACCGCCAATGAAGTTAATTTCTCCTTAATTTTTTTCTTTACCGCTCTCCCTCGGGGGCACCACGTTCGCCAAGTACTTCAACTTATTTCTCCCCTCCCTCCACCGCCCTCATCCCAATGTCCCACCGCTGCTCCGCCCTCCCAACCCCCGCGTCTTCGCTCCTCACCCCCCCCCCCCCACACACACACCATCCACCGCCGCCCCCAGGATCTCCCAGGGTTTCAGCGCCGTGTCGTCCCCCTCAATATAACACCCCCGGGCCCAGCCGATCACCCCCTCTCCCCCCCGTGCCTCCTCGACCGCTCATCGCCCCCCCTCCCGATCCATCAGAATCCACATCCCCCACCACTCCCCTCCCCCCCCCGGAACCCTAACCAGACACGCTCCCGCCCCTGAGCACACTTAATTCCCATCACTTACACCCTCCACCTACTCCCGTCACTCTTCCAACTTATCCCCAAATGCAACCCTCCCATCCATTCCTCCTCCCCCCCTGCACGCATATTCTTCCTCCCCCTCCACCACCTTCCCCGAAACCTCCACCCCACCCCGCTTCCATTTCATCTCTCCGCCGACAATATCTCACTCCCCCATCGCCCCTCCCCGACTTTCGTCGCCCCTGTTTCCTTCCCTCCCCACCCTCGCGCAACCCTCCTCCAGCCCCCGTCCCCCCCCCACCAGGTCCACCTTCCGATTTCCCCCCCTCAACCCGCCGCTCATCCCCCCCCCCGGGGTGGCCAGTGTTACCAATCCGAAAATTTTGAAAAATCCGCGCACCGAGTTTCAGTCGACCGCCGCCCCCATCATCTCCCGCTCTTTTAAACACCTGGAATATTCCGGGGAAATTGGGCAAATTCGGTGGGGAAGTCCTCAACGGATATTAAAAAGCGTTCCGTTCCGCTCGGCGGTGGATTCGGTCAATTTAATTACACCAATAGCGGGGCGCACGCTCATCGCGCCCTCCCCGTGTCCGACGAAGACCGACCGACCGCTATTGCTATTCACGCTGTTGCCAAGGAGTCGCCGCCCCCCGTCGTGCCGTACCTTGTCTGCGTGGGGGAGTGGTTGCATTCGACGGGTATTATTATGCGGCATACGTGTATTATTCGGGAAGTTGGAGCCAGTGGTCATTGTCGGAGGATTCCATGGGGTAGTCCTATAATTGCGTTACAACTTTGTAAAGTAAACCGGGTCGTATCTAAACAAAATAGTGCGTGATCACGAAGTAATTATATTTCAATATGAATGGATTCTATGGAGTTACGCCTGAGATCGCCCATAACGTAAGGTTTTTTAGGGGGGAGGGTCAGGGGTTTTGGCATTTCATCACGTTTCGCTACGGGAGGTGTGAATTGAGTGTTTCGGAAGGCGACTTAAGTTAAGATTGAATTATATCAGATGCTGCCCATATTGTTTCCAAAATTTTGTTGCATTTATCTGTAAGAATTATAATTTCATTAAGATAATCATCTTGTGGCTATCTAGTTTACTTTTTCAGCGCAAAATCGTTATGTAACTGATACGTAATCGCACTGAAAAAATGCTTTCGTAAAACATGATTGCAATTGTTTTCTTTCTTTTAGAAAAACGCCTTTATGATGTTGACCACGGTGCCGAACGTACTTACGTAAGTTGGTGGTGGGGAGTTCATGTCTTACGTAGTCTAACAACGTGGAGGGGGAAGAGCAATAAAAGTCGAATACGAAATTACGTAATGTTAGGACGCATTAAATATTTTACCGCTCGAATAAAGTTAGAAAAATATATAATCTGCGCGGATACATTTAAATACTCGTTCTCCCTTACACGGTTAATTACATTTCTCGACGAAGCCAAGGTTAAAAAGAGTCGGAACATAGTGATAAAAAGTTCATTTGTTCATTGCCAATTCTTTAGCGAAAACCTCACATTTACGCATTCACACAGTCAACCTGTGTGATTACTCTAGCTCCAGATCTGCTTGGGAAATCAAAAGTGGCACAGAAAAAGGGAGTGGGATCCCTCCCTACCCTGATATGAGAATTTCACACGCCGTTGGGCTTACTATTGGGTGAACTCTACTCTCATCTATCAAAATAACCTCCGGGATGATTACATCTGAAAAAATTGAAAATGAAACCTCAATCATGGCTCTGAAAACTGTCGTAATATTACTATATCCGAAAACTTTATCTATTAGTAACTCATTTACAACTTGAGTAAACATGATTAAGCTCGAGGAGAGGTAAAGGCAGGAAGAGAAAACGTAATACTTTTTGTTAATTTTTGCATATCAACGGAATACGTAAACCTCTCGAACATACTTAAACGAAAAGGCAACATTAGCACAGGATTATTAGATATGATGCAGCGGCTTTAGTTCAAGCCAAGCATAAGTGAATTTTATTAAACGAGTTTCAAAAAATAGCCAGGCTTAGTTTGCTTATTAATATTATACAGCGAATTTGAAATTCCAGCGCCTAGAACATATAGTATAAAATAAGCAGAAAACTGTCGACTACACATGAAACTCTTGAAATCACACCACAAAATTTCAGTGCAAAATATATGAAATTACAATCCACTCTTTTAGAATAGGTTGATTCATGTTTGAAACCAATATTTCACTGTGAGGTTCTATAAAAAATAAAATTTGCTGCTTGGGATATTCCAAATGAATTACAATTAGTTCATATTTTCTTGTGTTAAGTACGGAAGAGAACATTTTAGTGAATGTTAATTTTTCCATAAAAAAGCAATGTAACCAGTTGGAACGAACTTGTTTTCACGACGGAATTGCTGTAACTATTTCTAACGAATGGCCTACGACTTTGGTAGCCTATCACATCTGGTTCGAATACGATGATCACATTGGGTTCTCCTTCACGCTTGTCGTGGTTTATCACTAGGCGACAGCTGCGTTGCAGTATCTTTTATATAAGGACAAGGTCCAAAGGGAACAGATATTTGATTATTCCGAAAGACATCTGGTTTCAGGACATATGCCAATTCTCCCATTTCTCTTCTACGCCAAGTCATAAAATAGATCTTCTAGTGCGATAATCGAAACTAAGAGAAACCAAATTTCTGTGTGAAACGTGTTTTCCAACCAGAAAAAAAGGAAGCATTTGATAGATTCATATTAAGATTAACAATTTATGGAACTCTAACTTCATCATGCCTCTTATTTAACATTTCAGTCTAAAAAAATAAAATGAAATTAATTTGAACGAGAAATAAGCTTAGCATAACCTAAATTCTGGCCCCCGCTGGTGCTATTGTTCATCCCTCGCTTTGCCCACTGGCACTATTACGTAGACAGCATTTTTGTCATAAATATTCCCCAATAATATTTAGCAATACCAACGAGAAACAGTAAAAATGAAGTAGAGCAAGTTATAAGCCCGCCCATCAGTGCCAAAGATGGGTATAGGTGTATAGATAGGTGGCATAACATGTATGAGGGTTTAAATTTAGGAGAGGGAGTGAACCTATCCCAGTTCTATTTGTGTCGAGCTGTTTAAACCCTCCGTTGATTCCAACTACTTTTTTTTGGAAGCCTGAATACTATTTCTTAATGAAAAGACGACGTTGCTTACATTGAAGTCTAGTTCATTTGGCCTCTTGCCTAGAAGAATAAACCTTTCTTCTTGGGGAAGCCATATTAACTTACCCTAACCTATAAAAAAACTTGAGAGAGTCCACCAGCATCGCAACCAACAGACCCCGCGAGACTTGTTGAATTCCTTCGCCAAATGTTTTCGGATACCAAACCGAAGACCTCTATGTTAGGAGCATACGATGTGTGTCCGATAAATCCTGGCGTTAAATGAATATTTAAAAAGGGAGAAGTCTCTTGGAAACATATAAAATATGAAAAAGTTGTCTAATTCAACCAAATTAAACAAAATATCCACCATGAGATCTACTCAACTAAGACCGAAGTGTGACATTTGGCAGAAAGCACTGGATAAAATAGTGTCCATTTTTGGTACACGTCGAAAAATCTCCATTTTCATTCTCAAATGAGGATGAAGTATCCCAGATCATTCCCTAATCATTCTAACTCATCTAAATGATAAGAAGAGCCCAATGGCAACACGAAATTAAAAATATTCCAAGTTATCGCCGAGCCAAACACAATTCCCACAGCCATAGTGCAATGCCACTCTGGCTAACATTCCGATCTCGTATTTTATCCGTGGAAGAAAAAAAAACTGCTCGTAAGCAGTCCTGTCCGATGCGTCGAAATTCCTGGGGGCCAACAAAGGGTCCTCCGTTCCATCCCCCCCTTACTTTTTTTTTCGGCTCTCCCTTCCACTCGCGGGACTTCTGCTCTCGGCTTTCCCACAACCCCCCGCCCCACTCCCTCCCTTCAACCTGACTCCTCCGAACTTCTCTCGGCAGCGTAAGGAACTAGAGCGAAGAGACGATATTCTACTGCAACCCCAAAACTCCGACACCACCAACTCTCTATGTTCCAAACCCCCTCTCTCTCTCTCTTCCACTCCTTCTCTCTTGGCCTTATCCCTCCAACCCCTTATGATTCCCCCCCAAGCTCTACCTCAATCATGACTCCTCCCCTTTTCTCCTTTATCAATACCCCACAGTCTCCCTGGCGATGTCAAATAATACCCACCCTTTCCGCGTGACGTCCTCCCATGGATTCGCTCCACAATCCATTCTCTCCACCCCTCCATCCAGCACACATACCATCCTTTCTTTATCCCTTCGCCCTCCCCCTTCTCCTCATTATCTCCATTCCAAAACACACGCTTCCTGCACCCTCTCCCCACTACTACACTCCCCAGACGGATTCACTGCCGCCTCAGCAATATCCCTTCCACCAAACTCCGCCACACGCATGGAGGGGGGCCAATGCCAAAATAAAAGGATCCCCCACCTCTCCCGCCGACCTCCTCTCCAAATCTCCCTCCACCATCACCCATAGCATGTATAACGCGGGGGTTTGATTGGTGCTGTCGTTGGGAGGGCTGAATTTCCACCCCGAGGGACCGAGATCAAATCCCAGCGGTGGCCAATTTCCCCAGAGGTATTCCGATCTCCACTTGGGTGCCGTGTTGAGAGCACTCGAGTAAGTTCGGCACCCTGTCCATGTTTCGCCGAGGTGGGGACACCCTCGGGTGTGGGGTGACGGTGGGGGGATAGGTCGAAGGGCAATGCGCTGGTGTTCTAGATGGAATGCTTGGGGCCGAAAGGTCAACTCTCGACTCATACCTCCGTCACTCGCACGACGGTAATTTGAAATATGAGCACCGGTTTTTACTCTGAATGTCTGTATACGATTCCCTTCATTGGCAACATCGAAAAAGGAATATAGAGGAACAATTTTTTTCCCGTTGTTTCTATCAAGCGCGAGTCATCTCAACTCCATGTGGAAATCCGAGGGCTGCTTGGTATTTTTTCTGTGGTATTCCTCGCTTCTTGTTTCAGCAAATTACACGAAAAATGCGAAACTTCGCAGTCAAAACCTCTCATCGATTAAACATTTCTGTATGGCGATGAAACGCAAAAAAAAGATGCTGAATGATGAAGGAAATCTACGGAAAACATTAATAAACGACGTTAACTGGTGAGGAAATATAATATGCTTTTCAACCTTCGATATGTGTATAGCCTCAGTTGGTGCATTGTTGGAGTTGATACCTGATTTTAGGCTCAGTCCATTAATGACGTAATGTATTTGGGGACCAGATTGGGGGATTTGGCAGCAATGTTACGTTCGTTGGGGTTGGAGGGAGGGATTTGTACGATCGTCGTGTGTGTTCCCCCTCCCCATGTTGAAGTTGCGACACCACCGCCGAACAGACGACTCGTCCATTACATTGTCTCCATACACCTCCTTTAATTGGCGATGAATATCACATGGGCGAACGTTTCTTGCATTGAGGAATTTAATCACTGCCCTCACTTCACAACTGGCGGCGTTCTCAATTTTTTTTAAACATTGTAAACAATCACAGAAACAACACAGGCAATGCTAGCGTCACGCAACTTGGCTCAGAGAAGGCAGACAAGCCACTGAAGCTATCTGACCTCGTCCAGCGGCTACTCGCGTCGTCAGCACTTCATGCGGCACGAACGGGTACTACTTTCCGGATGACCCTCGTATATCCGTAACGCGACACCAGGTGCAAACAATTTTGGTGAATTTGCCACCAGTGCTTTCCCTTCCTGTTAAAGCAGTTCTCACATTGAAGATGGCACTTCACAAGGAGCATACCAATCAGCTGGGTGGCAAGGAAAGAGGAAAAAAGATTTTCTTTCCCTCCCTGTCCCTAAAATATAGTCCATTAGTATCGTTCTTGTACGACACGACGCATCCTATGCAAGAAGAACTAAGCAACATTTCTTGTTCTTGGAAGCATTCAGGGAGCTACTGGGTTATTTTAGGGAGAATCCGCTCTAGTGTTAGGAACTGCGACAATTGGTGGAGGGGAGATTGGAAGTTCCCGAAAACAGGTTCAAGGTCCCTAATTAAGGTACTCAATTCATGAATAAAATAATACTGCATAGAGTAATTTCCTCCTCCTATGTTTTACGCTCAGCGATAAGTTTCAAATGACGTCATGCAACTCGGGAGAGAGCCTTACTTTCTTTCACCCTTCACGTAGTTTATATTTTCTCATTCAGGCAGCACTTCATAGACAGTTGAAATGCCACTGGATTCAAATTACCGCTTGAAAATAAACTTCTCTCGTAGATTTCCATTGATTCTAATTAATTGCTAAATATATTTTGAAATGCGACCTCCCACTTTATTTCTATTAGCTTAAATCACGTCCTTTTCCTTCAAACCATCTGGTTGCCTCATTCCATTTTCTTCCATGATGCGAGAGACGTTTACACCGAAACACCCATGGCCTTCTCGGTTGTTGCAGCGTCCCTTTATTTCAACCTTAATATTTCACATCCAGTCCATAATTTTCTCCTGATGCACAGTCTTCCTTGTTTCTCGGAGAGAATACATTTCATCGCCAGTAGATCCACTAAAACCACCAAATTGCTTTGGGACTGAGGTATTAAGAAAGTGGGAATTGAATTTAACTTTGGCAATGAGGATTCGGATTTACGATTTTAGAACCGAACCTATAGAAGAGAAGTTCATCGTTCATTAGCTTAAGTTTTCCGCTGGAAACAGCTGGGAAATTCTAGAGAGTTTCCGAGCATCGTCCCAAGATCATAATTCCAACTCTTTGAAGAATAATTAAATATCACATTTACGATTTCCGGAAGAGCATGTAAATGGCGAGAAGAGTTTGGAACGTAATTTCACGATATTCTTATGGGGAAGTAAATTTTCCCTAATTCATTCGCAATTTGCTCTCGCAATTAGAGATCTTCTGGGACAGTCACATAATCTGTAGGTTGATTTATTTTTTCACTTATACTGGTTAATTAGCATTTGTTTCCCTTGAAAAAAGAATGGATTGCTTTATCTACGATAATTTAATTTGCAAATGCTCATACCACTCTTAAACATCATGAATTATATCTCACTGTTTATGTCCGCTATAGTAGAGCTAAGAGAATAGTTAGACATTTAAAAATAGTGAGTAGAAACACGTAGGAAATCTAATACAGTAATGTTAACATGGTGAAAGGTTTTTCTTCGCGAATGTTTTATGGTAAGTCAACACGCATGCCTTAGCGAATGAACTTACAGCAGTATTTCACATGTTCACATCGAAAAACGAGAAATAATCGTATGTTAGATTTATAGTCAGATTCAAAACATTGATTTATGGCTTAGGCATTCTCATACCATTCTATAATACTATCCGACAAATATAGTTAGATTCAACGTCGATTTAAATAATTTCATATTTGAAATAAAAACCTACCTTAACCGTTATATTACCCAATAATAATAAATATATAATATCGCAAAGCTCTAGATGGAGACAGCTGTGCCCATCTTCTGATATGTTTGCCCAAAATATTTATTTAGTAGATATGTCCATCCGAAAACCTACCTTAACCGGCAGATTACCTAATAATAATAAATATATTTGAAATAATATGAAGCAGGAGTTAGAAAATTTAATCAGTCGGAACCAGAGTTAACCAGGCATAATTACATATTGGATCATTCACCTGACTTTGTCTTCGATGACTCTCAGGTAGAGAGTGAATAAATTCGATGGTATTATTTTAATGCGAAAAATCTATATCTATTCCAGGATTAGGCCAAAAAGGATTTAGGATGAATAACCATGGCAGTTTTAATAAACTTTGAAGAAATAATGTAATTAAATTAAAATAAACGAAAAATTGTTTCATTTGTATCACAAGGAGCAAAAGTCTCCAATTTGTGTAAAAGAGTAGGTTTCGTGAAAAATTTCAATTAAAATATTTCCTCTCATTCAACTTCCAAAATGTTTTTAAAGTTTATTAAAATACTTGTATGTAAACCTTATTTCTGTTACCCTTTATTAAATATCAATCTAGGGTCACCTATGCTTTGCGTACAAATCGAAGACTAATTTCGAGAAATATCTAAATCGACTATACTGAAATCGTAAATAAGTGAAAAATATTAAATTTCCTGCTAAGCTGCACTGAATAAATAAATAATACACATAACAATAATAATAATACACATAACAATAAACTGCAGCTGAAGTAATAGGTACGATAGGAAACCTTATCATACCAGAATTCCCAGAAACTCTCTTTAAGTTTTATGAAACCATTTAACAGCTCTTTGAGAAATTCAAGAAGTAGCCTACTGTTTCCGGTGCTCGCTCGAGTGTGCAGTACTGTTCGCACTGTAGAATTCGTCGGTTTCGGAGTGAAGCTCTCCTCGAGGAGACCACATAACGACTTATTTTAACGATGCCTGCTCAGTGAATGCGAGTGTGGCCGGAACATCTCTGTCGCCAATTCGGGAGATTTGATTCGTCGCTCGTTTACATCCGTTCTCCCGTTTCCGCATGCTCCACCACACTCAAAAATATAACTTGTCCCGGTGTGCGCAACTTTGGTCAGACATGGGATATGGATGGCATCCGCAGTATTAACTCCGTGTTTATGTGACCGCGCATGGTGATAATGGCTTAAAGGAGGACCGAGGGGATGAGAATGAACCATTTCGTTTTGGGGAATCGCTATTAACCGGTTCAGCAGCTTAAATAGACTCTCTTCTCAACTGGTTTGGGAGAATCAGTGCGAAGCAAAAGAATAAAAGAGGTGCTCGAAAGAACTAACAGGGGGCTGTTGCGATGAATTGTCGTTAGTTCTGTCGTTCGGATATCAACCCTCAAGCGGTTCTTCCCATTCACTTCGCTAATTTCAAAATCCATTCCGTTTAGTTGTCAGCGGGGAACAGAAATCCATTTCCACCTGATTTCACCCCCTATTCATTGGCTTGAAAATATTCAGTCTCAAGTGTCGAATTGTTGATTAAATTGATAGTTTACGTGATGCTTAATTTCGATATCCTGAAGTGCAAGAGTTGCCCTGAGACTTATAAAATCATGGTAAGCTATCACTTAAGTGGATTCACGTTAATATTATTTAAACTTTGTCATAATTGGCAACGAAGTCCCGAAAAAAGAATAATAGAGAACGAAAACCTTAAAATCTTGTCTAAGATTATCAATGGCCTCAAATATTCAATTAAGTAATATCTGTTACTAAACCCTAACTCTGTAATGGAGATGACAGGTAATCTCTGACTTCTCATCCTAATTTGATCCCTTTCACCTAATGGGGTTGACATTGCAGAATAAAATTGGTATAAACGAAGTTCAAAGTTCACAGGTATGGAAACGTGGGTTGAATGTTTAAAAAAGGCTTGACAAAGTATTTTGTTTTTAATATTAAATTTCTAATTAATTTAAATTTTAAGAACAAAGGAAAACTTCAGAATACGATGGAATTTATTTATGTCGATAAATGCTTGAATGTAAAACTCTAACATAATGAGCGTAAAAGGAATTGTCTGATTTTTCAGCTCCTATTTCCTATGGAAAATATAATACTTTCTACTTCCACACAAATTTTATTATTCATTATTTAGTGAATAATAAAGTATATGTGGAAGAACAAAGTGTTTTTTCTCCGATATGAATCGCTTCCACAAAGTGACGCCTCAAACCATGCCACTACGATTTCCTTGTAATGAGCATATCGCTACGGTTATTAAACATCGCTCACATTCCTCGCTGTTATCCCAGATACCGTAACATACACATCTGATATGCTTAATTTAATTAATATGACGAAAATCATTGACTAATTCAATCATCAATTTCTCTATATTTCCCTATTAGATTGATGTTTGAAAATAAATTGAATACCAAGAGATATTCATCCGTTTCTTTCATCACTTCGTGTTTAATATTCTCTTTCTTCTTCCTCGAAACAGTCACTATTCTGAAGGGAACTTTCCTTCAAGAGAAGAGAAATTCTACAAGATATTAAGGCAAGTGTTTCTAAAATGACAATGCTCGTTTTGCCATTGCATTAATTTATATTTTAATGAATAAATTACAAACGTAATCCGAACGAGAGCGGAGTGAAAATTACGAATGTGAAAGAAGAAGCATATAAAAATAAGAAGAAGAATAAGAAACGATAATAAGAGTAATAGGCATGACAAATAAATTATAATAGAATCAAACTAAAATACAAAATTAGTAAGATGTGTATTCACCCCCATCCGCACAACCTAGGAGTGGCTTGCAGGGTACTAAAAATACTAAAATCCAAATACAATTATTATATATATATATATATAGATGTATATATATATGTGTATATATATATATATATATATATACTCATATATACAGAAACAGATATAAGGAAAAGGGATAGGAACACATATAAAGGACGAACATAATAGAGGTGGGGAAGGCGGAATCGAACGGATCACAAGAGTAAAAATATTTCCTCAACCCGGACTCGAACACCGGATCTTTCCACTTGCCGGGTGGATGCTCTTAACCACTTGAGCTATCGAGGATAGTCAATTTACCCTGAGATCCGTGGGTCTAATACTACCTTGATCAAAAAGTTCCCGGAATAACCACCGTGTGGCGCTCCCATCGTTCCGATTGGAGTTCTGTTTTTTTTGTTAAATTGGTACATCTGTTGTTGATATTCCCTTTAAATCTTAGTGTCATAACTTGACATTTGCAAAAGTTACGTAGCCAAGAGTACATCTATCTCTGTGTGTGTTGGCGATTTTTTACAATTTCAGAAATGGATTTAAATTTGCAACAACGAACTTGTATTAAATTTTGCGTAAAAACGGATTTAGTGGCGCACGGACGTTGGAAATGTTGGAAAAGTGTTTCGGCAACGATTCTCTAAAAAAAAACGGTCGTTTACCAGTGGCACGAGCGGTTCAGAAGTGGTCTTGAGTCAATCGAAGATGATGAACGCAGTGGCAGACCATCGACATCGAAAGTCGGTGAAAAAATTGATAAAGTAAAAGAAATGTTGGTCAATAACCGCAAATTAACCATCAGAGAAATAGCGGAGGACTTGAACATTGCCTATGGATCCGCCCAAGACATTGTGGTTAATGATTTGGGTTTCCGTCGTGTAGCATGCCAAAATACCTCAATTTCATGCAAAAAAGAGACCGTGTTGACGTCGCAAAAGACATGATTTGCGAGGCTGAATCCGATCCCACATTCATCAAAAGGATCATTACTGGAGACGAGACGTGGGTTTATGAGTACGACACGCAATCCAGACATCAGGCAAGTGAATGGCGTTCACCAAATGAGCCGAGACCAAAAAAACCACGTCGTTTTCAGTCAAAAAAGAAGGCAATGCTGACGGTTTTCATGGATTACAACGGTGTAGTGCATCATGAATTTTTGCCAGAAGGCCAGACAGTAAACAAAGAGTATTATTTGGGCGTTATGAGACGTTTGCGTGAAGCAATTCGCCGAAAGAGACCAGAAATGTGGGCAGAAAACTCGTGGATTTTGCACCATGATAACGCACCGTCGCACAGTGCTATCATTATTCGTAATTTTTTGACGAAAAATGCAACAAATACCATCCAACAGCCACCGAATTCACCTGATTTGGCTCCCTGTGACTTCTTTCTGTTCAATCGAGTTAAAAAACCATTACGGGGAACGCGTTTTAGCAGCCGAGAGGAAGTAATGGAAAAATCGCAGGAAGCACTGATGGACATACCGAAAACCGAATATAAAAAATGTTTCGAGGATTGGATCAAGCGCTGGCATAAGTGTGTTGCAGTCGATGGGGATTACTTTGAAGGGGACAATATAGATTTAGATGAATAAACTTGTATTTTTAATTTTCTGAATAAATTCCGGGAACTTTTTGATCAAGGTAGTATGTCGCCAAGCGCCCCGATTCTTTCAGCCAAGAGATGGCGTCAGGGGGCAGTTTCACCCACCAAAGGATGCGGATGCTCTTAACCGCTCAAGTGGTTAAGAGCATCCGCCCGGCAAGTGGAAAGATCCGGTGTTCGAGTCCCGGTTGAGGAAATATTTTTACTCTTGTGATCCGTTCGATTCCGCCTTCCCCACCTCTATTATGTTCGTCCTTTATATGTGTTCCTATCCCTTTTCCTTATATCTGTTTCTGTATATATGAGTATTTATTCGCCGTTTGGCGGGATTTCGTGTTTGAATGTGTATTTGGCCAATGTGGCTCATCTCTTTCTTCTGGCTATGCGTGCCACGAAACGCACTGTTCCTTTCCTGTATGATGTTGTATGAATTCTAACCCACTGTCCTTTCCTTTCCTTGTGTATTGTCTATTTCTCCTTTGGTGGGTGAAACTGCCCCCTGACGCCATCTCTTGGCTGAAAGAATCGGGGCGCTTGGCGACATATTAGACCCACGGATCTCAGGGTAAATTGACTATCCTCGATAGCTCAAGTGGTTAAGAGCATCCGCCCGGCAAGTGGAAAGATCCGGTGTTCGAGTCCCGGTTGAGGAAATATTTTTACTCTTGTGATCCGTTCGATTCCGCCTTCCCCACCTCTATTATGTTCGTCCTTTATATGTGTTCCTATCCCTTTTCCTTATATCTGTTTCTGTATATATGAGTATTTATTCGCCGTTTGGCGGGATATCGTGTTTGAATGTGTATATATATATATATATATATATATATATATATATATATATATATATATATATATATATATATATTAGTATGGACAGTGGAATATTTTAATAACGACTCCATACTCCGATCGCATTCCCAGTAGTTGAAGATGTTAATGTGTATTTTATGTATGTAAATATATCCACAAGTTAAATTTTAAAAAAATTCAAACCTCAAATTCTTTAGAATTCTGAAGTAGTCAAGCAAGTGCATTAGGGACAAGTCTCAGATCGAGATTCCTTTTGATAGGATGTTGAGTTAATTCGAGAGAGAACTTCCCTATACTTATCGCTCTTTTAATCTAACCTTAAGCACACACACGGTCGTTATTTCTCTCCTTCGACGAGTAGAGGGAACGCGTCGGGTGTGGAGGACTCCAGCCTCGCAAATTACGGAACTCGAGCGGAATTCATTCAAACATCATGTTGGCAAGAGAAGAGGGATTGTGGTGGCGTCCGGATGGTGAATAAAAATTAACATTGTGAAGATAATGTAATTCCGAGGCATATCGTGGAAGATATATATCAGAGCGGCTGGGCTGTTGGGATCAGCAGGAACAAACGTTTCAATTTATTATGCTCTTTCACAACTGCAAACTAGTTTTAATAAACGTTTACAAATTGATTGGAGTGATAATATCGTACAAATTAGTTCAATCAGATCGAGTTATTTTGAATTTGTAATCTGGTGCAACTCCAGGTAAAACCGATAAGCAGGTAAAAGCTGGCTCATTACAAGGAACCTCTTTAAGTTAGATCCAGATTCTGTCATGGTATTACCATCCATGAGCGGTTTCTTTAAATACTCGGAAATTCCGTGACCCGACGTGTCTAACAAAGCGAGACGTGGAGCAATTCACTTGCCCGCGTTCCAGGAAACATCTTGTCTGGGGGTATTACCGTGCAAAATATTTAGCCAGTGAAATGTGGGTTGCATATAATAATATGGGAATAAATGTAAGTAAGAGTAAGTATATAACTTTTTCAAATTAAAATAATGCAAAAAAATATATTTACACTCTCTTTGGAGAAATAATCCCATGTAGCAGTCACTGCAAACATTTAGGCGTTTACTTAACTAGGGATCTTGGTTGGGGAGTCCAAATAGACAATGTGACACAGAAGGTATTGAAAGTACTTCATTGGGTAATGAGAACTTCAAAAGAAAGTTGCGTAGCCACAAAAGAAAATGCATATAAGGTACTGGTTTTCCCTATCCTAGAATGCTCGTCCATAGCATGGGATCCATATGAAGTGGTACATATTAAAAAGATGGTACATATTAAAAAGAAGAACAGCGAGTGTTACGTAAAAGTTGGATATACTGAAATGGGAGAGTTTGGAAAATAGAAGAAAAAGGAGCAGGTTAGGCGTGATGCATAGAATTGTTAAAAATGACGGAGCGTGGGGAGATTTATGGCAAGAGATGGAAAAACAAAACAATAAAGACCACAGTTTTAAAATATTAATATAAACGCAAAACACAAATACGACAAATGCTATTTTTCAAACAGCACTATTGTTGAATGGAACCAGCTGCCAGGAGGTTTGTTGGAGCCCTTTCCCTCCAATTTTAGGAGTTTTAAGAATAAGTGTAAAACAACCACTGGGTGATAAACTTCATTGATCGGTGATTTTTATACTATTGTACTTATTAAAATATTGTTTGTATGTGGTGTGGACGGCGTGGGATGTTGTATTGCAAAATTCAATGATGTGTTAACGGTGGGTGATTTTGAACGGTATATGAAATTGCAGAGCGTGTGATTATGGACGGAGTGCGGCGATGGACGGAGCGTTGTAGGTATGATATGAAGCCCTTGTGCGATAGTAAAAGTGCGGTTGGTAATCTTAAATTTTCGTTGTATATAAGAGCATTTTATCTATGTTCTTTTTGTGCATTGTGAGATTGACCGTTGACCAGACTTGACCGTTGCAACCAGGATAATTGCCTAATTGCAACAAGATTTATAATAATAACATAAGTAACCTTTGGTCTGTAAATAGCAGAATTAGGGGAATTCAGGCTTAGATCGACGCGAAACTTAGGTACGAAGAATAATCTTAAGAGCTAAGCTTAGTCGATTGACGTATAACTCAATTCGTTTCCTTTCCAGATCATTCAGAGACCCTTCCGGCATTTTTAATAGGTGAATGCCACCATGGTATAAAATTCTCCATATGACGCAACTGAACTTTGTGGAAATGTGAATGATGAATGAGAAACATAAATGATAAATCATTATATTAAAACTGTATTAACTTACCGAAGGATAAATAAATGATTTCGCGAACTCACGCCTTTAAAATATTTATGTAATTTTCTGCATAGTAGTGAACTTGGATAATTTCATTGCTGATGTAGGCTCACCGGTTCTAAAATAAAAATGATTCCCTTGCTGTAATGAAGGAATGAATTTCTGTGAACATTTTACAAAATTTTTAACTGCAGTGTAAAATTGACGTGACATGATCCAGTAATTAAACAATTAATAATTTAGATAGGAATTCTTCCACAACTTCATTTGCAAAAAGACGAGAGGCTTTCTAAAAGGGTTTACACCCAAAGTGTAACTCTCCGAGCCTGAACACGAGCAATTCGTTGGGTTTTGGATCTGTTTCATCGCCATCATCCGTTGGTTGACTGCTTCCTTTCCTGGGTGTTTCTCGCGCCAACATACATCCACTCCAACGACTTCCTCAATTCTCCGCCATTCCCAGATTCCCCTGTTTTATTTTGCCTACATTGCCAACATTTTAAAGATTGGCGACTGTTTTATTAATGGTGTCTGACATCGTCTTCCCGGAAGCTTCCCTGGATGAACTTTTTTTCGGTAACGTCAAGTGCGATCAAATCACTTTCATTTTATCTCCTCCCAAACGACATGCTCTTTTAGGCTGACCCTGTTATATATTTTTTCTCCTCATTTCAATATCTGTCCACAAAACTGTCACCATTTCAGCTTAGGCGAGATTTGATTCTTTTATTATTTTTTTCTTTTTGGTCTCTTCGACGATGCGCGTTTTTGAAACTGTAATCTGCCGTTGTAATTGACCAAGAGTCCCGTTAAGCTCATATTTTTTGCTCTAATAAAGTTGTTTGTCCGTCTGTCTGCCTCTTCAACGGACGCACGCACGATATGGGACCCGTTCTATTCCTCCTCCAACCTCCCCTTCCCATCTCCTCCCACGCCATTCCTCCTCCTCCCTCCCTTCACTCCCGCCACCAACCGCCCTTTTCCATATCTGCCTGTTCCGCACAAACTGGTGGTAGCGGTGGGGAAGGGGGTGGTGGGAGGGAGGGAGAGAAGTGAGTGAATGGAGGGGGGGCAGGCGTGTGTGCTAGTCCACCATCCAATTACGAATTCATGCGCCATGTAATTTTAATTAACGCCGTGCTTAGTAGGAGTGGTACACAGAGATGCACAGACACACTCAAAGGCGGAAGGATGAGATAGCAAGCAGGAGGAGGGAGATGAGCAAAGGGAGGAGGAGACGTAGGAAGACTTGCTTTTCCACGGACGTGTTCCCGGCATTGTAATATCTATTCAGCAGTCTGTTATTAACGGCAGACCGGTTTTCGAATGACGAATTTGTTGAGACTGCCTAGCTGTAGTATTCCCAGAGCTCACATCCGTTCGGTTCAAATTCCCTCTCCCGTCACTCCCTCCTTCTCACCCATCCAAACGCCCCCGACCCCTTTACCTCGACCTATACCCCCCCCCCCATACTCCCATGCTTCCCTCGGACGGTTGTTTTAATATTGAATGCCGAAATAAATGATTTATGCGTGCATTCATGCAAGTGCGATACTCCCCGAGTTTTTATCGCTGGCTTAACCCGCTCGATAGTTATTTTTCCTGAAGAGAGAGAGAGAGGGAGACTTATTTTTTTCATGTTTTTCCTTTTTTTCCGCCGTTCTCTCCAATAGCGGTGCGCCCGGTGGATACTTCCCCTCTTTTTTTCGTGAATAAGTAATTTTTTGCAACTGCAAACTTGGAGAGAGGTGAGGTGGGTGAACTCATGAATACGTAGCAAGTATAAAAATGAATTAAAAAAACCAAGGGGTTACCTTCAATTCGTGTCGTAATAAAATTACGTCGAGTTTCTGTGTTTCTTTCAAACGTTTTGGACTCTTTATTCACATCCGTGGAGTCTTGCTATGTTTTTTTTCCCATTATTTTTATTCTTGATATGCGGTAGGATTTAGGTGTTATGTTTTTGTCGGTACTATTTTCCCGGAGCATATGCGCAGAAACCATGGACTTTTGCAATGGTGGGAATTTCCTACGTGGAAAAAAGTGACAGAAATTCAATTTTTGATGTGGGAACCCAATATTTTCACCGTGGCATGGCTGCCAAATTTCGCTACATGCAGAAAAACTAAGCTTAATTTGGACATAAAACTCACGCACACAAGTGCGTGCGTTTTATGATCGTTCATCTTTCGGAATGGAGTGAGTTTGAGAAGCAGGAGCGAGGAAAGAGAGGGAGGGAGAGACTGGACACACACCACCTCGAACTCTTATGACATTATTAAAATTATGCCTAGTAATCACTAGAGCTCGGGTGAAAAATCGTGTGTCACTCTTCATTCTCATGCATACGAATTCAAACTAGCATCGAATTCCGAGCTATTTGGCCTCAGAAACTCTCCTCTCACTCACAATAAATCGATGACCTCGTGAAAATGCTGAAAACAGTTTTTCAGAAATGGTGGCGGTTTATTACCGGCGAAATCACCCCGCTTCGAAGAGTTCATGTATCATAAACGAACGAACTGCAAGGACGCAGCAATAAATTTCCGTTTTTCCTCAAATTGGGCGTCTAGATTTTTGTTGGAATATTCAGGGCGCATGATTAATCAAAGACTTGCTTTTACATTGCTCTTTTGTCATTGAGTAAACAAAAGAATGATTTAATAATTTCAACAATTTCTGCAGCTGTGGAAATGTCGCATAATTTCATTTGCCTTTATTCATTCCCGGAATAAAATCTATATGATAGAAAACGAGTACGTATTCCGTTTCGTTCTGAATTTATCCTCGGAAATGAATAATTCATTCGTGGTGGTAGGTTTTCTTATAGTGTACGGCGGTTGCAAAAAACCATGCGAAATTGTTAACCACCGGTTGTTTTGGATACCGGAAAGCGATGTTTACGATAAAGTGATGAGGATACAATGGAGTCTGAGGCACATGTGAAACGCGAAACAATGAATCCACATCTATTTTTATGTAAAATCTTGCACAAAAGTTGAGAGTTTGAGATAAACGAAGAAAATGTTTCATTTTTTTTGATAATGCCGCTTATAATCTATTCCGATTACATATTAAATAAAAAAAGGCACTCAGCAACGTAAATAAGAAATATTTAGTCCATCGACTTTCAGTCCTGATAATATAAATTCATTCTAACTTTATCTCTACAACATCAGCACCAACGCGTACGTATTTTAAAATAATTTGAAGATTTTGTAATGGGACCTCTTCTTCCTCGAATTTGACGGTTACGGAGTTATAAGATTTGAAGATACGCGATTAAAAAATTTATTTATGAAGAAACGCACTGCTTAGTGAAAGTCATAGGCGTAGGGATACACGTTACGTCATGATGAGTGAATTTGTTAACGAGGAATGAAATCTTTTACGCAAATTTGACGGCCGAGGGTATTTGCGGACCATTGAGGTAGCCTTCGAGTATTCCTCCAACTCCAACGCCCCTTCCTTATCATGCACGAGGGGTAAGCTCGCAACACAACAAATTCTATTTGGAAAGCTTGAAAATTGTGACTACGGTTGTGAGACACTTTTGAGTCCTCCCATACCGGCAGCACAGCCTACCTGCACTGATATACATTTTTTTTGTCAAGCTCAGCAACTCCTTAACCAACCTGCTTTCCCGGAGACCTGATTCTCTTAATCAGGCTGTCATTCCAGTCACTCCGGCGGCGGCAGCACTGCTCTGTTGCCTCATCCATCGGCAGTTTATGTCCTTTCGGTAGTTCCCTTTTGTGACTACGACGTGTGTTTGTGTGTGGTAGGCCTTACGTGCGTGTGTGTGTGTTCGCGCAGTGCAGTGGCGTAACTACCGGTTTACAAAAAGGTTCCTATACGAACCAGCGGAAGGCGGGACAAAAGACGAAGGGGGAAAGATTTCGAAATATCGCCACAACTGGAAATCATGCGAGCTGCCGAGGGTTTGGGAGGCGGTCTTAAAATGATACGGAACTCAAGCGTGGGGCACCTGAGGAAGAATATATTCCTGATCCCGCTGCACGAGAGCTTATGGGAAATTTGCTGTGTATCCGGCAACAAACAATGGATCTACTAGAATAAAAAGATGATAATAGTTTTAATTTCGTTGCTCTAAAACATTGGAGGTGTGCAATATCGGAATATGAAAAATCGATGAAAGTGCGCCACGGAAAAGTTCACCGGGGACGTCAGCTTTTAATAAATTATTTGAATGAGTTGTATCATCCCAAAATCACTGTTCCCTCTATATACCGACACAGAATTGTAAATAAGGCAAAAGGTATTTCATCTGTTTTTATTTTCGCGTTAAAATTAGTATTAAATCAATTTTACTTTCAAGATGCAGGTTTCTTATATTAAAGAGCATCGGAGAGAAAAATATTTAGCAGTTATTCTAGTATTCGCCTGTAAAATTCCCGAAATCCGTGTCTGTTCAAACAAATTCCCTTCGAGAGGACGGAGGTAAATGAGGTGAGTAGGTGCAGATTACCTCAGTTGTTTAATCATCCAAAAATACATCGACTGCAAAAATTAGGAGAGGGATGGTATAGATTCACGAGTTAAACCGGGTTCGATAAGAGGTACTCATTTCTCGACGGTATGGCAATGATCTTATCTGTATCATTTACAAGAATACATGTCAAATACTTCGGTGTATGACCTCATACCTCAGGTTTCATCTGCCAGTTTTTTTTTAAACTAGATGGATGACCGCATTCATTCTCAAGAGCCTTCACAGTGACTGCTTCCAGAGCCAGATCCTTTCCTTCCGCGTTCGTCTCCAGTTGGCTAGCTTCCCTTCACTTAACGGATCCATCATTTCCTTCGACCTCCCTCTCGCTTCTCCATCGAATTATTTTGTATTCAACGGCATTGATATCACCAGCTCTTTTTAAAAAACAAAGGGTTCGGAAAGTAATTTGATCACTTTTCCTTCAACTTAATCGGTAACAACCCTAAGAAAATGTTGCCTTTTCTCAAAGGAGTTGTGTTATCACAATGACGTTTATCAGTTAAAATAATTGTCATTGCTTCATATTCCTTCTTCACGTCAGTTTTTTGGCCAATTAAAATTACCGCCTTCTTAAAAAAACTCCATCTTTTGTTCTTGCTAAGGTAAAAGAAAACAGAAAATTTAAGTTTCATTTTGGCAGTATGTTGATGAACCTATTGACTGAAAATAATCTTCATTTGCTTTGTCTTTCCCCCCTATAAGGCTATTGTAAGTCGTCTAAAAAGGCCATGATCTGTTCCCATTCTAAATAGTGGGTTATGGGAATATCACGACCTGACATCGAGCTATCTGTGAAATTGTCTCTCCCCTCTATTATTGCAACTTGCGCGCAGGCAAGAGAAGAGGGATGCGAATTATTATGCGTGAAATCCAGCTGACCCATCAATCTGGTCGTACAGGGTGGAAGATGCGAAAAGAACACACAAAGCCTGCTTCAGAGTTGGGGGGGGGGGGAGGGAGGGGTCCGGAGTAGTTATACGCGCTCCCAGGTGAAAAATTTGGCATGTGATTCCGCCGAGTGTGGCCAATCTAGCTCAAAGGAGGAATCATTTCGAAGATGGATGGGTGGGGAATGACTGACACAAATACACCGCGAAAGATGTTATTTCTATAGATGATAATATTTGGCGTCCTGTTGATGTGCGATCTGCAACTACCTTATCAGTTGATTTTAACTCGACCTAGCATGAGGAACCTTTTTAAGACCTCTGCTCGCAAAAATATCGGTTAAAACGACGTGAAATATTCATTTCTAAGAGATCTACTACACACACGATATTGAAAGGCTTTGCCAAACTCCCTAATTCAAAAACCATGGGATATGAGTAAATCCAGTGTGACTTTCCAATGCCGGAGTTTAGCTCATGCTGAGCATTGAATGGCTCATGTCCCATGAGCCATTTTTTAGATATCTCATGCAAGAAGGGTTAAAATAGAGAGGATTAGTGATTGGAATGATTCCACCAATTCAATGCTGACTAGCCATATTATTTATGCCAAATCGTGTTTAAGGTCGAAATTTGAAAAAATTATCCAGATTAAAAATTATAAGAATAAAAATGGGTTTTAGAATTCCGCCGTAAAATATCAGTAAAATATTTATATCTATTTTTAAAATTATCGATACTCTTATGGAGTATCTACATTCCATTTCTAGGCTTGTGCAACAGAGGCTACAGGCATCAAAGGTTTACCTCCCAGACTAAAGAATGCGTAAAACTGAAAAAAGTTAACATCCAATATACCTTTTTTCTTTTTTCACGAATGGCAAAAAGCCTTACCTCCTAACAGCCATGAGCACGAGTTGTGGTTCGAACGAATACGCTCTGCATTTGTTGATAAAGAAAATACTTCACCTTCTGCTCCTTCGAATTTGACGTAAATGTGACAAAGGTCACTCTTAGCTCATAGAGACTACGAAAAACCTATAAGGAAGCCAGTTTACGCATAAATACTATTCAAAAAGTTATCTCGTAACTAATTATTTTACTTTTAAACAATTCCCAAACGAATGAACGCGGGGAATGCATGAAAGAAAAATAAAATTTTACATTTCAGGTCCCAACATTAAAGTAGCAACGTACGAAAAATATGAATTTATATAGTTTGTTCGGAAAAGAAAGATGTGGCCTAAACCATTCTTATTAATATCTCTACTGATTCCCTATCGTCGATATGATGAAAACTGGAGATGATTTTGAAGATTTTGTTTAACTAAAGGGCAACAGATTACCATGGATAACACGAAATCTTCGAAAACATTTTAGAGCCTAGCCAAAGAAAGATAAGAATTGGTTTGAATCAGGTGTATTAAACCAAATGTATAAAAATCATAAATATATTAGTAAGACCTACATGCTGTTGACTCCCTGCGGCCCTAAACACTTGCGTACAATAAAGTTGTGGATTTATATTGTTTTTAATGCGCTTTAAAGTCATTAGTAGAGCTAGGAATTCAAAGATCAAACTGTCATTCTATACTTACTCGGCGATTTTTAGCCACATCCACATGTATATGCCTTCGCAAAGCGCGTGGGTTTTGGAAATGCCCCTGATAAAAGAGTTTTTAGGCCTTTCAACGAATTGATTAAACTCACTCAGTTCATTGAAAATAGACGGCGTTTTTTGATGCTGTTCAGTGAAGGTTTACTATTTACGTGGATGGAGTTAGCTAAAGGGTATGCTACGTACATACATCGATAGAAATTGAATACACAACGGTAGTAGATTCACGTCAAGGCTTATTTAAATTCTAGTTTTTCAAACGAGCAGATGTCAATAGTAGCAAGTTTTAAGTATAACACAACTATACAGCCGACCTCGGGGATTAATTTGTCAAGTAAAGCATCCGTTTTTCGCTGGTTATTATTAAATGCTAACGATACATATAATAAATCCTAATACATATTCTAAAGCTGATAAAATTAATGGCCTGACCTATATAAAAACAAGTCTACGCATTCCGTGGCTGTCCCTCCCACATGCTTACAGATTTAGATGCGAACAAATTTGCACATCGTAGGAAAAGTTATTGTTCCTTAACTACGAGGATTAATATTCAACATCACTTTATAGTGCATCATTAATTAAAAAGGTAAAATAATAAGATATTAACTGCATTGCAACAAAATTACAACGGTCATCATACAATCATACATAGATTCATGTTGATTAGTAGTCTTTTAAAAGTTCTTATTTTTGGATTCATATTTATTACGGGATTTTAGTCGAGTGCGTTGTTTTAGGTGACAATATTTACCCTTGTGGAAACGTGCTGAGGTCTAAGAAACTTCCAGGAACGAAACTGCTGTCACTCGCAAGAAAAGATCGTACGAGACCGCAATCCCAAAAAGGTATGAATATATTCATGATTGCCCAACGGTGTTGTTATACGTGAAGACGCAAGGAATTGTCATTATAAAGGAAAAATAAGGCCAAGGAAAATGTGGATTATCAACCGAGCTCAGACGGTATATCATTAAATGAAGAAAGTGGCACTGGATTGAACCCACTCCGACGTGTTATATAATAGCGGACACGAAAACAATACCCGGCGATTGACGTTGGGCGCTAGCTAATTCATTCGGTTTGTCGATGATCGGGAGAAAGTGTCACTTTCTAAAAGTCCGTTCAATATGGTGGTGTGATTTTGAAATATTTAGTGTCTGCGCTCGGAGGGAAAATGTGGCCTGAGAACATTTGGAGCCGCTGTCAAATTCTCATTCTCTCGTGGCTGCGTAGGCGGATGGACAAAGTATGTTTTTCGGTCGACTAGAAAAATGTTCACCACGGAAGTAAAGTATTAAAATTGTCGGCTATTTTTTCATATTTGTAAATGATTAAAATGCTAATTCTCTTGAAAATTACGGTTGAAGAAAGTTAGCAAATGCATATTTATTTTTCAAATAAGGCACCATCGATCTGATACCGCGCCGTCATTCAATCAACCTCATATCCACACGAATTCTGGATCCTTTGCCTATTTTCCCTTTGTATCTTTGTTTTAAATTTTAATAATTTTTTTGGCCATGCACTAATTTTTGCTCCGCAGAAAGTAATGTTTATTTGCATTGTTTGTAACCATATTTATGGATCACCTAAATCTATTTTTCCTCCAGGTACTTGTGGCCGTTTTTCTTATTCTCGTTGTGCCCTTTTCACACTTTTACGCTAGACTTCCCCTACTTGACGATCAAATCTTTTCGGATTGATACTGGATTGACTGGTTATTCGTCTGGCACACTTTCACGACCATAAAATGATAGAATATGAACATCAACTCAATTGCGAAATTTTACATGGATCATATTTTTTACTCTTCCATGCTTCAAACCCTTAAGTTTCTTTTGCACAGTTAAGACACCACCATAATGGTAAAAAAAAGACAGCTTTTGAGCTATTTCTCATGAAATTTCCGAAGTAGCAAAGGCCGAAACATTGGTTTAAACGTTCTAACAAGATTAATAAATAAAAAGACAAACATTTAGGGCGTATTATTCGACATAAAACGTGGGTAATAGGCAATAGATGGGTAAACGCAAAGAGAATGGCGACAGAAATGATAGTCAGAGTGAAGGATGAGGAGACGAACATGGAAAAAAATAAGCTCCACGATTAAAGAGCAAGTATTGTCACTTATAAAAAGTACTATCTTCACTCAATGTCGTAATGGAATGAGGAGGCTTTCGTATGGGAAAATGGACGTGTACGTGAAATACTCAGGTTAGAGAAATTGAAATTAAACCACTTGGCTTTTCCACATAGAAAAATTTTTTATTTACTACCTAGGTTTTCTTAAGGTATAACATCATCCATAACGAAACCTAGAAAGGAAATAATTTTTTTTTCTACGTGGAGAAGCCAAGTGGTTTAATTTCAATTTTAATGTGAAGATTTTCCACCAAGTGACGCCAGAAACTGTTTTATTTACTATTTTGGCGATCATAAATACGGCTCTAATTCATGAATTGTGATTTTGGTAACAATATTATATGCTGTTGAATATTTTGTCGGAAAAAATTATCTTAGTTATATGTTAAAGTTAACTGAGAAAGGAAATATCTTCGCCATTGTATCTCAAACGTACTCTATGACGCCAATGGCTCATCAAGAGTTAAAAGTGGTATACTAACAAGAAATTTCAGAACCCCTGGCATTAGAAAATGTTGTGCAGGGTGATAATGCCAGAGAGTGTCGTAAAAACTCGGATAGATTAACGTGATGAATGCAAGGAATAATTTGGCGTAAAAAGTGACAACTCCTCTTGCTGCTGCAATTTTATGAAGATGTAAAATCTTAATTTCACAAATAAAATTTTGGTGCATATTTTTTTTCATAGCTAAAAGTTTGTAGAGCGCATTGAATTAATGGAATAGTAATGCACATATGTGTCGTTAAATAACTTTTGAATATTCTGAAATAGAGATTTTCTCAAAATAAAGGAATAATCGCAAAATTTTTTCTTTATTTACCTCCAAAGTTTTCTATTTAGTAACAGCGTGACCGAAACTAGTTCGAATAAGAAAGACCTCAAGTTTGGTTTCAATTTAATCATTACCATTGAATTTAAAGAAATGTAAAATTAAAGTCATGATGCATTTGAAAGCACTCATTTTGAATTTTCACATGAAGAAATGTGAATATCTCCAGTTGCGCCCCGATACGGGTAAAAAAATAGGGGCCTATGCTACACAAAATATGAAAGTGCTTTATGCTCACAACTCTCCAAGAACTCATTCTTTTTTCAAATTTAAGAGGAAAATTTGCTGAAGAAATCCCTAAATGATAATCAAACATTCATGTCATTAAGACGCTCAAACTCTCATGGAATATTAAATCCTCTCTTTCTCTCCGGTCTTCATTTTCCTCATTACAAGCGCCAAATGCTTGCGAATTTTCCAACGAAATTTACAGCCTGAGTATCTTTTCAAGAACATGCCCAGATAATTTTGATTCGGAAATTAGTTCTAAAATACTCAGATTTTTATTAAATTGAACCGAGGACGAAAAAATAACGGCGGAATGTAATGCAAGGATTTGACAATGATGTTGGTATACTCTTTATGGTAAATTTAGAAGTGTGAAAAGCATATGAAAATGTTGTCGATATTCGTATATCCCAGACTTAGCTGAACAAAGAATCAGTCATATTGTTCTTCCAGGACATTGATGCTTTATTTCGCTTCCATAGTCAAATGTGTTCATCATTTGGTCATACTGATTAGCTAGGTACTTTATTACACCTCCGTTTAAAATGTCACACTGACAATTGTTAAAATAAGCTATTTGTAACGCCATATTTATATAATTGCATTATGAAACACAAATACCTCCTCTATACATAAATAGTTAATTACTCATTAAAACGTGAGAAATGAAAGCTTAGCGAATTGAACCAACTATTTATTCATTGCCCTTCATCGATACGTCACCCCGAGATTTGATGGTAACCCAATGCTAGCTTACCAGCCTAACGGCAACTAAACACCAAAGAGTACCCCCTGGCATTGGCTAACCTACGGTGCGTTTATGGTACCGCACGCAGCATCCTTTCCCAAAACAAGCTGAGGTACAACCAATGAAATCGCCAGGGCCAACGTGCAAGGGATGTCCTCGTCCAATCAGCGAGGGAATGTTAAGGAAGGGACTCTTTCTCTCTCTCTCTCTCTCTCTCTCTCGTTCAACACCACCCCCTACCATCATCTTCCTCTCTTCCCCTTCGGGGTGAAAACCCTCACCCTCCAACACCATCAGTCTCGAAACCCCACTTTCCTTCCCCAGCTGAAACATAGTCTCCTATTTTCTCCAAGTCTTCACTAGGGGAGGGGGGAAGGGAGCGAAGCAGCGAGGGTTCCTCTGGGAGCACTATGCTGCTTTGCACTCCGTCCTCCCTCCCTTACGTCATCAACCTGCCCGACACACCCCACCGAGCGTTTCATCGCAAGCAATCCACTAACCCCCTCTTCCTATCTCTCCCCACCGCCACCCTTATCCTTCCCTCTCCACGAAAAAAGCTCCTCCGACCGCCCCCCGGGTCCCCCACCCCCCTTTCCCCTCGGGGGACTTGCATGCTCCAACTCCCAGCCACCCTCCCCCTCCATCCCTTTCGAATTTGCCGTCTCTCACCCTCTTCGCCCCTCCCACCCCCGCGGCCTTTTCTTCCTTCCGCCTCCTTCTTCCCATCACCCTTCCTGCCCCTATACCCCCTCCACCTCCTCCCACTTCCGACAGTCCGCCCTTCCCGTAACCCTTCCCCTCTCCCCCATCTCTTCTCCCATTATCCTCGCCCTCAAGGGGGAGGCCCTCATTCCCTTACCAGTGCTCCTCTTCTCCTTCCATCTCCTCCTCCTCAGTCAGTCTGCCCTCTCAAAGTCCCTCTCGTAAAGCTACTTGGCACCAAAACGCGACGCCACAAGGGTTTAAGGCCGGGGGTCTTCCGAAGCCGCCGCCCGCGGGCCACGTACGGAACCGCTGTACGTCGTATGCGGACGTCCTCTTCTTTCTCAGAGACAGCGTCGTCGATTAAATTTATATCCCCGGGTTATATATGAAAGGTTTTCGAAGAAATTGATATTTCACAGAGTACACATCATGCAATAAGAAAATAAAAATCCTCTTTGCCCTATGCTTACGCCCAGTTCGTCCCCGAAGACGCTGCCTTTCATGTTACTTTTATCTTGTGTGAATAACTTAAGAAGATATTGTCATCGACGAGAATACGCCGTATGCAATAACAAAATCGATTGACCTTTGCTGGGATTCCATTCGAGAGCTTCCCTAAATTTATGTGATACCATGAAAATTGGTAATATGCATGCCATTCTTCTTCAAGGTTGAGAAAAACCTTGATGTTCCCGTCAAGATTATTTTAATTTTAGCTCAAGGCCTCCCTCTTAAGCGTTAGTGATACGCCTTTCTCTGCCCATGACAGATTAAACGTGCCCATGGTTTTCTTACCTGTGACTTCTCCTGTCCAGAATTAAATATTTTATTTTAATTCCTCGATGATGGTGAAGATTAATTTGCTCCCGTTAGGAAAATGGAGGTCTAATAAATAACTGTACAGGAAAATAAAAACTGGAGGTTGTGGTTGATACCTGTATTAATTAATGATTACGGGTCATCTGTTTGCCGAAAAAAAACCAGTTGCAACCCCGCATTGCATGTGTTTTTGATGAAAGGACTTTTTACGTGAACATCACCAAAACCTTGACCATCATGTACAGCTCAGTCGTTAGACCTTGAACACGAAGAAGATTGCTTAACTACGGTCCTCCATTCTTCTCGTTCCAGCGCTGCTGCTCTTATGCATTGATTAATCCTTTCGTCTTGTATTCGTGCCTCTCAAGATAATGCTTATGAAAATATCCATTTACGTTACTCGAGGAATGTTTCCCAACGTTTTCCCTTCTACTACTTTTCTCACAAATTCATTACATCTCGAGGTGAGCCCTATCTATCTGGGTGTTTTATTGGTGACTATTATCATATTTCCTTTCACTCTTTTATTTGGATATAATATAGGTATACTTCCTCGTCGCTCAATTACTCAGTCAACTCGATCGTAAGGATCTATATCCAGAAGATTTGAATGGTCCTTTTTTTATCTTGATTCATCATCTATGCAAACGGGCTTATTCCTTTTCAATAAAAAAGAGATGAGTTGGTCTGAAGGTTGTCGCGTTTGCCTTGTATTTCGGACTAGCACCATGACGACAGCGGAGAATTTAAGCTCTTCCATGTCCTGCGTGGGATGTGAGCGATGATCCTTCGTTCTTCATTCTTCAAGATCAATCAAATACTCCCATGGACGCGACTGACTGAATGAAATGAACGCTTCGTGCATAATAGTGCCAAAAAACCTTCGATGAAGTGGCAAACAAGGCGTTTTGAATTGAATGCTTCAAGGTGGAAGTAATTCAAAGGCAATTCAGGCCAAGGAGAGGAGTAACATTTTCAATTCCAGAACATAATAGAAAATATCAATCAATATCAGCCAATATTTACAGTTTTTTCAACAAGTCTACAACCAAAACTATTATGCCATATAATGAAGTCCCTCATACACCTTAAGAGCTACATATACGCATACATGAGCGACATATAAAAACAATTGTCCTCGGCATACACTTGTCCTCGGAGGGAATAGAAAAAAGTCCTGAATTATTAAAGTAAATAAAGCCAAAGGTCTGGAATCCCCCCCAAGAACACTGAAGAAACTTGCTTAAGACATTTCACCTTACTTAAAATCATTATCTTATATGTCTATTGAAAAAGTTCAGTATTTAGTGATAGGAAGCTATCTAACGTAACCCCCCTCATCAAAAACCATACCTATAATTATAATTGGTCTACTTATTTAGAATACCCTGAAATGGAATAAGAAAATAAGCGAGTAGTTGGTGAAATACAACATGCCATTTGAAGAAGCTATACAAATATAAAAAACTATGAAGAACAAAACTTTACGAACAGTATGGGGAAATATAATTTTATTCTTTACCCCAATACCACAATGATTGCTAAGCCGACAAGAAAGTATTACTACATGGTCAGTGTCAATTAGTGGAACGGGAGATCGCCAGATATTTATGTAGCCTAGCTATATCTACCACGAGGCCGTGAATTCCCGAACTCCTTCCTCTCCCCTCATGCTGGGCCAAACTCCACAATCTTGATACGCACGTTATACCATTTATGGCCATCGCCTACGCACGTCCACTTACCAAATACGCACGCCCATTTGGTAATAACCACGCAATGACGCAGATGCTGAGTTTGATAAACAGAATACATTTCTCTGGATTCTACGTATCTCTTCCTTGAAAAGATTCCCATAAAATAGAACGCGTTTGCATGAAAGTTATACCTATTATCAGATCGCAATTTTTATGAGCATAAACACGTCACATGCATCAATTAGCTACGAATTTTAGAGTTATAAAAGTCTTGTACATGATGTAACCTTTTGTTATATATATATATATATATATATATATATATATATATATATATATATATATATATATATATATATATATATATATATAACGATTGTAAGGAAAAACTCACTCGAGCGATTGGTTGACACTTGAAGAAGGCCTCTGAGAGGGCCGAAAGCTCGAACAATTTACCGTGTGAGTGTCCTTTTAAATGTTGCTATTCTTTTCTATTTGTTTTATATTGTGTCAACCCATTATATATATATATATATATATATATATATATATATATATATATATATATATATATATATATAGCTGAGTTTGATAAACAGAATACATTTCTCTGGATTCTACGTATCTCTTCCTGAAAAAGATTCCCATCAAATAGAACGCGTTGAATTATTCGCATAGTTGGAAACCTATGAGATTGGTAGCGCTTTCTTGCTTTGATTAATTTTAAAATGATGACGTAACAAGGGTCACTTTAGATAGTGTTGCCTCTGATACAATTAGTTACGCTGGGTTTCCCAAGATAAGGTATCAGTGACACATTTTTGCTCCTCAATGATATTAACTCATTAATTAATAGTTATCTGTATCTTATGTGCTGACAACACAATAGTATACTGATATTGCATTGACGAAGCTAAGGTTGTTTAAGAAAGGAGCCGGGAGTGAATTAAGACCCATGCAAAACTCGAACTCGTGTATTTTGCAAACAATTATTAGATAATGACGGATTTTTGGAAATCCTGGTTAACTCCTTCGGGCTTGAGAAAAGAAAATTAAACAAATTAAAAGTGCATTACTGAAGTGCATAATGTATCAACTGCTTATGCACCATTATTAATTTAATATTATATTGATTTCTTTTGTCGTGAAAACCTTGCTAATGCCTTACTCTAGGGAAAAAGAAACACGGGAATAATGAAATAACAGAGAGAAAGTTAAGGGGTATTATGGAATTGTGATAAAAATCAAAAGAGCGTCACTAATTTTCACTTTAAATAAATCATGAAGATAAAATTATAAATGAATAATATGATCTTAATGAGATTGTTCGATTTATTTAAAATATCGACTGCAGAAAAACAGAGGTACATTTGGAAAATGTTTTTATGATTACGAAGTATTGCGATTGTATCACTGGAAAAACTAGGATGGAAAGTACTTTCAGAATGAAGGATAAATATGGACTGCAAAGCTTTCTTTATGGGTGAATTTCATTATTTTACAGGTTACATACATATGGAGCACCCAAATTTACTAGGGAATCACGTTAAGATAATCAATATAAAATAAGTATAGGATGCAGAATGGATAGATTCAAACTAAACTTTTTTCTTACCACAATAGGAGGCAAGAATAGTCTCAGAGAAGAGGAGTAAATTACTCTCGTATAGTCTGTTTTGGGGCATTTTTGCATGCAAAACGTATTGCATGTACTTTAACTAGTACGTACCATAAATTCGTCTTCCGCGCACTGGGTAAGTGATACTTATAATAATTCTTTAAAATACCATATGACCTATTAACAATCTCGGCCACTTTGGCCGCTTTTGGATTATTTATCTTCCTCACTGGCTCATAAGCATTTTGTACCACATACAGGCGGCAGATATAGAATTTTTGATGTGGATCCACCCCTTGCCAACCACTCAAGCGGCGGCTGTTTAAGTACCATGTGTTTGTAGATGCACAATAGGTCGTTATATACACGTATACATAGGTTGGGAATGAATGACAGAGACTTGTATGCTGTGACCAGTTGATGCGTCAATTCATAGCAATGCAATGGAATTCGGAACAGATTCGGAGAAAAACGACATCTTAGCTAGGTTATTATTCTATGAAATCGCAGAAAATAAACTGTACACAGAACTTTGAGAGATTATTCCTAAAAAGAGCCATTAAACATTATCAGGAAGGGGATCTTAAACTCTTAATAGTCGCAAATTATCACGAAACTTTCTCAATTAATGCAAAAGTGTCTCTGAGTTGCAGTGCACGCTTGGACCCTTCCTTCTTATCAACTTGACGACCACTTGCCAAGCTCTCATCTTGTACCCTCCTGCTTCCGCCACTCCTCCCTTCACCACTAACTTTTCTTGGTTCATAACCAACCCCTTCGCTATAGAGCCTTTAAAGTGATATGTATTAAAGATAATCCTTCACAACTCCGCACACTGCCTTCTTACTCGTGTTTCTCACAAGGTTAACCCTCCGATTTCACGTTCGCATCGCAACAAAAAGTACATTACAGGGATTGCGCAAGTTTAAATATTACGAAATTATTATTTCGACATTTTGCGAGAATTCTTCAACAAGGGTAGCTGCTGTATTTTTCGCTACGTGAATCCTTACACCATATAAATAACGAGGAATTAAGATAAATATTTGATAGTATCGAGGTTGGAAATATATCTCCAATAAACAATCAATCAAAATTCAAAGACTACTAATATTCTTCATTATTTTATTAGCATTAGCGTACTTGGTTATTATAGGCTTTATTTATGGACAATGGCACTACAAACTACTGTTCCTTTGAGCCCTAACTAACAAGGAATTAACTCATTATTTAGTCCTGCATACTTTCTACTTCCCGTAATTCCGTCCAAAATGCCCATTCCTTTCCTCCCTCTAACTCAGTTTTCCAAAATTCTTCGCTTCTTACCACTTTCATCACCCCACGCTTCTTTGTATCCCAACCATCCACTAGACACTTGTATGTCTGTTTCCGAGGTCTTCCAACAGCCCTCTCTCTCCCTAACACGCTAGAACTTAATCGCTGGTTTTCTCCATTCTCTCCCACTGCCACATCTGAAAAGCCCCCAATCTACGCTCATTCTCATGCCTTAACGACCAAGTTTTCGAGCCCAACAAAACTACCACCGATATCAAAGTTTTCACTAGTTATTTCCCTGCATCTTTAGCCATAGTGCCTGCCATCAACTCCCGAATCTGTGTAAGCTATCACAGTTCATCTTTTAATGTCCGTAATTCCCAGCTCACCCCCCTCCATAACACTTCCTACGTCATTAAACTGTTCCACCTGTTTTGATTAATGTCCCCCGACTTTCATGTATATCTTAGCCTTCCAACTTCTTGAGAATTTCATTACCTTTGTTTTCTCAAGAACAATTCTTATCCCGTACCTATCGAACCGGTTGGTTGGCTAACAAACGTCTGATAATCCGCAAATCTAACTGATTTGATAATTTACCCATCTATTCTCATTTAAATCTCCACCCTTGCCATGTCTCTATTATCATTTTCTCCGAATATGTTCTAAAAATAACAGGTAATACTGGATACCCGTCGCTTACTCCACTGCCTAGCACTCCTCATACCGACTCTCCATTCGCTATCCTCGCGTGTGCAGTCTGATGTAGAGGTACCGGATAAACTATCCAACCCTTCAATATACTACTGTCCTATTATCTGAAGTACCCAGTGTACTATGAAAAACGCCTTCTCATCAAAATCCACGAAGAATGCAAATGCATCCAGTTGTTCTCATTCATTTGTACAAGTTAACTCATTACTGCCGTAGTATCACGCTCGCCTTTCCCCTCTCCAAGCCAAGCTGCGCTCTATTCTACATCGTTTGGCTGATGATCCTAAATACTACTACCTGTGTCGTGTGGGAAATCAAACTGATAGGCCTAACATACTAACTTGCTGCTACTGCCTAATACTGATCCAACAGTCTTCCTGCTTAATTTCTCCGGTATCAATGCTACGCATGGGCCCATGAAGGCTCTTTCGTCTAACTAATTGAGTAGCTCTAGAGGGATGCTGTCTATTTTAACGGCCTTCCTCTATTTCATTTTTATCTTCCAGTGACGTATTCCAGGTCATATGCTTTCCTCTTTGACGTAGGACGTGACTCTTTCATACCAATACTCACTGGGGTAGCATATTTTATCATTTAATCGCTCTATATGTCCTAGCTATATTGTCAAAACTACTTCATGCCTTCACTCAATGCTAGGAAAATACTGGAAACCATAGATAAGGCAATGCAACATCAATGACATTGACTTTAATTAACCTTGGGATTAATTACTGACAGGGAGAATGGGCATGATTGTTTGTGTGTTTTTACAAATTTTTTCACCGTTAAAGATATCTAATTGAAACTTCATTTCGGTCTTTTATGGGTCGAAGAGAGTGAATGGTAAGTGTAAACACTTTTCTAATCTTGGGAACGTGCAAATTTGGTTATCAAGTCTGTCTATAATGATATCAAATTAGACTACCATCAACGGGGGTGGGGGACTCAATTCAGAACTGCATGTCAAAATTCATGACAGGTTGCCATAATTCACGGTCTATTATGACTACAAAGGTTACGCCTGTGTGTGTGTGTGGCTGCTAGCAAAGCATATGTGATGATTATTACATAGACCACAATGACAGGAGGAAATAAGCATGGGGCCCAGAGGACACATGTCAACTTCACGAAGGATAACCCTTGTGGCGCATGAAGTGTGATTTGGCCCCTCGAGTTTTAAATTAAACAAATGAAATGAACATTCCCATTAGCTACATCATAAGATTATTTAACGAAGAAACAATAATATCCAAAGAACTATTGAAGAATTCAAGTGTTGATCCAAGGTTTACCCTTAGATCCAACTATCCACTGGGATAAAATCATATATAATAGTATTCGAATACCTCTAGAGTGAGAAGAACTTGGATTCCTTCGACGAATTGCAGGAAAAAGTAACGGGAGAGTTGTGGTAAAAACTTTGAAAGGTTGAAGGAGTCTTACGAGAAAGTTTTTAATCACAGAATCGATTTTAACTACGAGGTGATCCGATAAATTTGTCGGAAACAATTCCAAGGAGTAAGTGAGTTTTGAAGGGTCTGGTAACGGGAGAAACAAAGATGGGAGTGCCTCCATTACGAAGAAAGCATGCGAGACTGAAGTTTTTATAAAGGTTCCGGAGTTTCGAGTTCATTTCTGACGCTGCACTAACTGTCAGAACTTATAGACCGTGCCGAATCATTAAAAAAAACAATCCCATGAAATAAGAGAAATGGATCACAGTAATGGTTTAAAATCCCACTCGTTCCTCCTAAATTTTGAGCCCATATAATAAAATTTTAATCATCCTAGACATTTTACCACTGAATAAGTAAACTTTGTACCTTTTCACAATACATTTATTTCGAAAATATACCTAGTTTTCACATTTGATGAACATGAATTTTCTGCCTATTGAGTCTGGAACCATTAAATTAAATAAGTATATTAGATTAAGTTCAATAATACCGTATGCCACTTCTTTTTCTACAGGTTAGAGAGTACAATTACATAATTAATGATTACTATGCTCTAATTAACCCCGGCGAAAAAATCCCTTACCTCACTCACACTCAGGGTCGTGACTTACATGTACAGGATCATATAAATGATAAGCCTACTTCCTGATTTAGGAGGAGGATAAGGAATGGTGAATTAATGGAGAAAGATTAGTAAGGCGATTGTTCATGTTCCATGGAAAATGAAATATTGTGAAAATTACAAGAGAAATATATTTGGGTAGGTCATATAAAATAAATGAACATTTTAATAGTAATCCATGGGTTGTAATTTTTCTGGCGTAGCGTTTATGTTGCAATCAGAGGATTTCATCTTCCTTTCACTCTAATTTGACCAAGAAATAAACGGCTTCCGATCTTCCCTACGGCAATACAATTCTAGAATCCCCTTCTGAAATACGTCCTTAATGAGGAAAGGTCCACTTCCCCTCAATTCCGATCCCCGGCGGCACATCCATCTCAATGCAACAATTAAGAAGGCCATAGAACTGCCATCTCTCCCTCTTCGAAGGCCTTAACGATGTCTTCCAATTACGCCACTGTTACTGCAACGAAAATAAAAAGCCCTCCAACGAAATTGTTCAGAGAATAATAGCCTCAGGTCCCCCCGCTCGACCCACAAGGGTCATCCCAACAAGTCCAAATGTCTTTAACAATGAAGGATTGACATCATCATCGCGCAAGCAGTTGGAAGCAAACTATTCAGAGGCACATAAACTAATTCCTTAAGGTAAGAGAAAATAGCGATTTCTTAAAATGGCAATGGGAAACGTAGAGAAAAGGTAAAACATTATTTGTTTTTATTTTTCATTACGTACGCTACCCTTGTTATCATATGCGATAATTTCAAGTAGGTTATGTTTATTGCATTAATCCGAAATCAGTGAGGAGTACGTAAATAAATAACATCAGGCACGCGACACAGCGGCGATGTACATTATATAAATGTCAGAATGGATTACTGGTTCGTTTATCAGATGGAGCAAGGGAATATTCCGGTGCCGCCACAGCCAAAGTTGTCACTTTATTATAATAAAATATATATAATTATCTATTTAATTAGTTATTTCATCGCAAAAAAGTACTTTAAGGGAAGCAACACTGAATACCGAGAAAAAGTTTTTCATGTTTATGGTGTACAGCAAAGTGTTTGATAAAAATGTGAAAATTATCGGGGTTTCTGGTACAAATTCATGTCAAAGCTACTGTCGTGGATGATGTTGGGCAGAATTTCACTGTTATAGCAAAGGTACCGCTAATGTTCGCAAAAAAATCACATATTTTTTCCCTCTCTAAAGGTTCCTATCTGGTTCGTTAAGATTTGGCTTATGAGTAGTCGATTGAGATACAGGTAGATCATGAAATCTGATCCTGTAGAGTCGCTAACTACGAGTATTATACGTAAATACTGTTAGTGATTGCATATTTACTTTCACAATGGGCAAGATTATGTCTCCGAACGGGATTCGTATAGGATATAAGGCTGTTTCGAAAATCGCTTTAACAAATTCGTGTTTGGTTTCCAATTCCAAAATGAAGAATCCAGCCTAGTAGAAGGGATTGAATTATTCATGTATAGTTCTTAATATGATTGTTATGATTAATTTGATGCCGTCCCGTTTCACAGTTTTCTCATTCAGTCCTGTATATTTTCAGCGAGAATAATGGTAGAGTGGAGTGAATCTATAAGCCATGATTCAACTTCCAGATGCAGTGTGTTTCTAGTAGTATCCTTTTCCAATGCTGTTTAACATCATTGTCCATTCTTCCTATTTAGGCAATTAGTGTGCTATCATTCTCATTTTGTCCAAAATAAAACTTCGTTTTGAAATGGAGCAGAGTGTCGTGTTATCTATAAAGCGTAGTAACCTAACTAAAAGAAAGCAAGTTGGTGTAACTTACGCAAGTATATCTGTATGCTGAACCATTTTAGTAATACCATTTGCTCTATGTTTATCAATATGTGGTACAATCGTAAAATAAGAACTACATTTTTTTATTTACGCGTCCAAATGAACAAATAGTTTGAGTATTAAATTATTTATTTATGATCATGCGTCTAAACTGAAATTTGGCATTTGCTTTCTTTTTCTTGCTCAAATTTCTTTTTATATTTTGTCTTACAGAATCAAAGTATGTCATACTGAATTAGACGGAAAAGATAAATAAATAGATGATGTTTCAAGTATTCATAGCTTTTCCTTTCAATGATTTATTCTAACTGGCTCTTTCTGCTTCTCTTTGAATATCATTGGACACCGCAAAATAATTCAAAACCTGGGCCGCAAAATTATCATCTGCCGATAAAAGGTCACTATACATGAATAGTTATTATCCTTATTATTATTAAAGGTAATCTAACAATAAAAGGTAGTTTTTTGATAGATCCACTATCATTCTTAATACTCTGAAATCGCTCTGCTACATTTCTTAGGCCCACCTAACACATTTCAGCAGCCTACATTATAATAGGACATTCTTCAAATATTTAACACCTGTACTGGCATTTCCTGTCCACATCCATCCCATCAAATATGCCTATTCCCTTCTTGCCTCTGCTTCATCAAAACAACATTTTACCCGATACCACATTCTTCCAGCTTACTTCCAGTCTATATGCCCTGTATGCAATTTTCCTGCCACTTATGAATTTCCCTAATACCACCTTCTCTCCTCCTCCATCATACTCGTTACTTCTTGGCTGATTTTTATTTCCGCCTATTTAGCTTTTTTATTTGAGGTCTCATCCACGCCTCAAAACATCTCTTTTCTACGATTATTCTTTTCCCTCAACTGCCAAGTTTCCACAACGAACATTACTATACTCGATATCAAAATTCCACTAGTCTTTTATTTAAATATTTACGAATGATCTCTAGCACAGCTCCCTCCTCTCCCACAAAGTATACAAATTGGCTGAAGTTGCCCAGCAGATAACGTCTTAGGAAGGGCAGCCGATTGGCTATTTTCAAACATATATATCGAAAGAATAATAACATCTCGGATGGCTCGTATCGCATTGAAGACTAATTTAAAAGTGCATTCAAAGTTGTTGTTATTCTCAGTCACCTTACCAGTTAATCCTATGATAAAATTCTAATCATTTGCTAAGCTTGAAGCAAAAATCTATAATAGGCTTGATAGGTTTTAACTCAATCTTTGCATGAGTGATATCAGTTCAACCATATTATTACCCTCTTTAAGAATACGTGGCCGAAACTGAGGATCTCCAGGGACTATAACACGGGATAGTTCACGCTTGCTCAATGTACCAAATTAGTTATTGAAAAAAATTGGGGAACCATCCCGCTAGCTTAACAGAGAATGATCTGGTTAACAATTAACATATGGCGGAAGTTTTGAATGACCTTGGGGCCGTATTTGTAGATTCTTCAATTTAAACATGAATAATGTACTCATGTTAGGCATATCGTGCACTCATCCATGTATTTAGTTTTCATGCGCTCCTAAACATTTTCTTCGCGTTGATCTCTGAAGTGGGAAACACTATGATTTATTCGTTCTTCTCCCACCACACAACACAAATGCTATTTCCTCTCTAGGCCAAATCCTCGGACGTACGACGCACGATTGAAGAAAATCAACAGCACAATTTAAATATGAAGTTCTTCTTGCGTATAAATAGGTATTTTTTGTGATCAAACATTGACGCCTAGGAGAAATCAATGAAGTTCTCCACAGCATCATAGAACTCTCTAAAGTATTTCCTACGCATACTTATGGAGATGCTTTTTCCTTCAGCCAAGGGGATGTAAAAGATCCCAAGTAGGATTTCGCGATTTTCATCATGAGTTTCACGTAAATGCAGAGGTCAGACGCGTTCTAGAGTTCTGTGCGGGCAAAGTCAACGTAATTTGCATTTTTTTAAATGCAGAAACAGTTTGTAAACACTAATCGCTGATTTCAGACGGGAGTGGGGGGAGGTGATCTATTTGTTCCCAACGAAATGAATTGAATGGCCATACAGTATAAAAAACGCCCGGACAGAGTAGGCCACTCCTTCTATCAAGAACTGCGAGCCAATAGAATGTTTTAAATGTGATAGACGACGCAGAGTGACACTCAATGTGAGCAAAAACAAACAAAATGGCCGGGTTGCTCCATTGCTGAGCCGAAGAAAGTCACTACGCATGCGTACGTTAGACACCGCCACATCCGCGGAAGATATGAGCAGACGACATAGAATTGTCTGGACGTTCCTCATGATTACGTATTACTAATTCGGTGGCAACCTAAGATAATGGTACATAAATGCATAAAAATGTATGTGATTTGCTTTCATAAATTGCGATTTGTATATCGTATCAAAGTGACATTATAAAGTGAAGTAAAGAAATATTAATGCCAGTCGCTACCTAGTTTGGCACATAATAAAAAGCATTAATGAGAGACATGTATATTTTTTGAAGTAGATCATTCATATTATTTCGTTTCCTGCTTTCGTCACATATAGAGCAAACACACCAGACCGCCTTGGGAGTTCATTGATTTATTGGTATTATTTTTTAATTTTAAGTGCGCATAACATTTTACGACCTTGGTATTTTATTGCGGTGTAGAGTTATATTTATACGAGCTATTTTTATTACGTATCTCAGCAGGAAAATAACCATTTCTGATTTTATGATTTCTAAATACATGCTATTCCATTTAGAGTGAGAGAATAGTAATATGACTGCTGTATAGTAAATAAATGTTCTCCAAAGCATGAAGCGATAACTTGGATATGTCGATATTCATCAGATTTGGATTAATAATGCAGTAAATAGGCAAAGGAAAGAAATTACGGTTGAACTCAATTTGAGCCTTGAATACGTTTCTCAACGTGCTATAATTACCAATATCTCAAGCATTGTTTTCACCGGAGATGAGAGAGATTCAACGCAAACCAGTTAAATACGAGACTTGTAGATAAATTGCAATGAAATCATAGAATGATTATGGATCGACTGCTTTTCAAAAAACTCAGTAAGGGAAGCATATTAATGAATCACTATTTGCGATAGTGTCAACTTTCCAATCTCAACTAATGAAAAATTCCACTACTTTAAAAATAAGAGTGATAAATTGTTCAAAATTCATTATTTAGCATCCAGAAGACAAATGGGATGAAACTTAAGCGGAATACTTTCCACCTTTTCGGATTTAAATTTTTTGTATACGAACGTGCCTATAAAATTTTAACATTTCTCCTAAATATCGCACAAGAAACTATCATTTTCGTTACTTCTTATGGCAATAACACCAGTGGATCACTTTCAGCTTATGGATTCCCTTTTCTTATATCTCTACATAAATGTCGCACAACTTCCATTAATATGCCAATAGCTGTCCACTTATAACTTTCATGAAATACTCCTATTTCTTTATGTTTATTAATTAATCGATAAGTTACTGGAAGTGATAATCTAAATGCATAAATACCTTCCTGAAGGTACAACAAAAATTGATGCTTTTTTTGTTCATTTCCATGCTGATAATTTTTAAGGAATTCCAAACCAAATTTTAATTTGGGCTCATTGGTATATTCCAATTATGATAACAATAATTTCATATTCAAAATAATGCTAATTTTCACTAATCCTGCACACCCGAGAAAAGGCTGGCATAATTGCAAGTATGACAGTTAGTCATGATTGGTTTGCAAGCCAATTCATCAAGTGAATCGACTAACTCAGGAGTTTAAAAGAGAGGGTGTTAACTCTGCCGTAAATCGATTTCTACTTCCCATGAAAATTTATTAAAGATTAAAGATACAAAACCCGTGACGGTGAACTTTGAGCAAGTGGTTGTCATAACGGATGTTTCATGACGAATGATCGGTTATCATGATGCCGGATGTGACTGTTACGTAGGACACCTTGGTAAATGATTCAACGCAAATTCATTAAGACGCACTCTTTAAGCAATACTAATCACCACAAAGAATTGATAAAAAAAAACCTTGTAAAATTTACATCATTTTCACCTTTTATTCATTTATTCATTCCTCTGCTGAGTACACAATGTTAAACCAAATGACTCGCCTCCGCATAACATCGAATCACTCATGTATATGTACAGTCAGTTTTTCATTCATAAGTTATTCTTCGTCTCAAAATATTAGGAGTTTTCATTTATGCCTAAAAAAATACCGATCAGCGTAAAATTATTCTTAACTTGAACGCTAATCGAATCAATCGAAAAACGATTTTGCTTATCTTCGACTGCTGGGGAGATCATCCATGATTTTTATTTTATTTTATTTTACACAATTACGTTGCAATTAGGCAAATTTCCTGCTGGCAACGGTCAGGTTAGGTCAAAGATAACTCTAACAACGAAAATTACATACGAACACATAAAAACAGATAAGAGACAAAATATTTTTACATAATGACACTTCCACATCACATACAAACAAACTTCCACATCACATACAAAATGCCGTCCACATCACATACAAACAATATTTTCATAACTACAATGAAGTTTATTACCCAGTGGCTGCTTTACATTTCAACTTAAAACTTCTTCTAAATTGGATGGAAAGGGCTCAAACAAACCTCCAGGCAGCTGGTTCCAATCAATTATAGTTTTATTTAAAAAAGAGTATTTTTTCTTATTTGTTTTTTGAGTCCTTATTTTTATTTTGAGGCTATGGTCGTTTTTTCCCTTAAAGTTAGGCTTTTCTATCCCTTGCCATAAATCTTCCCACGCTTCGTCCTTTTTAACAATTCTATACATCGCGCCTAACCCACTCCTTTTTTTTTGAGGTCATCATTTAAAATGTACTTCAAAATTTAATCTGAGGCATTCCATTTTTCTATCATACCGTTCCATAATCAAGCAAAAAAATGGTGACTAACTATTGAGAAAGTTTTTCAATGTGTTTCCTTCACAATCTTGGACTAAACATCACTCTAAAATTCTATGAATCACTCTAAATAAGCTGAAATCATTCTAAACAAGCTTAAATCACTCTAAACGAGCTTTCTGTCCGATTTCATTTACAAGTTCAAGTTAAACGCTGGAAACAAAAGAGAAGAAAAAGATCTTTATAAGATTTAATTAAATATTTTTCTGGCTTATGCAAGCTAATTTTATTGGGGTAGATAAAAGCGGACTCTACAGTGGTGTTTTACTGCAGTAGTAAAATATATCCGAGGTTCTTCAAGGTTTCCATTAATCTTCGGTGATGTTGCGAAATTTCATCTGTATTGGAATATGCCATTGAGAAAATACCACTATTTTGAGAAATTCTCCTTGATAGTCACAGCCATAAACGTTTTGATCAACACATTCATAGGTTGACATAATGTCTTAAATCACTATTATTGTCTTTATTTCACTGCAACACATTTAATGACGAAGATGTCCTCGCATTTGAGCCAGCGAGAAGTTCATGAAAAGAAATTTTAGGCAAGAGAGTCTATTAAATGGCAGTAATTTTGAAAGCAGGAGGATCAATAAACGATTTTTTTACGGACTCAACTCCAGGGTCAAATGGAGATTCACAATTTCCTTGAAAGATGTCCCCCATGCAATACGAAAGAATGGTATTTGTGATGACACCTCCGAGGTCAGACATGATATATTGCGTGCATTGTGAAATGAAAAAGAGCAGCTTAGATGTTTTGCGTTTCACGTCGCGTGCCAAAATTAGAGCTATTGCCTTTCAGATGTAAAAAAAACTATTTTTAACCTCACGAATTCGACGTTTCAGATCCGATGGCATGAAATAAACAAATTTTAAATAAGCTTGCAGATAATTCATATTTTAATTTGTTTATGCTCCTTCAGAGGATCATAGCATTTAAGTAAATCAAACCAACCAAAGGCATTGGCCTACTATCATCAATCAATGAAGTCGGGCTTAATCTAATAAAGTGACAGAAACACACTGAAAAATTGGCCAAAAATTATTTACCAATATTATCCTAACTAATATAAGTCCTGCAAAAAGTGTGGTTGAAAACACTATTCTTATTCTATTCTCAAAAAGTCCAACGAAGATAAAGACGGTCACTGTACGACATTCGAGTGAAATTGGGTGTCATGTCCAGTATTGATTTACGTGATCTATAAAACAATCAATGATTGCAGAGAAAACTGCGCAGTTCTTTTCATGTTTTTTTAAAACGTACTGCTTAAGTATATTGCAGGATATTGCCATGAATTTTACCGACATTAACTGTAAAATACATTGTAAAAAAATTTATAATTGACCACTTTAACCTTTAAAACGCCTCAATTACATTGTACAAATCAGTAGCCTTGACCGGAATACGAACTCGGGCCCCTCGATATCCCGCCGAGTTCTTCATCCAATTAAGTTCTAATGGCTTAATTGGCTGAAGCACTTCACCGCACACGAAGGGATCCGCGTTCGAATCCCGGTCAAGGTGATTGACTTTTCCTTTTGAAATTGTTACATTTTAATGCACATTAGCGGATAACGCCTTTAGAGTTACTGTCGCGACATTTCCGACAATTTCTTTGAACCTTAACCTCTCTTCCACAAGTGAACACTTAACGTTTTAAAAAAAGTTTCCCATATCCTTAAATTTTCTGAGTCACTGATTGGTAAACATCAACAAGTCTCCAACTTTTTAACGTATACGTCGGTGATCTTTGTATAATATTTTACTGAAAAAAGTAATTTTGGAATCACACTAGGAAATTTAACAATAATAATTGACACACTGAAGGTCTTAGTAGTTACAATCATTTAATTATTATGCGATAATGGCAAACCATATCTGCGTTTTGTACTTTTAAATGAGAACTACCTGTATATCTGAAAAGAAATAGTTATTCCACATATACGATATTGATAGATATTCCATATATACCCGATATAAATATACGATATTGGTATATCCCATATATGCGTAATAACCAAGTATTTATTTTCCAATATGAGTCGCTTCCACAAAGTGACGCCTCATACCATTCCATTTAACTACCTGTGTAGTGTATTCAAAGGTTACATTAGGTATTCATAGAAATCTAGGAGCGACCGGAAAAGAGACCTGCGCTTTCTCGGATCACCCATCATCTCTCCAATTTGCTTCCCACCTATGGCGGAAATAAACGGTGACACCTACTCGTGTATTACCATGTGAAGAAGATTGAGTGATAGTTCCTTAATGTTTTATTTTTCTTAGACTGTTTAATATTGATTAAATCAAACGTTCATGGTAGAGAGACTATACTTTTCCATGACCATGTTAGATTATGCATGTAAATTGCCCACTCACATTCTCCATCATATATGGTTTGCACCGATTCGCGCCTTTCATTTAAATTTGCATCATTTTTATTAATCATCACATTTCTTTCTCCTTTAACCTCTAGGGCTCCTTTGAAGGTAGCACAGTATATTATTACCCAATGACACAGTAATATAAGGAGGAAACTTTAACACTACTTATATTGGATCAACATTGGGGAACCATCGATGGAAATATCAATGCCAGAAGGACATAAACTTCATTAAAGATACTCAAATTAAAAAAATATTGGTGTCAATAATAAATGATGCTCAACAAGTATGTTGGAGAAACTAGGGTAGGTGCTTTTCCAGTCACGAGGAGAGCAAATGAGGCAAGCTATTAGAAAATTACAGGTCACTGGAGTTAGCTCTAGACTCTGATGAATTACTTGTGACCCATAACACATGTGTATTGATAGATTAGAGTATCCTATAATAAAAGAAAAATCTAATTGGAAATCGATTTACAATACTGATTCAAATACTATACTAATATTTGGTTTTTTATATAAATAATTATCTGCGATGGTAAAGACAGCAGGTATCGCTTAAAAATCTATTTAGCACGCCAAAAACGTAAAATAAAGATTTGTTCTCATTTTCCATTTCTTTTAAGAACACTTAAAGCACCCAAAGTTGACATTAAATCAAGGTTGACTCGTTCTTAAACCTCCCCTGCCATCCTCTTGGGTATGACAAAGGCGTACTCGAGGACGTTTTTGCCCCATCAATTTTACATGACACCATTTTCTGCGGGTGAGCAATTGGTTTTCTTATAGTAAGAAAAATCTTGATCCTTAATTGCATTCAACAAGTTATAAACAAGTTAACGCTTTCCCTACCACAAGATTCCAATTGGAACCATGCTTTTTGCTCTATGCCATAAATTTTTTCCGGTTAAATGTGAAATAAACTCACCGGAAATGCGGTCATTGGGATTATTTGACCTCAATAACGGCAATGGGATCGCATACACGACGCGAGGCTATGTCATGATATTAGCATTAATTGTGTCACGCACAAGTCAAGACTACGACTTTGGATGCAGGCTGTTGCGGACAAGAAGTGAATTTGGTATATTTATAAAAACATATTTAAAAAAATCCTTTCCTGAGGTCATTTGAGGTGCTTGGAAGAAGTGAGAGGGACCTTTTGAGCACGTGTGGAGGACATGGTGACATTCACGCATATTAATTGTTCCTTACCTTATTAATATGCTGTATGAATAGTGGAGACCTCGTTTGAAAAAAAACATAATGCTATCATGTGACGTATTACAGAGACGATTTTCGAATACAACTCCACTTTCGTTTGAGGTATGTTACATACATTGACAGATATTCACGACGATTAGATGGATTCTGAATTTAATAAGAAATGGCAGAAAAACTTAGATAGCAGTATTTAAAGATAAATAAAGAAATTAAAAAAATTAAAAACAAACGGAGTAAATATTGAGTGCTTCGTACGTCCAGGTGATGGTTTTATTTTCATCTGCCTGGCATGGACGAAAAATCATGCCCAACCAATTATTCACCCCATAAATTCCTTCCTGTTTTCCCTTGCTCTTTGAGTCCTTCACTGCCCCAATAAACTATAAACCTTTTAAATTTAGTTTGACATGCTATAAGTCAAGTCGAGAAAGAATACACTCACGTATTGGGCACGGTTCATCGTACTTCTTCTATTAACTCCCACTCAGGTAATCACCCGTAAGTGCCACCAAGGTCCTTGGCCTGAATATAAAAAAAAGGATTATATCAATGACAACGTCGTAGTGATCAAAAGCAACGTCTTTGAGTGTTAGAGAATAAATTACAATTAGTGCCAACCAAACTAATGTCGATAAACATTTCTCGATCGCCACGTCGAAATTACTGCGGAGAACACGAACAGTATTAGCTGTTTGCGTGAAGGGAGAGTCTAAAGAAGAGTGAATGAAAGAGACTACCGGGTGAAAGGAAATTAAAATTGACTATTCCCTTTTACTGCTTCCATATTTAATTGCGTGGACAATTAAGTTCCCCAAAATATTCGAGCGGTAAATATTGCATTAGAAAGTGTTTTTCATAGGCTTCGTCTCCGGAGAGAAGTCTGACAAATACATTTAGGCCTCGCATAAATTGTATTGGGTGAATCTATTTACTTTAAACTTTGGACATCAAATAAGTTCGTAACTTGTCTCTAAATATTGATCATGGTAGTGGCTTGTTCTTGTCGCAGTACCAAGATCTGGCCGGGTCAGAGCAAGTAAGGGATGTAAATGTCCCTCTTGCGTCTTGTACGTAAAGGAACAAGTTCGAAAGCTGGAGAGAGTTGAGGATAAATGATAAGTTAATGATTAAATCTACAAATAAATATGATTTAACCAATATCTGAATGTTCTGCTATGAGTGGTTTCATCGTTTTATATCCTAAATTTCAAAATATAGCCATGGTCTCTCGCATATCCACTCGCATTTTATAAAATTTTATATTTTTTCTCTTTCCCATTATGAACCAGCGACGGATATTGTTTCTTGCATTTGTTCACCGTATATCTAGACTCCCTAAGCTCATTGATCATAGCTAAGGTCACACGCGCTCGTCTAAATATTTTTGCACAGCTATGATATATTTTATTATATCTCTTCCCTTTCTACATATTATTGATTCTAATTGATTTCCTTACTGCTGTTTGCATTTAACGTTTAGAACTTAACCGTAACACAGCATTTTGATCGCAATCCACCTCCCGTTTCACTGTCACTAATATCTATTCATGAAAATACTCTGAATTTACACAGCGATGGATTGTTTCATAACTTACTAGAATATTTTGTCTATACAGTATATCGCATTGCATATACATATTATTCATCATGATCTACATTCTTTGAAGGGCTTTCAAACATTTATTAATTACAACATCTGAAGTATTCGGTACTCACAAAGGATAACACAGTTTATCACATTTTTATTAATTTAAAAATCATAAGGTTTGTAAAGGAAGGGAAAATCCTGATTATCTATATAAATACAGGCAATCCTGATTATCTATGTAAATGCATAGAGATGTTGGGGTCCCCTCTCTATGCATGGTATATCAGTGCTTCGTTTCAATGTGCATGCTACGAGGCAAGCACAGTTCATTTTGGCAATTTTAAAGGCTCTAATTCGCTTAAAAAAGAAAGAGAACAAACAACAATTGGATGGCTGCAGGGTACATAGCATAGGATTTCTATAGCTTCAGCCAGAATAATAGGCGTTTTCAATACTTAAAACGGCGTCGTTTAGTGTATTAGTACAGCGTGGCCATCCTTTTTTTCCAATTGCATAGTTTGATAAACATCGAAATTAATCATAAATTGAGGGAGACATGTGATGTTGGAGCGTATATGTGAAAAATGTGCGATCGCGGGTGCTAAAGTTCAAATAAAGCCAAAGGTTGTGTGATCCAAGAACCCTCTGCCACGGAGCAGTCGGTTTTTCCAGTGGGCAAAATAGACCCCTACAAAAGCGTTCTCGGAGGCCACGAAATCAAGGGGTCGACATAGTGAAGTGATGAAACCCTAATAAAAGATGTTTTTGACCGCTGACAAAATTTTCAACTCTCTGGTGGAAGTAGTTTGCCAAAAAAACAATCGGAAGACCTTAGGACTTGAACAAACCTCGCAATCTTCATTTTTTTCTTAATGATCAAAATAATTCATCAGATTTTTGATTTATCTTACGTTACATAAGAAAAGCTATCTTCATTAAAAACGGAGATGTTTTCAATTTATCAAGAAAATAGAAATTCACTCGTGAAAAGCCGTAAATTTATATTACTCGTGTGCTTTTTAGGCAGTAATGATGAAGGAGATGAGACAAATGTTGAATAAAACATTTAGAATCTAAATTGAACTGACGTTGGTGTAACAATCCGCATGATCAGAACGAGTTTTCTGCCAAATCTTGAATTTCGCATAATTATTTTAGAGATTGGTTTATCATTTCCAAAAAAAATTGGCTTTTTTTATGAGATTCTCATGGGACTTTGACACTTGTTCTTCTTTATTTATTGAATCATCTGATGACATATTGGGAATTTAGACCTTATATTACGTGTTTTGACAAGAATTTTTTTCGTGGAAAAAACTGAAAGGTATTAAAATACACTTTGTAATCATGGTAGTAAAATATAATTTTTTAACGTTTTAGGTATTTTTCCGAATTGATAAAACCCAGACGTTAGTGCGGAATTTGGGTCTGAATGGATTAGACCAACCATTCATGAAAGTCAAATTGGTTGATTCTCCGTGTCAAGGAAAATAAATTACAACCTTGGAAATGATTAATAGCTGCTACCGTTTTGGATTCTTTCAACTGGAACTATCGGTCGAAAAAGAAACCATAAGGACGAACCGACGGTAAAAATTAGGTTAATGTATTAATATGTTGTTGCAATGACGTACAGAAAAATTATATAATTCGAAATTTTCATTAGACGCGGGGTTTTTTACTCATCCATCTTTATATCAGTGTCCAGCAAAGACTAAATCTTAACGTTCGTTCTATCAAGACAAATTTTCATCGCCAGAAATAGTTAAGAAGAATAATCGATATTTTATGTGTCTAATCAATAATTTCATATTTGACACCATGTAACTACAATTTTCATGCAGTGAAACTTGATAATACATTTCTCGCTACCACATACATAGGCAATTCGTCAAATCTTATCCAAACATAAGGAAAATTTTCTATTGTGACTATTTTGAGATGTCACCCTCCGATTAAAATGATTTAAATATATTTAAAAAATTGGTATACTACAATGTTTACATAAAAATGGGAAATTGAAATTTTATATGTAATAGACTTGCTCATTCTACATTTCTTCAAAACGTAGTACACATAGCTAATTTGGTAAAGTGAAAATCTAAAAGCATACCTGTATGTATAGCTGAGATGCTTGTCCATTAAATGCCGATCGAATTTTATGGTATTTTCCGACCTCTTTGTCAAGTGACGCATTTCACCGCCTTTTTCTAAACCCCTTAATTTGGAAGTACAGGTACGTCTCATTAAACCGATAATCCTCATTCATAGTGAATAAACCAGACCTCAAGCCTTGAATACGACAGCAACGCTTCCTTTCGTACTGTGTGGTCACAATTTTTTTTAATAAGATAGGCAGCTCATTACCACTAAATGCAAAATGTTAATTAGAGGAAACCATAATTGCTTAAACAACATCAACTTTTCTCATTTAATTCATAATACACTTCCAACAGACTCCAATTAGGGTTCATTAATATTACTAATGACCACTCGAAAGCTAAGTACTTACACGGTTTAATAATTAACTTCCTTATTATGGGTAAGTGCGAGACTGCAGGGTTAAAAATTTGTGATAATTTTGCTCACGTATCCGTGAAGCCACCACGTATTACACAAAATGTGACGTTTTAGAATGCAGCGAACATGAAATCAATACTCCATCAGATAAAATGTTGTGATAAAAAGGTGGCGGACTAGCAAAAGGTCACGTGGTATCCATAATAATACCTCGTACGTAATTACTAGTTGATAATTGACATCAGAAAGGTTTACACGAACTAGAAAGAGTGCTCTTTTTGTGTACTCTAAGCTTGTCTAATCTATCCTTCGCAAGCTAATCAAATTGTTTCCTCTAGCACTACAACTAGGGATTTATAATAAAAGCTAACAAACGGCATTGAATTTCAGGGTGTAAATACCGTATTTTATCTGATTTTGAAACAAAGAATATGCTATTCCACAAGTCTTAAAGGCTGTACACTAATTAAAATTATAAGGTTCGTTCATTGATTTGCGGTGACTATTTATTTGCGAATATCCATGACGTAGTGCAGGGCTCTATTGCCATAGGATGTGTGGTGATTAATCAATGGAATCAAGAATATTTAAAATTTTATGCTTTTTGGCGGTCCTTTCGCCAATCTCAAATACCTATATTCCCACACTCGTAAATGTAAAGTTATATAATACCCAATATTAGCATGTAAATGCATTGGAACCAACAATTTCTTAAATTTACGCTTAAGAACACTTCTGAAGCATAAAATATTATAACTGTTTGTTATTTTAAGAAGCATATTATGGACTCCTATCTAACATTTTGGCCGACAACGACGCGGATCATATAAGCTGTCTCGACCAAACTTAAACACGCTAGTCCACTCGGCAACTGTTGAATATGAAGGAAGAGAGTCCCACAGAGTATTCTGATAGTCGACATGAATTTCCTTTGCTTTCATACCTTTCACTACCTTTCCTCCTACCAACCCAGAGGTCGCGGGTTCAATTCCCGCCCAGGTGGATTTATCTCCACCTAGGGCTTGGATGCACGTGATTGTCTTCAATGCAATATCGAAAGGTTATGTGGAAGAAGGGACCATAAGTCTCAATCTCGTCCAATTAAGTCGATAAATAAAATAAATACATTTTTACGAAGTATTGAATCACTACTCGAATCTCAATTTTTACCATCTTCACAAATCACTACGCGGGAACAACAACAGAGGTGCGTCTACACCACAGATATCTTCCCAGAGCATTGACGAGTTACGTGTTTATTCATTCTGGATTGCATATTACTACGCGGGAAACTCGTTGCACTAGCGATGAAATCTTGGTGGTGATTCCGAGAACCTTTCAAACTACCCGCGTATTTCAAAGGTAATGATCACAGGACGAAACACCTGCTCGAAAATCCTTTTAAGACATTCTACCATAGTAGGTAACTCCACAGGACGTGTACTTTAAAACCTATCTATTCCTAGTGAATGCCATAGTGAATACTCTGGATATATATACGAAGAAATCAATTATTTCATTTCACTAGCCTTT